>NC_045432.1:63063276-63366306 GCF_902635505.1 Sarcophilus harrisii
TTTTTTTTTTTTTTTTTTTGGTTTAACTGTTATTGTCTCTCTGCGGCTGATCCTCAGATCCATATATCAATCTTGGGTTCTTCTTAGCTCCAGTCTCATTTAACTAATTGCCTATTGGACATTTCTACTTTTATGTTCCAGAGACATCTCAAGCTTAGCAAGTACAAAACCTCATAATTATCTTTTTCTCAAAACTTTTTCTCTCCCAGACTTCCTTACCTCCACAATATCTCTTGAATTCCATGTCCTCTATCCACTAACAAAGCAAGGATGGTGACAGACGAGAATCCCAGAATCTCAGGGGCATCAGGGAGCTTAGAGATCGCCTAGTTGAGCTCATACCTGAACCAGAGTCTTCTCTGCAGCAAATTTAGCAAAGCCCTAGGCCTGTGCCTCCTGAGGCAATTCTACTTGCGAAGGAAAGCTACTCCCGATAGCAGAGTTACAATCTGCCTCAATGCAGTTTCTAGACCATGTTTCAAACTCTGTCCTCTGAGGCCAGGAAAAACATGTTTGATCTCTCTTCCACAGAAGAATTCTTCATGTACTTGAAATTTGGCATCATGTACCCCTAAGTCTTCTTTTCTATCCACAGTTCCTTCTACTGCCTTTCCTGTCATATGGCTTTCCATCTCCTTTCTCATTGCAGATTGCTCTCCTTGGAATATTGTCTAACTTGTCAACTGCCTTCCTAACATGTGCAGTCTAGAATGGAACAAAACACACCAGATTTGGTCTGACAATAACTTACCTCCCTAACCCAATCATTCTCCCTCTCTGAATGTGGCTTCAGATGCCATTTATATTTTTCCCCCACCATGGCACATGGTTCATTCGTGGCTAGCTCTGCAGAAAAGAGGTTAAAAATCATGTGATCCCTCCTGGCCTTTTAGCTGATGTTCCTAGCATGAAAGTCTACATTGATAATGTGTTGGACACATGCATTGCCAGAGCTAGCTCAGTGTTTGGGAAGCTCTGAAGGAACATATGGGGGAGGAGAGCTATTAGATCGACTATCAAACTGAGGGTCTGCAAAGCTGTTGTACTGAGCTCATTGTCGTATGCCTGTGAAACCTGGGCAGTCTACCAGTGCCATGCCAGAACACTGAATCACTTCCATTTGAATTGTCTTAGGAAGATTCTGAAGATCCTCTGTCATGACAAGGTACCAGACACTGAGGTTCTTTCTTAAATTCTACTGCAAGCATTCAAATTCTACTGTAGAGAGCTCAACTACATTGGGCTGGCCACATTGTTTGAATGCCCAATGTGCACTTGCCCAAAAGACTATTTTATGGAAAACTCACACAGGGCAAGTGCTCACGTAGTACTCAGAAAAAAAACCACAAAACTATAGGTTTCTCTTAAGAACTTGAGAATTGTTTGCATGATGTGGGAGACTTGGCGTGCCCTCATCAGAGAAGGTATTGTGCTCTATGAGCATAGCAGAATTAAAGTAGCTCAAAAGAAATGTGAGGTGCAGAGATTTGGAAACTCCACCCCAGATGTTCATATTGATTATTTATGCCCAACCTGTGGCAGAGCAGCCCATGCTTACGTTGGTCGCATCAGCCACAATTGGACACACGGTAACTTGACTCTAACATAGTAACATCAATTTGATCCTCTTGGAGAAAGAACAACAGCCAATCAGAGCACTGACAGATTGAGCTGAACTTAAATTTTGTAAATTTCCACAATGTTGATGAACCTCTCTCCTGCCTTTCCAGATCATGGCAGTGCAAGATGAATCTCGATATTACAGAATCTGAGTGAATCTCACAGCTTGTAGTTTATGCTGCAACAAGACAAGGGTTACCCATTCTTCTTAGTGCCTGAAGGATTCAGCAAAGGAAGCACATTCACCTCTGTTTGTAAATGACTTGCGAAAACTGAGAGAGTTTCTCATACTAAATTTTCTTTCCCATTAGGCACATAAGCAACTCTATCCCTTCCAGTAACTTTTCCAAAAGGAAAAGTCTTTACACCAGTATTATTACCAAGGTGTATTTTTTCTCTCATTCTACTTACATGTCCAAACTATGCTAAATCCACTTCTTTTATGTTTCCATCTACTGTTGATTACCCTGTTCTTCTCTTATAATCAGCATTTCTTTTTCACTGTGACCATTTCACCCCAATTATGTTGCTGAGTAATTTTATCTAACAGCGAGCCTCCTATCTTAAGTGATCATTATGTTCAAAGCAAAAAAGAAATATGATGATCTCTTTTTTCATCCCTGGGATGGAATCTAGCAATAAATATGCTGAGTTAACCTAAAAGAACAGCCCGCCAAATTTATTTCCCTTCTGCATTTAGCACATTTTATCCTTTGTGCTCTAATTAAAATTTGAAAATGTATCATATTAAAAACAAATTCCAGTAATGATTGTAAGGATGCTCAATCTAGGCCTTTCCCTGAAAAGTTCATTTCCAAGCTTCCCTTTTTCAAGGGAATGAGACATAATAAAAATTTTATTAGCAGTCGTCTGATTTTCATTTTCATCAATAAATTGAAAATAGTACCAGCGAATATATTGTCATCACTCAGCTTTTTCTTCACTCGCAGAAGGTTCTCAGATGGTTCACATTCAAAATAAAATGGACCAAAGGCCGTCATTTCAAAGAACTTAAATGAGGCTAATTTTCACTTGCCTTTGCTTTCTGAATTATCACCAATTTCAAGGAATCCTATGAATGGCATGATAATGCTCATGCAGTCAGAGGAAAGGTAAGGAAAATTCTCTGTGAAAGTTGGTTTTTGACCTGCGTCCAATCCCCATCTACCTCCAGTGGTCCAAATAGATAAGTTGCTTTTTCTTGATAAAGATACAATTTGCTTTTCTACTGTAACATATTAATCTAGGAAATTGGTCTTCCACAGTCCTGATTATTGAGAGGAAAGAAGGCATCATAAACGGTGGAAATGAAACACCTGAGCTTCCTATAGAGCAAGGAAAATGAGAGAACACAGGGAGATGAAAAGAAGAAACTGTCTCTTGAACGAGTCCTTCTCAAAGTCTATTCTCCAGTAGAAAAACTGACACTAATTTCTTCCCTACCTAATGACAGCACAGAGTTCTCACTTGAGAAGCTATATTGATTTGTAAACTGCTTTCTGTGTTAAATAGTTTCATTAAGAATGCATGCTCCTTAATTACAACTGGCTGCAGTGTGTTAGAACTGTTATGATGGCAGATCCATCAATCAAAGTAAATTAACGGTGATGGCATTTCTCTCCCTTACTCTCAGGAAAAACAAACAAACAAAAATAAATAAAAAAGAGGTGATAACGTTGTTTCCCCCTCATTTTAGAAATTAGTGTTTAGTTTAAAAAAAGAAGCCAACATTTTTAAAAATCAAGCTGTGAGTGCAGGATGTCCCAAAAGATAAAGATAGAAACTCTGAAATACTTCATCCATAGGAGGCAACACTTTCTGTTTGTTTGTTTTTCCAGTGAATAAAATGAATTAACTTGGACTTCACTTATATAACATCCAGCATGGTCTTCAATGACTGCTTAAAGGTTTAATTATCCTTGACCTCTTAGCCACATTTGAAATCGTTGCCCATTTTCTGATTCTCCAGAATGTTCCCAGATTCTCAATTGAATGCATCTGTAATGTAAAATGAGTATAATGCCTCACAAGGTTATCGTTAGAATCAAATGAGATGATATTTATAAAACACTTAGCACAGTCCCTGGCAGAAGTAGGTGCTTAATAAATGCTTGTCTTTCCACTTCTCCAAAAATTGTATAGCTCTGTGAAACACTTTCTGGCAGTGATCTATTTGTTTTTCTCTTCAGAACATGAGAATTTTTAAGCAGATGCTTCATCCAGCGTGGCAGTGGATATATGACATTGACACCAAAGAGGACCATGGTGGTCCTAACTGCCATCCACTGCCAAGGGTGGAGTCCATGCTGCAGAAATCCTAGTTTTCCTTGCTAGTCGTATGTGTATATCCAGTCCTTTATACACCTGTCTATTTTGCTAGCTGGTGCCCCCACTTAGCTTAATGAATTTTAGCTGTTCACTACTTGCTCTGCTATTACTTGTGTTTAATGCATTCATTTATGGTGCCAAGTTTAGATAATAGTTTAGATTTCATGTCTGCTATTTGCAAGCTGTGTGACCTTGGGGAAATTGCTTGCCTCTGTGGGTTTCATTTTCCTCAGCCGTAGGACAGGGGAATTGGACTGGCTGGTCTTTTTTGGTCCCCTCCAATCTCTAAATTTTATGTTTCTTTCATTTGTTTTAAACTCTCAAGCTTCAGGAAATGACCTTTGCTCTTCTGGAAATATTATAGGATTTGTCAAAAAAAAGTCTCTATTTGCCTTAACCATGATCTTCATGACTGTTTACAGGATTGGTTTATCCCCTCTGAACTTTAAGCAGAAGACAAAATTCTCATTATTTTGCCCTCTCTTACTCGTAGGACTCTGCTTTACCTACTATGTTGAGGGAAAAAATAGAAATACCGAGTTATGACAGGCTGCTAATTCTAACATATGCCTATGTATGAGTATTCCATACAAAAGAAAAAGGCTCCATGACAGAAATGAGATTCTAGACTTTACAAAATGATCAAAGAATACTTCTCTTCCCTTTGTTGTCTGCATGCTACTAGGAGGATGACCTGCAGTCACTTAAAATAAGACCCGGAGCTGACTATGGCTCAGATCATGTGCTTCTTATTGCAAAATTTAGATCTAATTTGAAGAAACTAGGTAAACCAGCAGACCATATAGTTCTGAGCAAAATGATATCCCTTATAAATATGAAATAGAGGTGAAGAATAGATTTAAGGGATCAGATTAGTATATAAAGTGGCTGAAGAATTGTGGACAAAGATTCATAATACCGTATGGGAGGCAGCAGCAAAAAGCATCCCCCAAAAAAGGAAGAGCAAGAAAGTAAAATGGCTTCTGATGTGGCATTACAAATAGCAGAAGAAAGAAGGAAAGAAAAATTATACTCAGCTAAATATACAGAATTTACAGAATGGAGAACAGCAAGGAGATATAAGAAAGTTTTCTTAAATGATTGAGGCAAAAGAAATGGAAGAAAACAATAGAATGGGAAAGACAAAAGTTCTCTTCAAGAACATGAAGACTATCGAGGGACATTTCATACAAAAATGGGCATGATAAAGCACAAAAATAGTAGAGATTTAGCAGCAGCAGAAGAGATTAAGAAGAGATGGCAAGAATACACTAAAGAACTATACAAGAAGGATTTTCAACATCACTGAAAATCACTATGATGTGATTACTGATGTAGGGGCAGACCTCTTAGAAAATGAAGTCAAGGGGGCTTTAGAAAGTATTGGCAATGAGAAAGCTAGTGGAGGTACTAGAATTCTAGGTGTCATTTAAAGCCCTCAAAGAATATGCTATTAAAGTGCCGCACTCAGTGTGCCATCAAATTTGGAAACTGCCACAGTGGCCACTCACTTGGAAAAGATAATTTTACATCCCCATCCTTAAGAAGGGCAATGCCAAGGAATGTCCAAATTGACGAAGAGTTGTGTTCTTTTCTCATACCAACAAAAGTATGCTTAGGTTTCTGCAAGGTACGTTTCAGCAGTATATGAACTGAGAATTACCAGAAGAGCAGGCTGGTTTTTGAAGAGTCATAGGAACTAGAGAATCATTTCCCAGCAAAAAGAGAGAGAAGAAATGCAAGCAGTGTCAGATTTTCTATTCTTGAACTCAGATAGCTCTGTGGTTGGCAACCGTAGCCTTAGAAGGAAAACCATGGCAAATCTGGACAGCATATTAAAAAGTAGAGATATCAATTTGCTAACAAAGGTCTGTGTAGTTAAAGCTATGGTTTCTCCCATAGCAATGTGTGGCTGTGAAAGCTGGATTATAAGAAGAGCTGAGTGTCATAGAATTAATGCTTTTCACTTGTGGTATTAGTGAAGGCTTGTGAGACTATCTTGGACAGGAAGGAGATGAAGTCATCGGATACTTCAAGAAATTAATTCAGGCTACACACTGCAAGGTCAAATACTTTGGTCACACATCGAAAAGACAGGACTCGTTGGAAAAGACCCTAATGTTGGGGAAGATTGAAAGCAAAAGGAGAAGGGGACAGCAGAGGATGAGGTGGACAGATAGTATCGTGGAAGCATGGAAACTAAATCTGGAGAGACTTTGGGAGATAGTGGAGGAGAGAAAGGCCTGCCATGTTATGGGCCATGGGGCCACAGAATCAGACACGACTGAACAACAAAGTTCAGTCATTTAAAGCCCTTCACAATCTGATCTGAGCTTCTCTCTCCATTAGTTGTACTTGACATCACTTTGCCGAGGCTGTCCTTCACGTCTGGGATGCTTTCTTTCCTTAGCTCTCCTTGGAATTCTTGCTTGAATTCACGGCTTGGATCAAGTGCTCCTTTTTCCACCACCCTGTTCCCACTCCTCAAGTGCTAGTGTTTTTCATATCACAACCGCCCTGGTATTGACTTAGTAGTTGTTTTGTATCAATTTTTTTTGCATATGTGTTTTCTCCTTCTCTCAAGCTCCTGGAGGACAGGCAATGTTTGTGCTTTTCCTTTGTGTCCTTAGTACCTGTTACATAGTGGTTATCCAGTAAATTCTTACTGGCCTGAATGACCTTAAATCTTTAAAAAGTCATATGTGGTAGAATCTTAGAGCTAATCCTTTGTGATCTAAAAGTTTAGCTTCCTATCCTGAAACCAAATAAATTAAGAAAATGTCAATTTCAAACTCAACATTCATTTTATCAGGTGGATGGCTAATGAATGCAGGACCTGCTGAAACCTCATCCGACTTCTTCCCACTAGTGATTTTAAGTGTGTGGCTTAGACATGTCATCTGGCTACCTCCACAAGTGTTAGGAAAGCAATTTGGCAACATCACAGGGAATGGAGAAAATGCATTTACTTGATGGAACAAGAAATCTATTCTGCCTGGCTCCTCCGAAGCTGTGATTTGGGTGGGTGGCTTAAGAAAGGGGGAACAAAGCATATCCAAAGAAATGTGTTCTCATTATTGGGGAATATTTGGCATTGCAAGCATTTTCTGTTATTTCATATGTCTCAGAAGTTATTTGCTGATTCCAGGGACTGAGGATATTTGGTTTTTTTTTTGGTGGTCTGGAATTTATATGCAAGGTAGGAAGCTTGAGAATCAGAAATACTGGTTGGGCAGCCTTCTATGCAGAGGTACATCTTTTGCATCTTCAATATCCAGTTAGTTGCCAGGTTCTATTCATTTTGATTTAGCCCCCTCCTCTGTTTCCATGGCTACACCCTCAGGGCCAGACCTCTTCACCTCACACACCAACTAGCCTTTGAATAAACAAGGAGAGCTACAGAACTGGAACAAGGAAATTGCAATCTCTTTGATTGTCAGGAATTTCTTGTAGTGGAGACATACACAAAGGGACTTCCTGATTAACTAGCAGTTTCAAGCAAAATTATTCCCCCCCCCCTCCGAAATGCTCAATATGTTAAGTGATTTTTTTCCCCAAGTAAATTGCTGGTTACATGCTTTGAATTAAAACCACAGCTACACAGGACAGTTGAATCTGAAAGTCCTGTTAGAAACATCCGGACACACATTTGCTTAAATTGTGTTGATACAGTCAGAACTCAGTTGCTCTTAAAGGCCTAGGGACCTGAGTTTGGATCTTGGTTTTTCCTGTTCACTCCTTAAATCTGATAACCTTTAGGGCCTAAGATCTGGGCAATAACTCTAATTCTTCTCTTTGCTTTGTATGTATAGGTCAACCCAAGAATATGGGGACCACTTAGCAAATATTGCTTCTTTACATTTGCGCCTCTGACTCTTAACTGGTAATTTCTATGATTAGGACTGTGTCACTTTTCCATGCAGGAAGAGTGTCAGATATAGAATAAAGGCAGCAGAAGCAGGAAAATCATTTACCCAGTGTCTTCTGGAATGTCATTGACAAGAATAATCAGCTACAACTGAATGCTGGGTAATCATAATGGCCACTCTTTCCCTTGGAGGCCAGTGTTCGCTGCCTGCCTTCTTTGGAGAGGTTTAATGTTGCATATACTCTTAGGCATGGTGTGTCAACTGGTTTTGCTTAATGCTTTTTGTTGTTGTTAGAAGAAAAGACTCACTTAGAGGAGCAGGTGGCAACCAGGCACACTGAGAAATGAATAGTATAAAAACAAAAGGCATCAATAAACCTTGTCTTTTTCCAATACCATAGCTGGAGCTCCCCAGAGATCATGGGAGAGTAGAAGTAAGGGGTTCGGGCATGCTCCCATTTCTAAAGAAACCCGTTGATGCTTTTTCCACGGTGATTATGTGACCTTTGCCTCTAACTACAGCTATGGCTCATAAGGCCTCAAACCATGGCTGTCATCGAGGGCATACTGAGACGCATGGAACAAGGGAAACAAAAACTGAAAATCCAATTCTCAAATGTTCCAGGGAGCTAGAGATTTTAATTGGTGTGGGCTTCATGTTTGCCTCATCCAGCAGAAAATGAGAGGCCAATGCCATCAAAATCTAGTACTGATGTCACAACAGATTCATGGAAACTCAGTTGCTCTGTACCAAGAAAAACATTTTAGTTAGCAACGAAATTGCACCTAAAAGAGAGGGCAACTATTCTCAATCATAATCAGAACTAGGCCAGAAAGACATTATTATTAAATAACTTTTATCTCAGCCCACAGGTGAATACTTTAAATGAATGTGAAAAAAGAAATATGTCTCCATAGCAGAAAGCTCGGTGACAGATAAAACCCATCAATTTGCACAGGGCAAAATGGAAATCAATTCCATTTAATTTAACAAGCATTTATTAGGCACTTGATCTGTTTGCCAAAACTTGTATTAGATGCTGGGGAAACAAAAGGAAAAAACTAAGTCCTGCCTTTAAACAACTTATATCTAACTGAAATCAGCCACCTGAAGGCAACATAGAGTGACTTATGGAGGGAAGGGACTCTTATTGAAGGATTTGTCTAAAGCTGAGGCAAGCCTGCTCTTGTCTCTTGCTTATAGGTGACAAACAGCCTCAGAGCTAAGGTTCTAAGAGAGTCAACAGTAAGGCTCTACTGCTGATTTGAAGCATAGAATCCTTGTCCTAGCTGATAAGAGCACAGAAATTAACACTGCAGGTGAAGAAGAATGAAGATCTTAATATGTCCTCTTCTCGATCCAGCCACTGTCTGAAGTGGAAAACCCTAACCCTAATTCCAAGCTGTCAATAGAAGAGCAAGCCCAGAAGACCAGTGGTTGATATTTTGCAGAACAACCTACTCGGCTCAGTCCAGTAGAAGTAGTGTCCAGTGAGGAGCTGGCACAGTACAACAACTGTTGTACATCATCCAGGGGCAGTTTGGTCCTTCGAGCTATGACATCTCATTGGTTCATCTCATTGCTGAAAATGGCCAGGTCCATCAGAATTGATCATTGTATAGTTAATTGATAATCTTTAGAGCAAGAGATAGACAAAGATGTTTCAGAGATTAATAACTTTAGCTGCTGCCCCAGATGCCCAGAAAATTTTCAGAATTAGCAATTTTAAAAAACGTGCCAATGCGTCCTAGTAGGTTATCTTGGGACAGGGATAAGCAAATTGAAAGAGAAGGGAATGGTGACAATCAAGAGAGTTTTTCCCCAACCCCCATGCCAATTTACCCACTGACATGCCATGGTACACATGTGGAGCTAACCTGAACTGCATTCTTCTTGCTGCTTCCTCCTCGATTTCCAATTCTTTGCCACCCCAAAAAGCTGCTGTAAATATTTTTGTACAAATGGGTTCTTTATCTTTTCCTTTCATCTCTTTGGACTGTTAACATATACTAGCAGCATTACTGGGTCAGAGTATATGCACAGTTTTATGTCTTTTATGCATGGTTCCAAATTGCAATATGGAATGGTTAGACTGGTTCCCAGTTCCACTAACTGTTAGTGTATATCTCTTCTCCTTCCTGCCAATGTGTATCATTTCTGTTTTCTGTCATACTAGTCAATCTGATGGGTGTGAGGTGTTATTTCAGAATTGTTTTAATGTTGATAGTCTTGGTTTTTTCCTTTGAAAGTTGCCTGTTCATATCCCTTGAGCATTTAACAATTGGAGAATAGATCTTATTCTTTTTTACAATTGCTTTTTATTTTTCCAAATATATACAAAGACAGTTTTCAACATTTACCTTTGCAAAATCTTGTATTCTAATTTTTTCTCTCCCTCCCCCTCACCCCTTTCTATAGTCATCAAGCGATACAATATAAGTTAAACATGTGCAGTTCTTATAAACATATATCCATGTTCATCATGCTGCACAAGAAAAATCAGATTAAAAGACGAAAGAAAAAAAAAGCAAACAACAAAAAAGTGAAAATGCTATCTTTTGATTCACATTCAGTCTCCATAGTTCTCACTCTGGATATGTATGGCTCTTTCTATCACAAGTCTGTTGGAATTGCTATCACCTCATTGTTGAAAAGAACCAAGTCTATCAGAGTTGGTCATCACATGATCTTATTGTTCCTGTGTACAGTGTTCTAACGGTTCTACTCGTTTCACTTTGCATCAGTTGCTTTAAGTCTCTCCACATCTTTCAGAAATTAGCCTGATGATCATTTCTCGTAGAACAATAAATAATATTCTATTACATTCATGTATCAGCTTCTTCAGCCATTCTCCAACTGATGGGAATCCTCTCGATTTCCAGTTCCTTGTCACTGCAAAAAGGGCTGCTACAAAACATTTTGGCATGTACAAGTCCTTTTTCATTTTTTATGATCTCTCCAGGGTGACAGGGGCTTCTCACTGAGAAGGGGGATGGTGCTGCAGGCTTCCCTGAATGACCTGGCCAAGTCCCACTTCTTCTTGAGTTCAGTGGCTCACAATTTGCCTTCTGTGATTGTGTTAGAGGTCTCACAGTCTGCTGATTAGGTCCTCTGAACCAGGACAGAGTAACCAACAGTGCTGTATTTTGGCTAAGAGCCTCCCACCACATGCCCTGCACCAGACCTCCCTGTACTGTCTCTGTGCTAGGCCATGTTCTTTTCTGCCCAGTTGAGACAGACCTTTCCTGAAGTCGTTCCAAAATATCTTGATGGAATATTATCACACTCTGAATGTTTGTGGATTCTTTCACCTCGAAGTTCATTCAAAGCCTTAATCTAGTGTTGATTCTGAAGGAAGCCAAGAAGAGCTTAGGTAATGGCTTATCTACTCTCTGCTATCTTGGCTCTGCCCCAAATAGATCTTATTCTTACAAATTTGGTTCAGTTCTCTCTATTTTCAAGAAATGCAGGGTCCTATAAAGCAGGGCTTCTTAAACTTTTTCTACTCTTGACCCTTTTTTCTTGAGAAATTTGTGACCCCTAAATATGCCCTCTAAGTATGTAGATATATCAAATAGATATATAAACCAACCGTTTCCTGATAATAAATCAAATTTTTTGATCCCCACATTCAGATACGTGACCCAAAGTTTAAGAAACTAGAATAACTTATTTGATTTTAGGTAAAGGACTCGGCCTTTATCTCATTTTCGGTAACATCAGTAGTTCAGAGATCATCATTGACTGGTTACTCTCTTCATCTCTGCAAATTAAAACTCCTCTTTATCTTATTTGGATGAGTAGTTGATTTAAAAATAATACAAAAACAAAACAACTTAACAGCATAAATAACTCACTACATGATGTCCAGACTTTTAGAGTTGAATGTCGAGAAACTTTGTTATACCTGTCCTTAGAGGGCCAGTTGTATCAAATGAATACTTGTTTCCCTAAAAACAAAACAATATGAAATTCCAAAGAAAATCATCAGAAAATCATTCTAGTATGAGCAGTATTGGAGTATTTTCTTTTATTGAATTCAAGAAAGAAAAATTCCTCATGTTCCTTAAAGACGCGTTTTAAAAAAAACAGCAAATTCCTGGGAAGACATCCTTTCCCATCTTTATTTTTTATTGTTCTTTTAAATAGGGACTTAGATAAATACCATGTCAGCTCATGGCTTGACAGCACTTTTCAGGCATTCAAGAAAGCCAGTATCGGAAGCCAGACAACTTGAATAACAAAAGGGAAGCTGCTAACCTCCTTTATGTTGAAATATTGATCTGAGCTTCCTTTCTTTCAAAAATTCTGTCAGTTATTGTGAGTTTCATGATCCCACAGCTACTGCTAACCAGGGGGTCTTATATTTGATGTCAGAAGGCTCATAAAATATATGTGTAACCAATACTTCTCTCAACTGAAACCAATATGGAGCAGGCATGCTGAGAAGTAAATCCAGATGTCAGATTAAAGAAGCCACGGGGAGTCATGAGAAGAAAGTTCCTGCTTGGAAGGTGTCTAGAATCTGGAACACGTTTCATGGGTACTGCTGTAGAGTAATGAAGCGTAGGAAAGGTCACAAACCAAATGGCATGGATAATGGAACGTTACTGTGCTGTAAGCAAAGACGAGTAAGAGAAAGTCAGAGAAACAGAGGGCTATGTGTGGAGTTGAGGCAGAGGGAAATAAGCTGAATCGAGATATTCGATCCAGTGACTACAATAATATTAATGAAAAAACAAAGCAATGCCAAATTAGCATTGGATGCTTGGTAAACTTGGCCTGAGGAAAGGGAATGGAGAGAACCAAGGGTATGGGTTGTTTTCTAGAGGTGATACTCACCAGGTTGGGGACCTGCTGCTTTTCCTTGAAACATATTTCAATTATAGCACAATATTTCTGTTACTTTCTTGCCTTATTCTGTTCTTTTCTGAACTTCCTCTTGCCCTCTTCAGTGTATTTAAAAAATGATAAATTGACACTCAACTCCCCACTTTTACTGCTTAGACTATTACTATCTCCTTTCCAACAATTGTCGTTTTCTTTCTTTTTTTGTAAACCATTTTTGTCAATGTTATGGAACTATGATGGGACCTCTGAGTTGTTACCAATGGCTCGCTTTGACCGAAAATCTGTTGGTAAATATCTCTTATTCCTATTTGTATCAATTCCTTTAAGTTTTGGAGAGTAGACTTTCATGAGGTAACCTTTCACGAGCTATATCAATATATTTCTCACTCATCTTTTCCCTTCTAACTATCCTGATTTTGCTTGTGTAAAAGCTTTTCCATTTTATGTAATTAAATTTGTCCTTTTTCTCTTCTGCGATCTTCTCCGTCCAGGTTTGCTCATTCACTGCCTCTTCTTCTTCATGGTTGTTTGAAAGGTCCTTCCTTCTCTTTTCCTTAATTTTGTTCCTGATAAGACCTTTTTAATTTAAATCATATAGCCATTGGGTGATGATTCAAGAAATTTTTGTGAAATAGTGATTCCTTACCCCAGTAGCTAGAGTTCCTTGGTTTATTGAATACTATGCTACTCTGTTGATTACTTATGAATTTTGTGTTCTTTATCTGTTCTCCTGATCAACTTCTCTATTTTTGAGCCCTATGAATTAATTCTCATTATTACTGCTTTATCATTCCATTTTGGTATATGTGGTACTACGAGAACCCCTTCTCATACATTTGCTTTATTTCCCTTGGAATTCTAGCCCATTTTCAACCTCCAGATGTGCTTTATTTTTCCTTAGTTTTGGAAGTTAGCCTTTGATAGTTATGGCACTGGATTTGAAATAAATTTGAATAATATTGCTATTTTTATAACTAGACTGATATGCATTTTATCATACTGACATAGCCCAACCATGAACAATTAATACATCTTCCCAATTATTTGAGTCTGCCTTTATTCTTCTGAAGAGCATTTTAGAGTTGCATTTCTAGAATTCCTGAGTGTCTTGTTAATAATAAGCATGTATATAATGCTTTAAGATTTGCAAAGCACTTTATTGAGCCTTACTCTATGAGGTAGGACACTGTGAGCTACTCAATGTGTGAGACAGAATTTGAACTCTGGTCTTCCGACTTCAGATACAACATTGTCTCTATTATGCTATCTAGCTGATAAGTTGACTCAGATATTTTTTGCCAACTCTTTCTCCTGCTGGTGAATTCCTTCAAGGTCTTCATTTAGCAGGAGAGGCCCAGGCCAAATGACCTTTGTTTCTGATTTTCTGGACTTTGATTCAGTACTCCCAGGAGGGTACCCTGCCCTCACACTTCCTGTTTTAGCTTTTTTGTGTGTGTGTGGTCTTCTGCCATTAAAATATAAGTTCCTTGAGGGCATGAATTGTGTCCATTTTTGCTTGTATTTATATCCTGAGCAGGTATATGGCTCAGTAGACACAGTGTTGGAACTGGAGACAAGAAGACCTGAGTTCAGATCCAGGCAGATACTGGCAGGACAGTGACTCTGGGCAAGTCATTTAACCCTTAGTTTCCTCATCTCTAAAATGAGCTGGAGAAGGAAATGGCAAACCACTTCAGTATCTTTGCCAAGAAAACCCTAAGTGGGATCTCAAAGAATAGGACATGACTGAAAACAGTTGAAAAATAATTCTTATTGCCTTGTCTTCTCTAGTTATTATAAATGGAATCTCATTTTGTGTAGTTTTGTTGATGACATATAGAAAAGCTAATGGTTTTGTATGTTTATTTTGTTGCTTGCTACTCACTGCAGTCTCTGACTTCTTTCTCTCTCTGTTTGTCTGTCATTTTTTGCTGGATCTAGCCTCAGTCAGTCTCTGTTCCCTTCTTGTTTCCAGATCTGAAATACAGTGTTTATTCTTTCCCCTTCTGTAACTGTTATATTCTTTTTTTTTTAATTTAATAGCCTTTTATTTACAGGATATATACATGGGTAACTTTACAGCATTAACAATTGCCAAACCTCTTGTTCCAATTTTTCACCTCTTACCCCCCCCACCCCCTCCCCTAAATGGCAGGATGACCAGTAGATGTTAAATATATTAAAATATAACTTAGATACACAATAAGTATACATAACCAAAACATTATTTTGCTGTACAAAAAGAATCAGACTCTGAATTATTGTACAATTAGCTTGTGAAGGAAATCAAAAATGCATGTGTGCATAAATATAGGGATTGGGAATTCAATGTAATGGTTTTTAGTCATCTCCCAGAGTTCTTTTTCTGGGCATAGCTAGTTCAGTTCATTACTGCTCCATTAGAAATGATTTGGTTGATCTCGTTGCTGAGGATGGCCTGACAAATCAGAACTGGTCATCATCTAGTATTGTTGTTGAAGTATATAATGATCTCCTGGTCCTGCTCATTTCACTCAGCATCAGTTCGTGTAAGTCTCTCCAGGCCTTTCTGAAATCATCCTGTTGGTCATTTCTTACAGAACAGTAATATTCCATAATTTTCATATACCACAATTTATTCAGCCATTCTCCAACTGATGGACATCCATTCAGTTTCCAGTTTCTAGTCACTACAAAAAGGGCTGCCACAAACATTCGTGCACATACAGGTCCCTTTCCCTTCTTTATAATCTCTTTGGGATATAATCCCAGTAGTAACACTGCTGGATCAAAGGGTATGCACAGTTTGATAACTTTTTGAGCATAGTTCCAAACTACTCTCCAAAATGGTTGGATTCGTTCACAACTCCACCAACAATGCATCAATGTCCCAGTTTTCCCACATCCCCTCCAACAATCATCATTATTTTTTCCTGTCATCTTAGCCAATCTGACAGGTGTGTAGTGGTATCTTAGAGTTGTCTTAATTTGCATTTCTCTGATTAATAATGACTTGGAGCATCTTTTCATATGACTAGAAATAGTTTCAATTTCTTCATCTGAGAATTGTCTGTTCATATCCTTTGACCATTTTTCAATTGGAGAATGGCTTGATTTTTTATAAATTAGAGTTAATTCTCTATATATTTTGGAAATGAGGCCTTTATCAGAACCTTTGACTGTAAAAATATTTTCCCAGTTTATTGCTTCCCTTCTAATCTTGTCTGCATTAGTTTTGTTTGTACAAAAACTTTTCAGTTTGGTATAATCGAAATTTTCTATTTTGTGATCAGTAATGATCTCTAGTTCTGCTTTGGTCATAAAGACCTTCCCCTTCCACAGGTCTGAGAGGTAAACTATCCTATGTTCCTCTAATTTATTAATAATTTCATTCTTTATGCCTAGGTCATGAACCCATTTTGACCTTATCTTGGTGTACGGCGTTAAGTATGGATCAATGCCTAGTTTCTGCCATATTAGTTTCCAATTTTCCCAGCAATTTTTATCAAACAGTAAGTTCTTATCCCAAAAGCTGGGATCTTTGGGTTTGTCAAAGACTAGGTTGCTATATTTGTTGACTGTTTTATCCCTTGAACCTAATCTATTCCACTGATCAACTAATCTATTCCTTAGCCAATACCAAATAGTTTTGGTAACTGCTGCTCTATAATATAATTTTAGATCTGGTACAGCTAAGCCACCATCATTTGATTTTTTTTTCATTAATTCCCTTGAAATTCTTGACCTTTTGTTTTTCCATATGAACTTTGTTGTTATTTTTTCTAGGTCATTAAAATAGTTTTTTGGGAGTCTGATTGGTATAGCGCTAAATAAATAGATTAGTTTAGGTAATATTGTCATCTTTATTATATTTGCTCGCCCTATCCAAGAGCATTTAATATTTTTCCAATTGGTTAGATCAGACTTAATTTGTGTGAAAAGTGGTCTGTAATTTTGCTCATAAAGTTTCTGATTTTCCCTTGGCAGATAGATTCCTAAATATTTTATATTATCAGTAGTTACTTTAAATGGAATTTCTCTTTGTAACTCTGACTGTTGGATTTTGTTAGTGATATATAAGAATGCTGATGACTTATGTGGGTTTATTTTATAACCAGCAACTTTGCTAAAGTTGTGGATTATTTCTAATAACTTTTTAGCAGAATCTCTGGGGTTCTCTAAATAAAATCATGTCAGGCAAGAGTGATAATTTGCTTCCTCATTGCCTATTCTTATTCCTTTAATCTCTTTCTCAGCTCTTATTGCTTAGCTAGCGTTTCTAATACAATATTAAATGTAACGGTGATAGTGGGCAACCTTTTTACTCAGATTTTGGGGAATGGTTGCAGTTTTCTCCATTACATATGATGCTTTGATGGTTTTAAATAGATGTGCATTATTTTAAGGAAAAAATCCAAATTTATTCCAATGTTTTTTAATAGGAATGGATGTTGGTTTTATCAAATGCTTTCTGCATCTATTGAGATGATCATTGGTTTTTTAATTTGGTTATTAACATGGAATTATATTGATAGTTTTCCTAATTTGAAATCATTCCTG
The DNA here is from genome assembly GCF_902635505.1 of Sarcophilus harrisii. Classification (NCBI taxonomy): domain Eukaryota; kingdom Metazoa; phylum Chordata; class Mammalia; order Dasyuromorphia; family Dasyuridae; genus Sarcophilus; species Sarcophilus harrisii. The sequence continues at coordinate 63,080,484 of NC_045432.1, forward strand.
GTATAAATCCTACTTATCATAGTGTATTATCTTGGGATGATTTTCTGTAGTCTTTTTGCTAATATCTTATTTAAGATTTTAATCAATATTCATTAGGGAATTGGTCTATAATTTTCTTTCTCTGTTTTCAGCCTACCTGGTTTTGGTATCAGTACCATGTCTGTGTCATAGAAGAATTTGGTAGGACTCCTTTTCCCTTTTTATCAAATAATTTATATAGCATTGGGGCCAATTGTTCTTTAAATGTTTGGTAAAATTCACATGAAATCCATCTGGTCCTGGGATTTTTTTTAGGGAGTTGTTTAACCTGTTTTTTCTTTTTTTCGAAATGGACTATTCAAAATTTACTTCTTCCTCTTTAGTCGGGGATCTGTATTTTTAGTCATCCATTTCATTGGGTTATCAAATTTTTATAAGTTAAAAATAACTCCTTATTATTTCTCTAATTTCCTCTTATTGGTGGAAAGTTCTCCTTTTCATTTTAAATATAATTTCATTTTTCCTCCTTCCTTTTTCTAATCAGATTTCCAAAGGCTTATCTATTTTTTTTTTTCATAGACCAACTCTTAGTTTTATTAATTAGTTATTTTTTTTTTATTTTTTTAATTTCTCCTTTTAAAGATTTCAATTTAGTATTTGATTGGTTTTAATTTGGTCTTTTTTTAGTTTTTTGTTGAAGAATTCATTTCTTTTCTTTCCTTTTTTATTCAATTAAAATCTAAGGATATAAAATTCCCCTCTTATTACCCGGCTGCATCCACAAATTTTGGTTGATGTCTCATCATTTCATTATCTTGGTAAATTATTAATTTATCATAATTTTGCTTCCCAATCATTCTTTAAGATGGATTTTTGTTTAATTACTTTTTTGGTCTACCCCCTAACTTTTTTGTTGAATGTAGTTTTTTATTGCATCATGATCGAAAGCATTACTATTTTGCTTTCTTGCATTTTAATTTGAGGTCTTTTGTCCTAAAATTGGTCAATTTTGAATAGGTTCCATGAACTGCTGAGAGAAATAACCCCTTCTATCTCCATTCAATTTTCTCAAGATCCAACATACCTAATTTTTCTAATATTCTATTTTCTTCTTTAATTTCTTTCATATTTGTTTGTGGTTTGGTTGTCTAATTCTGGGTGCAAGGTTGGGGATCTCCTACTATTACAGTTTTGTTGTCTATTTCTTCTTACCTCTTAATTCTTTTAGGAAGTTGGGTGCCATACCATTTCAATATGTTTAATATTATTTGCTTTTGTTTATGCTCCCTTTGGGGATGTAGTTATTCCTTATCTCTTTTTATTAGATCAATTTTTTTTGCTTGATCTGGATAAAGGATGGCTCTTTTTGACTTCACCTGGAAGCATAATGTTTTGCTCAGCCCTTTTACTCTTGGCATCCCCTGCTTTAAATGTGTTTCTTGTAAACAACATTTTTAGGTTCTGACTTTTGATCCAGTCCTTCTCCTCCTCTTTTGGGAGTTCATCCCATTTTTTATTTTACTAAATCTGTATTTCCGCCACCTATTGGATTGTGCCCTTTTGTTCTTGCCTCCCCACCCTCTTTTCCCCTTTTACATGCCCCTCTTGGGTTAGTGTTATCCTCTTTTATCCCTCCCTCCCCCCGGGTCCCCCTTCCTTCTCTTTTCTCTTTTCTTTTTCCCTTTTCCTCTCCCCGTTTTTTAATGGGGCGGGAATTTTCTCTAAAACAAATGTCAATTATTTTTCTTTAGCCAACTCTGATGGGAGTAAGATTCAAATTTCCTCCCCCTCTTTAAATTCCCTCAGATTGATAAGTTTCCTTAGCCTCTTTGTGGGATGTGGTTTCCCTCTTTTTTATCCCTCCTTCCCACCCTTTCTCCTCATCCTTTTCAACCTTCCCTTTTTTTATGTTATTCATACAATCAAATTATACATTTATTCTTTTGTATATCCAACAAATACAATTCTCAAGGTTATTTTTTACCTTTTCTGCATCTCTTGGTTTACTTGGAATCAAATTTTTTGTTTAGTTCTGGTTTTTTCTTCAGAAACAAATGGAATTCATTTGTTTCATTAAATTCCATCTTCTTCCCTGGGAAAATGCTCAACGCTGGGTTTTATTCTTGGCATCTCAAGTTCTTGTGCCTTTGGAATTCATATTCCAGGCCCTTCTTTCCTTTTGTAGAAACGGATCTTGGGTGATCCTTTTGGGCACCTCCGGTAAAATGGGTTTTTTTGGCTGCTTGTAAAATTTTTTCCTTAATCTTATGGTTCCGAAATTTTGCCACAATTTCCTTGGGTTTTTATTTTGGGTTTCTTTCAGAAGTTTTCGGTAATTCTTTCAATGCCTATTTTACCTTCTGTTCTTTACATCTGGGAAGTTCTCTTTGATGATTTCTTGTAAAATAGTCCTAGGCTCTTTTTTTCTCATAGTTTTCAAGTCAATAATTCCTCGTTATCTCCTAGATCTATTTTTAAGTCTGTCTTTTGCAAGTAGATAATTCATGGTTTTCAGTTTGTCATTTTTTGTTTTTTGCTTATTTCTTGCTGTCTCAATGGTTTAGTTTCTATTTGTTCAGTTCTAATTTTTAAAAATTATTTTTCTTATTAGCTTTTTTTTACTTCTTTCTGTATTGTCAATTGGTTTTTGAATGTATTGTTTTGGTCTGTAATTTTTCCATTTCATAATTTTTTTTTTTTAGTGATTTTTTCTTTTTCCATTCACGGATCCTACTTTCTTGAGTTCTTTTCTTTTCCAATTCCAAATCCTACTTTTGTAATTCTTTATTTTTTCAATTCGTATTTCAGGAAGTTGTTGCTCTCTTGTAAGGCTTCTCTTTCCTTTCCCCATTTATCTTCTAACTCTCTTTTGGACTTTTAATGGTCTCTTCTGAGAGCATCATGTAAAAGGACAGTCTGTCATTTTGCTGTTTGGGGTCTCTTCAGGTTTGCTGACCTGCTCTTTTCTGCAAAACTGTTGTTGTTCTTTTCATCTTTTTTATTCATGTTTTAAAGCCTTTAGGGTGTGTCTCGGCAAAGGGGTTCCACTTCCTCTGCAGAGAGGGAAAGATGTAAACAGTTTTCCGGCTCCAAGGTATGGGATGCTCGGGGAAGTTTCCCTTAACAGGAGTGGTTCAGCAGTGGCCGAGCTATCAAATGGCAAGTAGGGCTGGTGGATTATCGTTGCCCTCGGTAGAGACTAAGTGGTAAAGGTTCACCGCCCCAGGCGGACCTCTTGTGGGACTGTGGTTTACGTGACCGCAAACCGCCCCTAACTCTGCCCCAGTGTCTCTGCCTGATGAAATCGCCCCTGGAAAACTCTTGGCCCCAACCGGCCCCCCCAGTTGGAGGCTCCCGGGCGCGTCCTCACGTCGGGATCCAGCTACCCCAAGGCCCGTTGCGGGTTGGGGCCGGCGCTGTAGGATCTTGCCTTCCCCTCGGTTTTAGATTCCTCGGAACCTAATTTCTCTCCCCTCCATGATCCCCCTTTTAGCAACCTTTTTGGTGAGACTGCAGATTTTCTTCGGCCGGTGAGTTGTTCTACTTCTTATCTTTACGAATTGTAGCAGTCAAGACTATTTTTGAGGCTCCATATAATATTGATAAAGAGGGTAAGAGAAGAGCTTAGAAAGTCACGTGTGTCTTCTCCACCATCTTGGCTCCGCCCCCCAACTGTTATATTCTTAATCAGAAGTAAAATATAGAGCTGTTTTCAAACTTCCTACAGTCTTTTCTCCACTCCTGAAACTGTACTTCTAACCTCCTTACATTTCCATTGCTAGTCCTCGTGTTTCTTTTGTTCATTTTCCTCATCTCTGCCTCTTAGAGTCCCTCAATGCCTTCAAGATACAGCTCAAAAACTATCTGTTGTAGGAGTCTTTTGCTTCATCCTTTTTTTAGCTGATTCCATGATCTTTTGTAACAAATGATTGATGCTGAAAAATAAGGACAGAAGCCAACAGAAATGATTGCTATTTCCCACAGAAATTTAATTGATTTAAATGAGCAGCCACAATGAAGTTACAGAATAAGCCTAGAAACTACCTTATGTGGCAAACACTTGATCTCCTTCATTGTCAAGCAGAGAGATATGACGGTGAACTAGTTTTCAATATAAATACTTAAAAAAAGTTTAACGGAAGATGATCAATTTTAATCATGTCCCAACTCTTTGTGACCCCATTGGAGTTTTCTTGGCAAAGACACTGGAGATGTTTTTTATTTTCTTCTCCAGTCCATTTTACAGATGAGGAACCAATTTTACAGATAAGGAAAACAGATTTAAGTGTCTTGCCCAGGGTCACACAACTAGTAAATTGTGAGACCAGATTTGAACTCAGGAAGAAGTATTCCCGACTCTAGATCCAAGAGTACCATGCCCCTATCATGAGCAATATGGCATCATAAAATGAGGGACAAAGCAGAAAGCAAGTTGACAGAAGATTTGACAGGAGATTTAAGTAAGCCTCCTTAGCATGAAAATATTTAAGGATAGACCTGGAAGGGGAACAACAAATAGACAAGAAACAGAAAAGGCCCTTTAAGAATTCTATGGCAAACTCTTCTCCCCCACAGTGACTACTGAACCACCACATTTGGATTCTAACATCACAGTTCCCGATGTGATGCATGAAGAAGTAGAAATAGCATTATGCAAAGATGGGAAAAGTCTTAGGACCAGTCAGGGGACTTAAAGAAAATGTCCATGCTGGAGGTGATCCATTTTGAAGGCTACTTTGCTCAAGATATTCAGGATTTGAGGGGGACAAATGCTGGGGGGAAATCTCATTATTATTGAAGAAACATAATTGAAAATATAATAACTTTTGATCCATATCCCTCCTTTACTGGGTATGCAGAATATTCATGCAAATCCTCAGGGCATTCTTGATGAAGGCTTAAGAAAAGATCAAGCAATCTTTTAACATTTGATTGATTTCCTTCAGTGGTACAGAACTTCCCTTCTCAATAATGGCCTCCTATGTCTCCCCAACCCAGACACATTTTTACAAACAGTATTTTACCACTTATCCCATCTTTCTGGGCACATAATGGACTAGAAAGAGCAAAGAATCCAAGATACTGGCTTGCTTATTGTTTATTAATTATACAGTCCAGTAATGGATTATCTCCAATATTGAAGAACCCTGCAAGGAACTCCTTTCTCTGACTAGTTATCTTCTCCACATATGTTTAAATTATCCAAGATCCTTCCAAAGATGCAAAAACCCAGATAACTTTGTTTAATGGCCCTTTGATTGTAAATATCAAGCAAGTCACAAAAATGGAGACTTACTCACTAAAGATGTTTGCTTCTATCGCAGCAACAGATTCCAAATCCAAAAGGAATCTGTTCCCTGTAGATAGATGCTGACATCCTCCAGATGCTCCTGTCTCAGAGTGCCATTGTGTTGATGGCCTCAAGTCCAGAAACGTCACACAGCCTATTAAATGAGCTCTGCGGTCAGTCTCAAATGTTTGGCCTATCAAATCTAATCCAGCTAGAATGTACTAAGTACCTACTACGTGAGAGGCTTTATTCTCCATGCTGGTGAGAAAAACAGTTCCTACCCTCAAGGAGTTTACCTTCTATTACCGTGCTTTAAGTCTCTCCTCAACTCATCCATCTCCATTCAGCCACCAAAGTAATTTTCCTAAAGTGAAGGTCTCTACTTGGACAATTCCAGTGGCTCCCCATTGGCTCCAAGATCAAGTACCAAATGCTCTCTTTGGCATTCAAAGCCCTTCACAACCTAATCCCTCCTCCTCTTCCAGTCTTCTCATACCTTGCTGCCCAAAACAACATGTACTCTGTTTTACCACCCAGGCACTTGGCTCTGGGGATTTTCTCTGGGTGTCCCTCATGCCTAGAATACTACGTCTCCTCATCTCCACCTTCTGGCTTCCTTAAAGTCCCAAATCCTACCTTTTCCTTGAAATGTTCCCTTTCCCTCTGATGATTATTTCTTGTTTATCCTGAATGGAGCTCACTTTGTACAGGGTTTCTTGTGTGTTGTCTCCTACCATCAGACAGCCAGCTCCTTCATGGCAGAGACTGCCTTTTATGTTTTCTTTATTTTTAGTGTTTAGCCCAGTTCCTAGCACGTAGGTGCTTAGTAAATATTTGTTGACTGACTGACAGAATGCACCATATAGACATATAAGTATAGCTGGGAAGGAAGAGACTCCTATGGACAAAGAGGATTAGAAGGTGTCAAGGGGTGCGAGTTTTGAAGAAAGTTATGTATTTTAAGAAGCAGAGGAAAGAAAAGAATGTGTTCCAGGCCTGGGGCACAGGTTTCTAGCCTGTGCATTTGTTTGAATCAATGTTGGAATGAAAATGGGCTTGTTAAGTGCTTACTCTGAGCTGGGCCCTGTGCTATGTGTTGGTGATATAAACACGAGCAAGCAAAGCATTCCCTGTCCTCCAAGCACTTCTGTTCTCATGAGATAAGACACCTCGGAAAAGGGAGGGGTGGGACTTAGGGGGGCTGAACTGCCTATGGAAGGTGACTTTTACTAAGCTACCCCAACATATTCACATCTTCCCTGGGCCTTAGTTTCTTCATCTGTAAAATGAAGGGTTGGACAAGATCATTGACATTTGAGTTCTAGAATTTTATGAGCCTATGAAATTGTTTTTATTGAAATGTTAAGTTAAAGAACTAAAACTCTCCCCTCTTGTATTTCAGGCTAATAAGTTATGAGGTAGTTGTGTTCCCTGGAAAGAATCCTGTCTCTGGAGTCAGGGGACTTGGTTCACTTCTCCCACAGGCCACTTCCTACCCATTTAACCTTAGCTTTTAGCTTCCCTGGGGTTTAGTTTACTCAGGGGGCCTTCCCTGTGTCCCTGAAATCACAATATCTATTTGTGTGATTATGGATTCTCTGTAAGATTTTCAAATGTCATTTATTATTAAATTGATTATTCGCGGATTAAATGCCTACTATGTGCTTAGCACTGGTCATTAGACTATTTACTTTGACAGAGGATAAAGACTCAGCTATTTTGGACAGATTTTCAGCAACAAGGGTTAAAACATTTTTTTTAATTCTCAATTTTTATAGATGTAATTACCTAGAACCCTCCTTTCCCTGAGAACTTTGGTTAATTGTATTTTTTTTTGTACACAGTAATATAGAATCTAGGACTGAAAGAGGCCTGTGGAAATAATCAGAGTATGTTTACAATTCACCAAGTTACTCCAGACAGATAAGCTCAGATTTAGCATGATTTTTATAGATACTAAACATAATACAGCTCCAGGGATGGCTATTACACACTTTTCCCCAATAACCATTTCAGTGATTATCATGCTTAGGTATTCAGCCCAGATGACAGATTCCTTGCCTGTGTTTCCTAGATGGCTCAATTAATATGCCATATTCATGCTCATGTCCTTGTTCTCTTTGATCATCATTATCAATTACATATTAACTTCTGTAGGTATTATTCAAATCACCCTCATGTTGGCCATGATCACCTATTAATAACTAGAGAGACACCATTCAATTGAAACCCGATGCCTCCAAAATGAAGAGACCGGCGAATTGTATAAGCCCATGATGAAACTCTGCCTGCACTCTTCAACAAAATAGAATGAACTTTTCCAGCCTTACTGGAAAGGTTATGGGTCCTGAATGGAATGAACAATCAGTCTTTCTCTAATCAACTCCCATAGAGCCACAACTTTTGGACCCAGGCTTTGTAGTACCCTGCCACGTCCTATGAACCAGGTCCCAGAAGTACTGATCTGTTGAAGTCAGTACAAATAACATTTTCTGTTGCAATTGCTGCAGAGATTCTAAGCTAGTAGGATTCTAACATTTAAAGTAGTTTTCCATACCCTTTTGGAAACTCATTGGTCTCGAGTTCATCCCACACTTTGATTGCAGTGATCAAAAATGTGAAAGCCAGGATAGCTGACTTGGTGAATAAGAGTCAGTAATTCTGCTCTAAGTTTTCCTACTGATTTTGATCAAAGGTCAGGACAACTACTGGTGATTAAGAACCAGTGGACTAAATAGAATGGAGACTAAGGCATTGCTCTGTTCTAAGTCTTGCTAGTCACATGATTTATAGCCTCAGTTTTTCCACTGTGTGGATTAGTTGTTTGGCTACTGTGAGTCCTGGCCTGACAGAGAGAGACGTATGGATTGGGACAGCCTATGATTACTGCTAAATACAAAAATTTTCTCTGTCAAGAAATACTGTTCTCCTCCTTTCTTTGCTGTGGCAAGGCAAAATCAATTGACCTTTTTTTCATTTGTTGTGGGGTATGGGTATTTAGACTGAGTCACTGCAGCCATGGGGGTGCCTCTGACCTAAATAACTTCTGGGGGGGGTCAGGACTTGCCCCAACTGTGTTTCCAGTCCTCTTTCCATTGGACCCACTTCTTCCTTCCACCTTCCTTCCTTCCCAGTTCATTCACTTTTCCTTTATGTGGCTGGACAGAATTAGCATGTATCACTCAGAATGAGGAAAGATAGTTCAGGGGGACATGGGCCTAATTACGAGGTAGACTCTCATTTTTGGCTAAGATTTGTTGCCATAGGCTGCTCAAGTACCTTTAGGACTCTCTGTAACTTCTAGAATAATATACACGCATTTATACAGGCTTGGCATTTGAAACTGTGTGACTGGTTTCAGCCTAACTTTTTATTTATATATTTTTTAGCTTTTATAAAAGAAATTCATTATGATATAATAAGAATAATTGGTATACAACAGGATGATTTCCGAAAGGCCTGGAGAGACTTACACGAACTGATGCTGAGTGAAATGAGCAGGACCAGGAGATCATTATATACTTCAACAACAATACTATATGATGACCAGTTCTGATGGACCAGGCCATCCTCAGCAACGAGATCAACCAAATAAATCATTTCCAATGGAGCAGTAATGAACTGAACCAGCTACACCCAGTGAAAGAACTCTGGGAGATGACTAAGAACCATTACATTGAACTCCCAATCCCTCTATTTAGGCCCACCTGCATTTTTGATTTCCTTCACAAGCTAATTGTACAATATTTCAGAGTCTGATTCTTTTTGTACAGCAAAATAACGGTTTGGTCATGTATACTTATTGTGTATCTAATTTATATTTTAATATATTTAACATCTACTGGTCATCCTGCCATCTGGGGGAGGGGGTGGGGGGTAAGAGGTGAAAAATTGGAACAAGAGGTTTGGCAATTGTTAATGCTGTAAAGTTACCCATGCATATATCCTGTAAATAAAAGGCTATTAAATAAATTTTTAAAAAAAGAATAATTGGTATAATACATTATCCCCTAAAGTCTAGGATATACTTTCTCATAAATATTATCCTTGTCCATGGCAAGAGTGGTTTCAAACTTAGAATTGGACATAAATATAGGAAATATGTGAATTTGCCAAAAAGATAATTTAAAAGTTTTGCTGTAGGAAATCCTTTCATAAGTCTATAGCCAGTTTTTCCTTTGCTATAAGTCATCATTGTCATGAGAGGATAACCCCTGAAGTTTCCTTCTTTAACTATCTTTGTTCTTCACAGATCTCTCATTTGTAAGTTCAACATATTGTCTCTTACTTCTCTAGTCTTTCTTTTTTAAAAAGAATTTTAATAGCTTTTTATTTACAAGTTATATGTATGGGTAATTTTACAGCATTGCAATTGCTGAACCTTTTGTTCCAATTTTTCCCCTCCTTCCCTCCACCCCCTCCCCCAGATGGCAGGATGACCAGTAGATGTTAAATATATTAAAATAAATTAATACAAATAAATCCCGGCCCCTTATTTTCTAAAAAAGAATCAGACTCTGAATATTTACAATTACCTTGAAAGGGAAATCAAAAATCGTTGGCTTTAGAGGGGATTAAATTCAAGTAAGGTTCTTAATTCTTTATTTTTTTAATTATTTTTGATTTGGTGATCCGTTGTGAGTGAATATCAGGGTTATCATTTTTATGAAATCTCCTTTCATTTTACATCAATTAAGTCTTTTCCCTGAAATTCCTGTTTCCCTTACCAAATAATAATATTCCATAATATTCATATACCACAATTTATTCATCCATTCTCCAGTTGATGGGCATCCACTCAGTTTCAGTTTCTGGCTACTACAAAGAGGGCTGCCACAAATATTTTTACACATACAGATCCCTTTCCCTTCTTTATGATCTCTTTAGGATATAAGCCCAGTAGTAACACTGCTGGATCAAAGGGTATGCACAATTTGATAACTTTTTGAACATAGTTCCAAATCGCTCTCCAGAATGGTTTGATGTATTCACAGTTCCACCAACAATGTATTAGTGTCCCTGTTTTCCACATCCCCTCCAACATTCCGCATTATCTTTCCCTGTCATTCTAGCCAGTCTGACAGGTGTGTAGTGGTATCTCAGAGTTGTCTTAATTTGCATTTCTCTGATTAATAATGACTTGGAGCATCTTTTCATATGGCTAGAAATAGTTTCAATTTCTTCATCTGAGAATTGTCTGTTCATATCCTTTGACCATTTATCGATTGGAGAATGGCTTGATTTCTTATAAATTAGAGTCAATTCTCTATATATTTTGGAAATGAGTCCTTTATCAGAACCTTTGACTGTAAAAATATTTTCCCAGTTTATTGCTTCCCTTCTAATCTTGTCTGCATTAGTTTTGTTTGTACGAAAACTTTTCAGTTTGATATAATCAAAACTTTCTATTTTGTGATCAATAATGATCTCTAATTCTTCTTTGGTCATAAATTCCTTCCTCTTCCACAGGTCTGAGAGGTAAACTATACTGTATTCTCTAATTCATTTATAATCTCAATCTTTATGTTTAGGTCATGAACCCATTTTGACCTTATCTTGGTGTACAGTGTTAAGTGTGGGTCAATGCCTAGTTTCTGCCATACTGGTTTCCAATTTTCCCAGCAATTTTTGTCAAACAGTAAGTTCTTATCCCAAAAGCTGGGTCTCTGGGTTTGTCAAACACTAGATTGCTATAGTTATTGACTGTTTTGTCCTTTGAACCTAACTTATTCCACTGATCAACTAATAGATTCCTTAGCCAATACCAAATGGTTTTGGTAACTGCTGCTTTATAATATAGTATTAGATCTGGTACAGGTAGGCCACCTTCATTTGACTTTTTTTTTCATTAATTCCCTTGAAATTCGTGACCTTTTGTTTTTCCATATGAACTTTGTTGTTTTTTTTTTTCTAGGTCATCAAAATAGTTTTTGGGGAGTCTGATTGGTATAGTGCTAAACAAATAGATTAGTTTAGGTAGTATTGTCATCTTTATTATATTTGCTCGCCCTATCCAAGAGCATTTAATATTTTTCCAATTGGTTAGATCAGACTTAATTTGTGTGAAAAGTGTTTTGTAGTTTTGCTCATAAAGTTTCTGATTTTCCCTTGGCAGATAGATTCGTAAGTATTTTATACTGTCAGTAGGTACTTTAAATGGAATTTCTCTTTGTAACTCTGACTGTTGGATTTTGTTGGTGATATATAAGAATGCTGATGATTTATATGCGTTTATTTTGTATCCTGCAAGTTGTGCATTATTGCCAAAGTTGCCAAAGTTGTGAATTATTTCTAATAACTTTTTAGTAGAATCTCTGGGGTTCTCTAAGTATACCACCATATCATCAGCAAAGAGTGATAATTTGGTTTCCTCATTGACTACTCTAATTCCTTTAATCTCTTTCTCAACTCTAATTGCCAAAGCTAGCATTTCTAATGAAATATTGAATAGTAATGGTGATAGTGGGCAGCCTTGTTTCACTCCAGATCTTATTGGGAATGGTTGCAGTTTGTCCCCATTACATATGATGCTTACTGATGGTTTTAAATAGATGCTGCTGATTATTTTAAGGAAAAGTCCATTTATTCCTATACTCGCAAGTGTTTTTAATAGGAATGGATGTTGGATTTTATCAAATGCTTTTTCTGCCTCTATTGAGATGATCATATGGTTTTGTTAATTTGGTTATTAATATGACCAATTATACTGATAGTTTTCCTAATATTGAACCAGCCCTGCATTCCTGGTATAAATCCTACTTGATCATGGTGTATTATCCTGGGCATGATTTTCTATAATCTTTTTGCTAATATCTTATTTAAGATTTTAGCATCAATATTCATTAGGGACATTGGTCTATAATGTTCTTTCTCTGTTTTCAGCCTACCTGGTTTAGGTATCAGTACCATGTCTGTGTCATAAAAGGAATTTGGTAGGACTCCTTCATTCCCTATTTTATCAAATAATTTATATAGCACTGGGGCCAATTGTTCTTTAAATGTTTGATAGAATTCACATGTAAATCCATCTAGTCCTGGGGATTTTTTCTTAGGCAGTTGATTAATAGCTTGTTCTATTTCTTTTTCTGAATGAGACTATTCAAGCAATTTACTTCCTCCTCTGTTAATCTGGGAAGCCTATATTTTTGGAGGTAGTCATTCATTTCACTTAGGTTATCAAATTTGTTAGCATAAAGTTGGGCAAAATAACTCCTTATTATTTATCTAATTTCCTCTTCATTGGTGGAAAGTTCTCCCTTTTCATTTTTAAGACTACTAATTTGATTTTCCTCCCTCCTTTTTCTAATCAGATTTACCAAGAGCTTATTTATTTTATTGTTTTTTTCATAGAACCAACTCTTAGTTTTATTTATTAGTTCAATAGATTTTTTACTTTCAATATTATTAATTTCTCCTTTTAATTTTAGAATTTCAAATTTAGTATTTGATTGGGGGTTTTTAAGTTGGTCTTTTTCTAGCTTTTTTAGTTGTAAGCCCAATTCACTGAGCTTCTCTTTCTCTATTTTATTCAAGTAAGCCTCTAAGGTTATAAAAATTCCCCTTATTACCACTTTGGCTGCATCCCACAAATTTTGGTATGATGTCTCATCGTTGTCATTATCTTGAGTGAAATTATTAATTATGTCTATAATTTGATGTTTCACCCAATCGTTCTTTAAGATGAGATTGTTTAGTTTCCAATTACTTTTTGGTCCATTTACCCCTAACTTTTTGTTGAATGTAGTTTTTTATTGCATCATGATCTGAAAAGAAAGCATTTACTATTTCTGCCTTCTTGCATTTAATTTTGAGTCCTAATATATGGTCAATTTTTGTATAGGTTCCATGAACTGCTGAGAAGAAAGTATACTCCTTTCTGTCACCATTCAGTTTTCTCCAGGGATCTATCATACCTAATTTTTCTAATATTCTATTTACCTCTTTAATTTCTTTCTTATTTGTTTTGTGATTTGATTTATGTGAGTGCAAGATTGAGATCTGCCACTATTACTGTTTTGCTGTCTATTTCTTCTCACAAGTCTCTTAACTTCTCCTTTAGGAAGTTAGATGTTATACCACTTGGTACAAATATGTTTAGTATTGATATTGCTTCATTGTCTATGCTACCCTTTAGCAAGATATAGTTTCCTTCCTTATCTATTTTGATTAGATCCATTTTTGCATATGCTTGATCTGTGATAAGGATGGCTACCCCTGCTTTTTTGACTTCACCTGAAGCATAATAGATTCTGCTCCAGCCTTTTACCTTTACTCTGTATGTATTTCCCTCCTTTAAATGTGTTTCCTGTAAACAACATATTGTAGGGTTCTGACTTTTGATCAAGTCTGCTATCCGCCTCTGCTTTATGGGAGAGTTCATGCCATTCATATTTATGGTTAAAATGACTAATGCTGTATTTCCTGCCATCTTGTTATCCCCAGATTATGTTTTTCTTTTATTTGCCCCCCCTAACCCTCTTTCCCAGTTTTAAACTTACGTGCCCTATTTGTATTATGCCGCTCACCCTCTTTAGGATCCCTCCCTCCCCCACTTTGAATCTCTTCCCCTTTCTTGTACCCTTCCCTTATTACTCTTTTATCTTTTCCCTTTTCCTCTTGCCCTTTTTTAATGAGGCGAGAGAGGATTTTCTGTAAAACAAGTATGTCAATTATTTTGTCTTTGAGCCAACTCTGATGATAGTAAGATTCACACAATGTTCCTCCTCCTCTCTGAGTTCCCTCAGATATAATAAGTTTCCTTTGCCTCTTTGTGGGATGTAGTTTCCCTCTTTTTATTCCCCTTTTCCCCCTTTTCTGACATTATCCCTTTTCCATTTCTACTTCCCTTTTTTATGTTATATCAGTAAAATCAAATTATACATGTAGTCTTTTTTATATCCACAACAGAAATATAATTCTCAAGAGTTCCTTTTGCCTTTTCTGCATCTCTTGCGTCCTATGGTTGGAGATCAAATTTTTTGTTTAGTTCTGGTTTTTCCTTAGAAACAAATGGAATTCATCTGTTTCATTAAATGTCTATCTTCTTCCCTGGAAGAAAATGCTCAGCTTAGCTGGGTAGTTTATTCTTGGCTGCATGCCACGGTCTTTTGCCTTTCGGAATATCAGATTCCAGGCCCTTCTTTCCTTTAATGTAGAGGCAGCCAGATCTTGGGTGATCCTTATTGTGGCACCTCAGAATTTAAATTGTTTTTTTTTTCTGGCTGCTTGTAATATTTTTTCCTTAATCTGATAGTTCTGAAATTTGACCACAATATTCTTTGGAGTTTTTATTTTAGGGTCTTTTTCAGAAGGTGTTTGATGAATTCTTTCAATGCATATTTTACCTTCTGATTCTATTACTCTGGACAGTTCTCTTTGATGATTTCTTGTAAAATAGTATCTAGGCTCTTTTTTTCATCATAATTTTCGAAAAGTCTGATAATCCTCAGATTATCTCTCCTAGATCTATTTTCCAGGTCTGTCATTTTTCCAAGTAAATATTTCATGTTTTTTTTCCAATTTATCATTTTTTGGGTTTTGCTTGACTGATTCTTGCTGTCTCAATGTATCATTAGTTTCTCTTTGTTCAGTTCTGATTTTTAATGAATTATTTTCTTCCTTAGTTTTTTTACTTCTTTTTGTATATGTCCAATTGAGTTTTTTAATGAATTGTTTTGCTCTATGTTTTTTCCATTTCACTAAATTTTTTTTAGTGAATTATTTTCTTTTTCCAATTCACAGATCCTACTTTATTGTGAGTTCTTTGTCTTTTCCAATTCACAAATCTTACTTTTTTGTTCACAAATCTTACTTTCCAAAATTTTTTTACTTTTTCCAATTCACAAATTCTGTTTCCCTGCACTTCCTGGGAATTTTTTACCTTTTCCAATTCATATTTCAAAGCTTCTCTTTCCTTTCCCCATTTATCTTCTAACTCTCTTTTGAGACTTTTAATGGTCTCTTCTATGAGAGCGTTATGTAAAAGGGGACAGGTAACATTCCCCTTTGGGGTATTGTCAGTTGTGTGTTTGCTATTAGTCTCTTTGGGGTTGCAGACCTGCTCTTTTTCTGTATAGAAGCTATCAATTGTCCTTTTGATTTTTTTACTCATTTTTTAAAGCCTTTAGGGTCTGTCTTCAGGGCAAGGGGGTTACCAGCTTCCTCTGCAAAGCAGGGAGAGATGTAAACCGGTGGCAGCAAGGTATGGGATTGCTCTGAGTGAAAGTTTCCCCCTCCCCCAACCGGAGGTGATTTAGCACAGGCCAGCTACGGAAGTGCCCACTGGAGAACCCCTGCTGTGTGGTTTAGCGACTGCCCTAAAGCTAGAGACCAAACAGTGAAAGTGTTACTGCCCCAGGCTAGAACCTATTGTGGGGCTGTGGGTATTAGCAGCTGACCAGCAAATAGTCTGGGAAGTCTCTGCCAGGAAGCAAATTGCCCTGTGAAGGTTCTATTGCCCCAGGCTGAGCCCCCCACTATGCAGATTAGAGGCTGCCCCGGGCTGTGCCCCCCTGCCCTGCAGGTTTGCAACTGCCCCAAGGAAAAGCCCCGTACTGCGGGTTGGGGCTGCAAGCTTGTGCTGTGATCTGTGTTCTCACTTCCGGTTTGGAGTTCCACTCAGTCTGCCTCTAGTTCTCTCCCTGCCTGTGCTGATCTTCTCCCTAGCCCCGCAGCACAAACCTTTTCTGGCGAGGTTCCAGATAATCTTGGGCTGGTGAGTTGTTGTACTTCTAATCTTTATGAGTTGTAGCAGTCGAGCCCTATTTTTGAGGCTGAATATAATATTGATAGTGAGGGTAAGAGAGGAGCTTAGAAAGTCACGTGTGCCTTCTCCACCATCTTGGTTCCGCCTCCCCCCTGTCTTTTTAGATATATGTTACTCCCCTTCACATCCCCTTGTTTGCCAAACTGATTTTCATGCTATTTATTCCTGTAACTCAGTACTCAAACTTCCATGGTCAGGCCATCACTGACTCCAGGAATGTTCTCCCTCTTTGCTCCCACTATTCTAGGCCTCCCTAGTTTACTTCAAAGCTCAACTCGCATGTCATCTCCTGGGGGAAGCTTTTTCCAAGTCTCTTGATTCCTTTCCTCCTTCCCCTTTCTCTCCTGTATAGACTTTAGTTGCATCTATTTACACTTTTTATTTTTTACAGATCTTTCTTCCTTCAGTAGAAATAAAGCGTCTTGAGGACAAGGATAATTTCAAGCTGATCTCCCTGGTACCTTGTTCATCTGGTTTGAAGCTGGCAGCCTCATACTCCAAGCAGTGTCACACAATCTCTGGCGAGTTGTAAAACGGGGCCTCCTGTCCCAGCTTGGCCACTAAGCAGCTGAGTGACTCCAGTCCTTTCCTTTTCCTTCTTGAAGCCTCTGATTCTCACTGAAAAAGAAGAGGCCAGACCAATGCTCAGCCAAGCCTTAGTCAGCTCTATGCTATGAGTTCCATTTTCCTAAGAAGAAGGGAGATCTTTTTGATCAGAGGATTGGATCCTTGGACAAACTCCTCTGGACCCTAACTCTAGTAGAAGTGCCTGATTTTCCACATTTTGAAGTACTCCTTGCCATTAAGGTAACTCTTCACATCCAAACCTGTTTTCTTCCATGGCAACTTACCAGCTTCCATTCTAGCACCATAGCAGAGAGAATCAGACAAATATGTTTTTTTCAATTTCTGAATAGTATTTTATTTTTCCATTTACGTGTAAAGATAGTTTTCAACATTCATTTTTTTTGGCGAGGTAATTGGGATTAAGTGACTTGCCCAAAGTCACACAGCTAGAAAATGTTAAGTGTCTGAGACCAGATTTGAATTCAGGTCTATCCACTGCACCAGCTAGCTCCCCCAGCATTCATTTGTGTAATATTCTGAGTTCTAATTTTTTTTTCTTTCTTCCTCCCTTAACTGTCCCTTCCCAAAACAACAAGCAATGTGACAAAGATTATACATGTACAATCATTTAAAACATTCCCATATCAAAAGAAAGGGAAAAACTGTGAGAAAGAAAAAACAAAGAACAAAAAAAAAAAGTAAAAATAGTATCCTCATTCATTCTCTGTAGTTCTCTCTCTGGTTGCGGATGGCATTTTCCATCCCAAGTCTATCAGAATTGCCTTGAATCTCACTGTATTGTTAAGAAGATCTAAATCTTCCATAGTTGATCATCACACACTCTTGCTGTCCCTGTGTACAATGTTCTGGTTCTACTCACTTCACACAGCATCAGTTCATGCTGGTCTTTTCAGACAGGTATGTTTTGATGCCTTTGTATGAAATAGGCCTTTTTAGTGCCTGGTTAGTGGCTACCGGGTTCCACAGTTACAGGAATATGGCCTGTAATCTCATGACATTAATTCTTACTTTAAATTCCTGCACGGGGTGGTGATTTTGGAAAAGTTTTTTGAAGATTCAAATTTGGGGGCAAGTCAGGGCCCCGGAAGCTCTGTCTTGTTCTTTCAATATCTTTCTAGTGGAAGTCATATTAGTAAGGGAGCTCTGCTGGGCAAACCAACTAGGACTTTCCCAGAGTCCTTCATTATGACACTGAGATGAGTCCACTTATAATGACTCTTCCCTTCAGGGACATTATTCAGGCAGTTCTCATTTCTGGAGAATACCTGTTCTGTACATGACCCAGTCAAAAAAAAGCATCAAATCCTGACCCGTCTTCTTTCTACTCGAATGACATGGGACAACTGACTTAATACCTTTGTGAAATGAGGAGGTCAGATGGATGGTCTCCGGGGTCTCTTTTAGCTCTAGAACTCACTTTTTCAGATGCTCTGAGACAAATCAATAATCCAAAACCATGATTCCTGCTCTTTAATTCAAAACACCTTAGAGAGTGACAGGACAAATGACTCCCTCGGTTTGTAGAACACATTTTGAATGTTGTTTCACCATTATGGTTTTTCTTCCATCTGTCCCTGGGCTCCTACCAGCTTTCAGCACTGCTAGCAGTTATTAATGTTGCCCACAGATGGCAGTATTATCATTCTAATCTCCAAAGCTCTCTGAGGTTAGAATGACAAAGTCATTTATTGTGAAAAATAAAGGCATAAAGCAATTATTACATTGAAAATAACGATAATCAAAAAGGTCTTCCTTCTTGATATTAGGTCAGTCTGTAGCAGATTTTAAGGATGTTTTGGTCCATTTAATCAGGTTCTACATCTCCTCATCCCAAAGTCTAACAGAACATATCATAGGCTATTCTCTGAGAGGCAGAGCTTTTGTTCTTATGATTATTTTTTAAAGAATGTTGTATAATTTATGGTTTCCTTTTATGCTTTCTCGGCACACACTGGTAGCTACTCTGCACTGGGGCAGGCAGTTGAAGGGAGCTAAATTGCCTGGATGAAAGAAGCCATTTTGGTATGGGTGGGGCCTAATGATTTCTTTTCTTTCTGTAGCACCCAGTCTGGGCCCAGGAGTTACCCTAACTTATTTCTTTCCCCTTCCAGGTTTCAGAACAGATTTTGATACTCATTTATTCGTCATGTAGCCTGTGGCCCATTGAGAAAGGGTTAGTGAGTGCATACCCCAAACTCAACTCGGGTCAAACTTAGAGCACATCATCCCTGCAGATGCTTGCAAGAGACTTACATTGAACACTCTAGCAAAGCCAGATGGCTCCACGGTGTGCCCATTCAACATTCTCCTTTTGTCCCCAATCGTCCAAGCCAGATTTCATTTCCTCATAGGGCCGATTCCCTTTGCAGAAATGCAGTTTCTAGCTATTTGGTTACCCCTAGTCCTCTATTAGATTCTGAAGATCAAGTGTCACTTACATAGGCCGAGAAAGCAAATAAGATGTGCTGCTTCCTAACCTTTTCAGTTAAATAAACATTTATTAAGCATCTCCCATATGCCAGGGACTATGCTTAGCACTGGGAATACAAAAAAAGGCAAAAGAAAGTCCTTTGCCCTAAGGCTGCTCCCAATCTCTTGTCTTGGTTCCACCTGCTTTACACATCTGGTCCTTGTCTCCCTGTCCACCATCTGTCCCCTTAGTGCTAATTGTATTTTAGTACTAAACATCTACTCTCAACCCCTTGGTTGAGCACTTGGTAGATGATTGTTGTAGGATGTTGCCTCGGTTTGTCCTAATATTATTGACCAAAAGAAGACTTAGAGCCCAAGTGATTTAAGCCAAACTTTGCCATTGAACAAAGAAATCTTTATCTGTTTGCTTTCAAGGAGATATATATGTCCTATGTATGTAGGTGTATATATGAATTCTTTCTATATATATGTATATATAGACATTGTTGTTCACTTGTTTCCTGTTGTGTCTGGTCCTTCTGATGGTATTCTAGTGGCAGAGTAGAGAGTTGTGGGAATCCCCTTTTGGTCGGAGGCGCAGGTCCTTCGTGAAAGAATTCACAAACCTGAAAAGTTTTCAGTGGCCAAAAGGGAAGTTTATCGTTGGATGAGAAGTCAGCTTTGCTAGGAGACAGACTTCTTCAGTGACAAGGTCCTAGCAGAGAAATAGCAAAAGTTTTGTTGCTGAGAAGAGGGTCTCTTCACAGCAGGCAGGAGTTCTGACAGGCAGCCATGCCAAGGAGAGGTTCCTTGACAAGGTATAAGATCTGTTTGGGGCATTCTGCAAAGAAATGAGTTTTAAATTGCCCTTTACCTTTAATAGGAAATCTGAGGCTCAGGTTTCAAGCTGAAAAGAAAGCCAATGTCCCCAGGCCTAGATACTTATCAATATCAGGCCTAGATCTCCCAATTGAATGAAAATGACTTCAAAGGCATTTTGAGTTTCTGGAATGAGGATGTGACTCTCCAAAAGATCAGTGGGGGTGATTTGCCCTTGAATGACTCTGCTTATCTCTGTCCGGAGAATGGGCCTTCTTTCAAGACTTTCTGGAGCCTGGGAGACTCTGAATAGCTCTTTTTTTCAGATCAATGGGGACATAGTTTCAATGATTATTTTACACAATTTTTACACTTCATCTGCATCACTTTATGGCCCAATTTGGAGGGTTTTTTTTGGTAAAGACACTGGAGCAGTTTCCTTTTCCAAATCATTTCACAGATGAGGAAACTGAAGCAAATAAACAGGTTTGAGTGACTTTCCCAAGGTCACACAGCTAGTAAGTGTTTGAAGCCAGGTTTGAACTCTTCCCTGTGGTGCTACCTAGCTGCCTGGACTGATAGCCTGGATTTCCTGCTCTGAGTGGAGTGTTCTACCTAGTATCTCACAAGGTCTCTAATCATTCTGGTTTTGCCAAACTTCCCACCACTTAGTTTCAGAACCAAGTGGGAAATTTTGGGGAAATGTTGTTCTGACTATATTAGGTTAGGGTAAACCTAAATCCTTAAAGGTTTTCTTTTTTTTTTATCTTTCTCGTAAATTCCTGAAAAATGGCTATGCCTTCTATACTTCCTGTGAATTAGTGGAGACTCTTTTTGAAAAAATCCAACACTGAATGGTGTGGCAATGTGAAGAATAACATTTTGTTTCACAGAGTCCAGAATTTTAGTTCTTGTTTCTGGATCTGAAAGCATCTGACTATTCCATTCCAATCTCCAGAGAGATTAAGTGACTTGCTCGAGTTTACAAAGCTGTCTGAGGGAGGAACTCGGGACTTTCTGATTGGAAAGTGCAATCCTTGATCTACTTCCATGTATAGGTTCTCTAGGTAGGTACTATGGTATTGGTAACTTCCTTTCTAGATGAGGAGACTGAGGTAGCAAGGAGGGTCTTAGATTCACGAAGAGCTTAATGCAAGCCCCACTTCTGGCAATATTGACCTTTAATCCTGGGCTTCTGAGCTACATTGGTAAGTGGGAATTTCCTTGCTGTGAATTCCTTACACCAATGAAATCATAGTTCCTTAATATTTTAATTTCATTCCATCGTCATCATCATTGTTATTACTAAATATATGAGGAGAGGAATTTAAATGCATTGGTTCCCTACCCACACTGTTCTTCTAAGACTCATTAATGTAAATGTATTCATTAATAATTTTTCACATTTCTTTCACTTGAGTTTTTGTTACATATGTTACTGTGTCTGATATTATTTAATCTTTGTTCTAAAAGGAATTGATTCTCCGTTAGGAAAACGAACAACAATTCAAACATTTGCTTTATTGCCCCTGCTGCCAACACTCCTCTTACTCCCGAGCTCGATAAAGTTACTATAATGCTCCACCACAGGGCATAGGCAGGCTCAGCTGGCACTCCAGGCAAGTACTAGAAGTTTAGGCTGCCCCCCACCCCTTTACCACTTCAGAGCCATGATGACTTAGAGCTTCATATTCGGTAGTTACAAAATAGGTTACTTTGTATGTTATAGCATGTGGTTTCAAAGTATTTGGGGCAAGATTATGCAAGAAGACAACTCACATTAAGAAAATCAAGGAGAAGCTGCGTGTCATTTGAGCTTCAGATCTCCACGTAAAGTTGTTCTACCATTAGTTTGAGCTAGTGAGGAGGAGCAGGTTTGGCAAGGCCTGCCAGCACCCATACTTCACTGGAGCAGCTTTGAGAACTCGGGGTCTAAGTTCAACACTGCCTGTCAGTAGAAGGTTGACCAGCAGTTGATTATTTAGTTGCCTTGCTTCTGCATCTTGTAAGTACCTTTTCTTGAGATCTAGAGAGGTTGGGATCTGGGTCTATGCAAAGAAAGCCCCACGTAGATGAAGCATGAATCTTTAAACAGTGGAGTCAGGAATCAAAGGTTGATGGACATGAAGCTAAACCCAAAGAGAAGCAGATCCTCAGATAAGAAAAGGGAAAAGTTGTTGAGAAAGACAAATGTGGATGCACAGGGGACTAAGTTACCAGCTTTGCTGTTTTAAAAAGATTGCAGAAGCTGCAATCAAAGGCACATTATGGAGATTGAATAGAAGAGTGTGGCAGAATTCTGCACAATGGTGTCACGATAGCTAAAGCTCAGAATGAGCTTATGTTGGCAAGAAATATGAAGAACAGCAAAATAAGGTTTTGTAGTGGGGTTTCTTTTATTTTTAATCACTTTTTATTGCCAGAACCCATGCCAGGGTAATTTTTTACAACATTATCCTTTGCACTCACTTCTGTTCTGATTTTTCCCCTCCCTCCCTCCACCCCCTCCCCCAGACGGCAAGCAGTCCTATACATGTTAAAGAGGTTACAGTATATCTTAGATGCAATCTATGTGTGCAGAACCGAACAGTTCTCTTGTTGCTCAGGGAGAATTGGATTCAGAAGGTAGAAATAACCCGGGAGGAAAAACAAAAATGCAAACAGTTTACGTTCATTTCCCAGTGTTCTTTCTCTGGGTGTAGCTGCTTCTGTCCATCCTTGATCAATTGAAACTGAGTTAGATCTTCTCTTTGTCGAAGAAATCCACTTCCATCAGAATACATCCTCATCCAGTATCGTTGTTGAAGTATATAATGATCTCCTGGTTCTGCTCATTTCACTCAGTATCAGTTCCTGTAAGTCTTGCCAATCCTCTCTGTATTCATCCTGCTGGTCATTTCTTATGGAACAATAATATTCCATAACATTCATATACCACAATTTACCCAACCATTCTCCAATTGATGGGCATCCACTCAGTTTCCAGCATCTAGCCATGTAGTGGTTTTTCAAAAAAAAAATTACCTAGGTGGAAAGGAGGATCACCAGAGGGTGGGAGCAGCATTTGAGGTGAATGAGATGATGATCATAGCTGATTGGGAGGGCGGAGTCAAACAAAGAACTCAGACTTAACTGCCATTTCCTTTGCCAGATTTTGAAACCTATTCTACACTGAAATCTTTACTTTAGTAAGTGAACATTCAGTTTGCTGGGTCTAAACAAACTTAACTAAACTAAACTTACCTATAGGTAGTGAAAAAAGTAAATGAGACTTGTGAACTAATTACTACTCAGCTAGTATTTATTAAGCGCTTTAGACTATGAGCTCCTTGGGAGCAGGGACTATCTTTTATTTTTCTTTGTATTTCTAGAACTTTGTACAGTTCCTGAAACACAATGGATACTTAATCAGTGCTTGTTGATTGTGTTGTGCTTTAAAGCAATATCTGTAACTATGCCCAGAGGGCTATCAAACTGTGCATACCCTTATGATTCAGCAGTGTCTACTGCACCCATATTCCAAAGACATCATAAAAAAGGGAAAAGAACCCACATGTGCAAAGATGATTATAGTAGCCCTTTTTGTAGTGACAAGGAACTGGAAACAGAGTGGATGGATACCTAGCAGTTGGGGAATAACTGAATGAATCAGTTAAGGAGTATGAATGTAATGAATTATTATTGTTCTATAAGAAACGACCAGCAGGATGATTTCAGAGAGGCCTGGAGAGACTTACATGAACTGATGCTGAGTGAAGTGAGCAGAACCAGGAAATCATTGTACATGGCAACAACAAGAGTATACGATGATCAATTCTGATGGATGTGGCTCTTTTTAACAATGAGGTGATTCAGTCCAGTTCCGATGGTCTTGTGATGGACAGAACCATCTGTACCCAGACAGAAGACTGTGGGGACTAAATGTGGATCACAACAGAGTATTTTCCCTTTTTTGTTGTTGTTTGCTTATTTTTTGTTTTCCTTTTCATTTTTTCCCTTATTGTTCTGATTTTTCTTGTGCAGCACAATAATTGTGAAAAAATATATAGAAGAATTACGGATGTTTGACATATTGGATTACTTGCCATCTGAGAGGGAGTGGAGGGTACATAGGGACAAAAATTTCGAATGCTGAAACCTAACTAGGCATATATATTGAAAATAAAAGGCTTAAAAAATAATAAAGTATTGGCCATGACAGCTACGCGCTTTCTTAGCACATTTTTACTACTGGTATGATCATTAAGTATGAAGCAAACTAACTTACAGAAGTAACCATTTAGCTGAAAGTTACAGTATTTAACAGATCTAAAATAGGGTCTGGAGTTGAACTGGTTTTGAGCATTCATATTGGAGTAGGTAGACTGTCAACACCCAACTCTAAAATGCTGATATTTTAATGTAGAAAAGTAAACTTCTCTTTGGCTCTCTTATTGCTACATCCCAATTCCATGCCATGGAATTGTACTGGGGCTTCTTGACCTTTACCCAAACTCTGTAGGTAGTGAGGCATTTGGACAGTAAGTGACAAAGCAGTTGTTGGAAATATGGTAGGAGACTTTTTTGTATACTTTGATACATACATAACTTTTTGCCTTACCTTGATATTTGCAGCATATGTGTATTGTTTTATTTGCTAAAATGTGGCTACAAATGTTTCTTCCAGTTTGTCTGAAATGATGCAAAAGTGAAGGGAACAGAACCAGGAGAACACTGCAGATAGTAACATCAATATTATATTGATGATTAGCTGTGAAAGATTTAGCTACCCTGATCAAAAGAGTGATGCAAGACAACTCCAAAAGACCCATTGCTGATCCCCTCTAGAGAAGTGATCAACTCTGAGTTCAGATTGAAGCATGCTATTTTTACTTTCTTTGTTTTTCTTGTGTGTGTGTGTGTGTGTGTGTGTGTGTGTGTGTGTATTTTCTTTTGCAACATGGTTAATCTGGAAAGGTGTTTTACATTATTTCACATGTATAATCAGTATGATATGGCTTACATTCTCCGGAGATGGAGAGGCAGGAGGAAGGGAAGGAAATTTTAATAAAATGAATGATAAAATTATTTTTACATATGATTAGGAAATATTCACCAAACTGAAAATACATTTAAACTATATTTTAAAAACTCATATGTTTTACCAGTCAGTAATTTCCACTTTGAAAGTAATAAACTGGAAACATTAAGAATGTTTTGTTTTTTAAACAAGTAATTTAAACTGTCTGGGCCTCCATTTCCCTGTCTGTCCAGTGAGAGGATTAGATTTGTGGAGCTAGGTGGCACACAGCATATACTGCTCGACTTGGAGTCAGGAAAATCAGAATTGAAATCTAGCTCAGACACTTTATAGCTGTGTGACCCTAAACATGTCGCTTAAAAGTCCTTCAGTGTCCTCATCTGTGAGCTGGGGATTATAATAGTATCTACACTATAAGATAGTTTTGAGGATTCAATGAAATAACATGTGAGATGCTTTACCAGCCTTAAAGTGTAACCCTAGTTATTACTATTAGTATTATATAATGATGTTTAAGGTTCTTTTCACTGTCACTGGACATCAGCATGGGTTTTGAGAGGACAACCTACTCGAACCTGTTGCTGAACAAGAACTCTGGACTCCTGACATCTTTGTTTGAAGACTCAGTGAAATGAATCCCATTTTATCCCAAGGCTTCCCATTCCATTTTTGGAAGGTTTGAGAGATCAGGAAATTTTTCCATATATCTTTCCCAGTCTTGCAACTTTCACCCAGTTGTTCTTGGTTCTGCCCTCTGTTGTCAGGCAGAATAAGTTCACTTTTCTCTATGACAACCCTTCAGATACTTGAAAGGGGCTATCCTGTTCTCCCTCATTCATTTCTTCAAGCCCAAATATCCTGAGTTTCTTCAAATGATTCTCCTATGATCTGGATTTAAGACCCTTTGCCATTTTTCTTCCTTTCTTCTTCTCCAGCTTATCCATGTTCTTCCTACAATATGATACCCCGTAAACACTTTTTCTCCAGATGTGGCCTGATATGATCAAGTAAGTCAAACTCTTCTTCTTTGTTCCTCAGTACTGTACTTTTTTAAATGCAGTTTTCTAAGGGCGGCTTAGCCCACTGGTTTCCACCTCTTCATTTCAGAATTCCCTTTCTTGTCTGTTTGACACAGGGCCTGATGGACCCACTCAACTTATTTTCCATCTCTCTGCATAGTTGAATCTGCACAATTACAATTATGCATCCATTCAGTTTTTCCTGTGTAGACAGTTCAGCTGAATTTTTCACGGTGTTTATGGATCTCACTTAGAAGGCTTTCAGTGTTTCATCATGCCTGATTTATAGGGAATCAACCCCTCCCTCAATAATTGTCTGGTCATGGAGAATGAAGAAGAAGGCACTGGCATATGGGACATCAAGGCTGAGAATGGAAGTCTGTCATTTCTAGATTCTGTACTGACTTGCGAATGCTGTGATTAATTTTACTTGGAGGCCAGGAAGATTTTATCTCTTGGGCGGGGTGGGCAATCCAGAGATTTTGTTCATTCATAGCAATGCCATGTCCCACCAAATGATTTCATTACTCATAAATCTTTTCCTGGGTGTTTTCATTTGTTTATTTGTTTGAAGATAGATAATTAAGCCTTTTTAACAGAGACACCAGCAATGAATTAATTCAGATCTGGAAATTAGAGTAAATTATGAAGCTGTCTCTAAATGTTAAAAATGTTAAAAGCAGATTAAAGAAAAGCTTAAATATAGGACTGTGTGAGGAAAACACAGCTGGGGAGCAAGTTCTTTTTAAAAAATAATCCACAAATTCATGTGGCATAAGCAGAGCTTAATGCAAATTGTGGCACTTTGAAATATTCCTGGTTTTATCTCAAGGATAAATTCGCCAAACCTCATCCCCATAGCTTATTTTTCTAAACTTTGACAAATCTTAGGGAAGGCCCTATCCCATGCTCTGTGACCTTGAACAAAACCTTTTCTGTCTGGGCCTCTGTTTCTCATCTGTAAATTTACATGGGACTTCATTAGGTGATGGACAAGGTTCCTTATGACCCACATTCTTTGTAATCCTTCAAAGGACAGTAATACGTTGTCCTGGGTCACTTTTCTAGAGAAGGCAAGAGTGGTGGAATGAATGGGCTTTTCTTGGTGGAAAGGTTCTTAATCTGGAGTCCATGCACCCACAAGGGGTCTGTGTGTAGATGATGGAGATGTCCAGGGTCAGGATTTCATTCTGTGGCTAGCAATAGACTGAAGCTATCTGCCCTCACGTTGGGATCTGAAGCCAAGAACCTGTCTCCTTTAGTACCTGTTGACCCATAATCTGAGCTTCCCCTTCTCCCCATACTGTGTGACATGCAGAGAATTAAAGCATATTTTTTAAAGGAGCCTTGAAGGCAAAATAACATCCTGTACATTGAGCAGAAGTCTCCCTTCCCATGCCTGAGAGTTGCTCTGAGCCATATTGTATTGATTCCATCATAAACTTTTATAGCATGTGTATGTATGCACATGCACGTGCACACACACAAACACCAGAGTTATCTTCTCTGAGTCATACACTAAGTTTTAGCTGTGGGTTTCCCATTGAAACTGTGCCATATAAATCTTAATACATTATTTAATAAATATTATTCTGTAGCTGCACCTGATCTAAAACTATATTATAAAGCAGCAGTCACCAAGACCATTTGGTATTGGCTAAGAAATAGATTAGTTGATCAGTGGAACAGGTTAGGTTCACAAGACAGAATAGTCAACTATAGCAATTTAGTGTTTGACAAACCCAAAGATCCTCACTTTTGGGATAAGAATTCATTATTTGACAAAAACTGCTGGGATAATTGGAAATTAGTATGGCAGAAATTAGGCATGGACCCACACTTAACACCGTATACCAAGATAAGGACAAAATGGGTCCATGATTTAGATATAAAGAACGAGATTATAAACAAATTGGAGGAACATAGGATAGTTTATCTCTCAGACTTGTGGAGGAGGAAGAAATTTGTGATTAAAGACGAACTAGAGACCATTATTGATCACAAAATAGAAAATTTTGTGTTTTTTTTATTTAATAGCCTTTTATTTACAGGATATATGCATGGGTAACTTTACAGCATTAACAATTGTCAAACCTCTTGTTCCAATTTTTCACCTCTTACCCCCCCACCCCTCCCCTAGATGGCAGGATGACCAGTAGATGTGAAATACATTAAAATATAAATTAGATACACAATAAGTATACATGACCAAACCGTTATTTTGCTGTACAAAAAGAATCAGACTCTGAAATATTGTATAATTAGCTTGTGAAGGAAATCAAAAATGCAGGTGGGCATAAATATAGGGATTGGGAATTCAATGTAATGGTTTTTAGTCATCTCCCAGAGTTCTTTCTCTGGGCATAGTTGGTTCAGTTCATTACTGCTTCATTGGAAATGATTTGGTTGATCTCATTGCTGAGGATGGCCAGGTCCATCAGAACTGGTCATCGTATAGTATTGTTGTTGAAGTATATAATGATCTCCTGGTCCTGCTCATTTCACTCAGCATCAGTTCGTGTCAGTCTCTCCAGGCCTTTCTGAAATCATCCTGTTGGTCATTTCTTACAGAACAGTAATATTCCATAATATTCATATACCACAATTTAGTCAGCCATTCTCCAACTGATGGGCATCCATTCAGTTTCCAGTTTTTAACCACTACAAAAAGGGCTGCCACGAACATTCGTGAACATACAGGTCCCTTTCCCTTATTTATAATCCCTTTGGGATATAAGCCTAGTAGTAACACTGCTGGATCAAAGGGTATGCACAGTTTGATAACTTTTTGAGCATAATTCCAAACTACTCTCCAAAATGGTTGGATTCGTTCACAACTCCACCAACAATGCATCAATGTCCCAGTTTTCCCGCATCCCCTCCAACAATCATCATTATTTTTTCCTGTCATCTTAGCCAATCTGACAGGTGTGTAGTGGTATCTTAGAGTTGTCTTAATTTGCATTTCTCTGATTAATAATGACTTGGAGCATCTTTTCATATGACTAGAAATAGTTTCAATTTCTTCATCTGAGAATTGTCTGTTCATATCCTTTGACCATTTTTCAATTGAAGAATGGCTTGATTTTTTATAAATTAGAGTTAATTATATATTTTGGAAATGAGGCCTTTATCAGAACCTTTGACTGTAAAAATATTTTCCCAGTTTATTGCTTCCCTTCTAATCTTGTCTGCATTAGTTTTGTTTGTACAAAAACTTTTCAGTTTGGTATAATCGAAATTTTCTATTTGTGATCAGTAATGATCTCTAGTTCTGCTTTGGTCATAAAGACCTTCCCCTTCCACAGGTCTGAGAGGTAAACTATCCTGTGTTCCTCTAATTTATTAATAATTTCATTCTTTATGCCTAGGTCATGAACCCATTTTGACCTTATCTTGGTGTACGGTGTTAAGTATGGATCAATGCCTAGTTTCTGCCATATTAGTTTCCAATTTTCCCAGCAATTTTTATCAAACAGTAAGTTCTTATTCCCAAAAGCTGGGGTCTTTGGGTTTGTCAAAGACTAGGTTGCTATATTTGTTGACTGTTTTATCCCTTGAACCTAATCTATTCCACTGATCAACTGATCTATTCCTTAGCCAATACCAAATAGTTTTGTTAACTGCTGCTCAAAATAGAAAATTTTGATTACATCAAATTAAAAAGCTTCTGCACAAACAAAACTAATGTAAACAAGATTAGAAGGGAAGCAACAAACTGGGAAAACATCTTCACAGTTAAAGGTTCTGATAAAGGCCTCATTTCCAAAATATATAGAGAACTGACTCTAATTGATAAGAAACCAAGCCATTCTCCAATTGATAAATGGTCAAAGGATATGAACAGACAATTTTCAGATGATGAAATTGAAACTATTTCCACTCATATGAAAGAGTGTTCCAAATCACTATTGATCAGAGAAATGCAAATTAACACAGCTCTGAGATACCACTACACACCTGTCAGATTGGCTAAGATGACAGGAAAAAATAATGATGATTGTTGGAGGGCATGCAGGAAAACTGGGACACTGATACATTGTTGGTGGAAATGTGGATGGATCCAACCATTCTGGAGAGCAATCTGGAATTATGCCCAAAAAGTTATCAAACTGTGCATACCCTTTGATCCAGCAGTGTTTCTGCTGGGCTTATACCCCAAGGAGATACTAAAGAAGGGAAAGGGACCAGTACATGCCAAAATGTTTGTGGCAGCCCTGTTTGTAGTGGCTAGAAGCTGGAAACTGAGTGGATGCCCATCAATTGGAGAATGGTTGGGTAAATTGTGGTATATGAATGTTATGGAATATGATTGTTCTGTAAGAAATGACCAGCAGGATGAATACAGAGAGGATTGGAGAGAATTACATGAACTGATGCTAAGTGAAATGAACAGAACCAGGAGATCATTATATACGTCAACAACAATACTGTATGAAGATGTATTCTGATGGAAGTGGATTTCTTTGACAAAGAGACCTAATTCAGTTTCAATTGATCAATGATGGACAGAAGCAGCTACACCCAAAGAAAAAACACTGGGAAATGAATGTAAACTGTTTGCATTTTTGTTTTTCTTCCTGGGTTATTTTTACCTTCTGAATCCAATTCTCCCTGTGCAACAAGAAAACTGTTTGGATCTGCACACATACATTGTATCTAGGATATACTAGGACATATTCAACATATATAGGACTGCTTGCCATCTAGGGGAGGGGGTGGAGGGTGGGAGGGAAAAATCAGAACAGAAGTGAGTGCAAGGGATAATGTAAAAAAAATTACCCTGGCATGGATTCTGTCAATAAAACGTTACTATAATAATAATAAAAAAATTTCTCCTGGAAAAAAATGTCATATTGAACGACCACTGAGGGAAGAATATAGAGGAAATTTAGGTAAGGTACAAAAAAATGGCAATAAAATGTTATCTGAAAAAAAAAGAAAAAATAAATACTAGTCTGTGTGGTCTCTGTAATAAATGTTTCTTTAAGAGTACTTTAAACCTTATAGCATTTAAATGAGACAGTAAGATTATCTTTCAGGCAGAGCAATTTTTCAAAATAACTATGTTTTCCCAATGTTGGGATCTAATGGAAAGAGCCTCAGATTTCAGGGCAGAGGTCAGAAAGTTCAAGTCTTACTCCTGGTACTTGGACCTTCTGATCTAGGAAAGTCATTTAACATTTCTGGTTCTCAGTTTCCTCATCTGAAAAATGAAGAAGTTTGACTGAAGAGTCTTTTCTGGCTCTAAACTTCAGATCCAACTCTTTTTTGTTTTCCTTGAATAAATGAAGAAACATTGAGTTATAGAAGTAAAATAAAATCTTGGTTATCTTTCATTGGAAAAGCCTCGAAATTCACTTCTGACTTCTTAAAAAGGGAAGGAAAGAAAGTGAGGGGGCTTTCCCCTCTTGCGACCAGAGATGTCAGTCTGTTGGTAGACACACAGAATGCTTGAAGTAGCCAAATCACTGCCATCACCATCATCATCCACACAAGTCCAATTTGATGGAAGATAGGAGGTATATAAGATGTTTTGCTCACAACCATTCTGGGAACTAGGTAGAGCAGAATATTAGTTACTATTCCTCTTCTACAAATGAGGCACTGGACTTCTGATACCCAAAGTGAATTGCACATGGTCATGCAGTTGGCGGTCTCAGAATCAGGACAGATTTATACTCCAGAGCTCCTGATGTAGGATATGGTA
The DNA here is from genome assembly GCF_902635505.1 of Sarcophilus harrisii. NCBI lineage: Eukaryota > Metazoa > Chordata > Mammalia > Dasyuromorphia > Dasyuridae > Sarcophilus > Sarcophilus harrisii. The sequence goes on from NC_045432.1 coordinate 63,112,086, forward strand.
CCTCTCTTGTCAGTGCGTACTAAACCTGGCCTCACATGGTGCTAATGGAAGTAAATATCTTCTTAGAACCAAGGCTACTTACTAGAACCAGAATACACACGGAAGTCTGAGATATTTTACTTTTAATATATGTGTTGCCAAAGCGAGCACAAGAGATTTTATAAATATCCTAGTTCTCAACAAATTCTTGTCACTGTCCCACCCCCATCAAAAAAAAAACAAGAGAAAAGAAAAACCACCCTGCTTGTGGCCAATTTTTCTCTTACCACTTGACCTAAAATGCTAAGCATTAGAGAATATCTTAAGAGTTAAAAGGTATAATCTCTGATAATTCAGATAGAGCAGGAGAGAGACAAGAAAGCCTTCCTTGAACGGTATTCTTTACCCTTTATAGCCTCATGGTTTCTAGTTAGCTGATTGTTATAGCTGATCTTTTCTTTCTTTCTTTTTTTTTTTTTGAATTGAATTTATTTAGTATTTTAGTTTTCCCCATTTACATGTAAGAATAGATTTTTACATTTGTTTTTAAAACATTGAGTTCCAAATTCTCACCTTCCTCTCTTTTCACTCCCACCTCCCATTGAGAAGGCAAGCAATCCTTTATAGGTTAAAACGTTTCTGTAAAAAGTCATGGTATGATTCTGGAGAGCAGTATAAAACTATACCCAAATGTATGCCCAACTGTGCATACCCTTGATCCAGCAGTATCTCTACTGCTGCTAAGCAGCAGTATCCGAAAGAGATCATAAAAAATGGAAAATGACCCACATGTGCAAAAATGTTGGTAGCAGCCCTTTTGTAGTGGCAAGGAACTGGATATTAAGTGGATGTCCATCATTTGGGAAATGGCTGGATAAGTTATGGTATATGAACATAATGGAATATTACTTTTCTTCAAAAAATGATGAGCAGGCTGATTTAAGAAAAACCTGGAAAGTCTTGCGTGAACCGATGCTAAATGCAGTAAGCGGAGCCAGGAGAACATTACACAGCAACAAGATTGTGTGATGATCAACTCTGATGGACTTGGCTCTTTTCAACAATGAGATGATCCAGTAGACTTGTGATGGAAAGAGCTATCTGTATCCAGAGAGAGAACTCTGGAGATTGAATGTAGATCAAAGCATAGTATTTTTAACTTTCTGTTGTTATTGTTTGTTTATTTACTTGTTTTTTTTTTCACTTTTAATCTGATTTTTCTCGTGCAGTATGATAAATATGGAAATATGTTTAAAAGAATTGCACATTTTTAACCTTTATTGGATTACTTGATTCTATGGAAGGGAGGGGGAGGGAGGGAGAAAAATTTAGAATACAAGGTTCTACAAAGGTGAATGTTGAAAACTATTTTTGCTTATATTTAGAAAAATAAAAAGCTATTATAAAAAGATACATACAGGATAAGTTGGAGATAATCTTAGAAGAATGGAACTAACACTGAGGGGAGCTAGAAAAGGTTCCTTACAAAAGGTGGGATTTTAGCTAAAACTTTAAGGAAATCAGGGAGGGTAGACCAAGAGGAAAAGATTAGGAAGGAGAGCTTTGCAGGCATAGGGAAGTTTCACTTACATGGAAATCCCATACTCACCAAGATCTATCCTTCTTCATGAATGATGAGTCAAGCTCATCCTGGTCCACAAAGAACAGACTTTTTCTTCTTCAGTCTCTCCTTTTTCTAGAGTAACTGCACTAAATGTAGGAGTATGTGTACGTGCATTTGTGCATATGTGCGTGCGTGTGTGTGTGTGTGTGTGTGTGTGTTTAGTGAGGACTTAGCAAATCAAATTCTTTTTGGAACTCCCATATTAATTGATCCCTGAACTTGGTATATTTTACTGAACCCCAGTCATGTTCTTGGCAGAATTGATTTAATATTCCCATTGGGAGCAGAGGTTTTCTTGGATACTGTATGTACAGTATTTACTTTTGCCATAGAATCAACAAATGCAACCAAGATTATAAAGAACAAAACATCTACTGAGCAGCTCTCCTAGACCTAGACAGCCACCAGACCATACATAGGGTGATCTAAATCATGAAATTATAGGAAAGGTACAGTTTAATCTACTTAATCAACTCATGGCTGTTTTTCTCCAGCATGTAGGCAAGAGAATTTAGAAGTACAATGCAATGACACTTTTTAAGGTCAATAGTATTTTATTTTCTCAGATACATGTAAAGGTAATTTTCGTTTGCTATAATAATATCTTTTTATTTTTCAAAGTGCACACAAAGATAGTTTTCAACATTCACCCTTGTAAAACCTTGGGTTCCAATTTTTTCTCCCTCCTTTTCCCCTCCCCCTCCTAGACAGCAAGTAATCCTATATAGGTTAAATATATGCAGTTTTTCTAAACATATTTTTCACAATTATCATGCTGCACAAGAAAAATCAGATCTAAAAGTAAAAAAAAATGAGAGACAAAAACACAACAAGCAAGCAATAACAACAACAAAGGTGAAAATATTATGTTGTGATCCCCATTCAGTCCCCCTAGTCCTCTCTCTGGGCTCTCTCCATCACAAGTCTATTGGAATTGACTTGCATCACCTTCTTGTTGAAAAGAGCCAAGTCCATTGGAATTGATCATCACATACTCTTATTGTTGTGTATAATGTTCTCTTGGTTCTACTCACTTCATTTAGTGTCAGTTCGTGCAAGTCTCTCCAGGCTTTTCGGAAATCAGCCTGATGATCATTTCTTCTGTCACAATAATATATTCCATTACATTTATATACCATAGCTTATTTAGCCACTGACAGGTGTCCCCTCAATTTCCAGTTTCTTGCCACTACAAAAAGGGCTGCCACAAACATTTTTTGCACATGTGGATCCCTTTCCCTCCTTTAAGATCTCTTTGGGATACAAGCCCAGTAGAAACACTGCTAGATCAAAAAGGGTATGCACAATTTGAGAGCCCTTTGGACATAATTCCAAATTACTCTCCAGAATAGTTGAATCACTTCACAACAATGTATTAGTGTCCCGATTTCCTCACACCCCTTCCAACATTTATCATTATCTTTTCCTATCAACTTTGCCAATATGACACGTATGAAGTGATACCTTAGAGTTGTCTTAATTTGTGTTTCTTTAATCAGTAGTGATTTAGGGCATTTTTTCATATGATTATAGAAGTAGTTTTAATTTGTTTATCTGAAAACTGCCTGTTTATATCCTTTGACCATTTTATCAGTTGGGGAATGACTTGCATTCTTAAAAATTTGAGTCAGTTCTCTATGTATTTCAGGAATGAGGCCTTTATCATAACGGTTGGATGTGATTCCCCCCCCCCCCAGTTTTCTGCTTCCTTTCTCATTTTTTCTGCATTGGTTTATTTGTACAAAACATTTTTAATTTAATATAATCAAAATTGTCCATTTTGCATTTCATGATGTTCTTCTTTGGTCATAAATTCCTTCCTTCTCCACAAATATCAGAGGTAAACTATTCCTTGTTATCCTAATTTGCTTGTAGTATCACTCTTTATGTCTAAATCAAACCCGTTTTGATTGGTATATCTTGGTATAAAGGTGTTAGGTGCTGGTCAGTGCCTGTTTTCTGCTATACTATTTTCCAATTTCTCCAGCACTTTTTGTCAGATATTGAATTCTTACCACAGAAGCTGGAGTCTTTGGGTTTATCAAACATTAGATTACTATAGTCATTAACGATTGTGCTTGTGAATCTAAGCTATTCCACTGATCCACTACTCTATTTCTTAGTCAATACCCAATGATTTTGAAAACTGCTGTTTTATAATACAGTTTTAGATCTGGTACCACTAGGTCATCTTTGTTAGCATTTTTTCATCGATTCCCATGAAATTCTTGATGTTTTGTTCTTCTAGATAGATTTGTTATTATTTTTCTAAGCTTATAAAGTAATGTTTGGCAGTTTGAATGGTATGGTACTGAATAAGTACATTAATTTAGGTAAAATTGTCATCCTTATTATATTAGCTTGGCTGACCCATGAGAATTTAATATTCTTCTGCTTATGTTGTGTTTATTTTATATTCTGCCACTTTGCTAAAGTTGTTTATTCTTTTTAGTAGCTTTTTTAGTTGATTCTTTGGAATTCTCTTAAGTATTCCATCGTATCATGTGTAAGGAGTGATAATTTTGTTTTCTTGTTACCTACTCTAATTCCATTTCTTTTTCTTCTCTTATTTCTAAAACTAACATTTCTAATACAATATTGAATGGCAATTGAGTGGTAGTGGGCAACCTTGTTTTACCCCTAATCTTATTGGGAATGTACTAGTTTGTCCCCATTACATGTAATGCTTGCTGATGGTTTTAGGTAGATGCTACTGATCATTTTAAGGAAAACTCCATTTATCCCTATGCTCTCCAGTATTTTTAATAGGAATGGATGTTGTATTTTGTCAAATGCTTCTTCTTCAATCGAGGTAATAATGATTATTGTTAGTTTGCTTATTGATATGGTCAGTTGTGCTGATAGTTTTCCTGATATTTGTACCAGCCCTGAATTCATGGTATAAATCCTACTTGTTCATAATGTATTATCCTGTTGATAAGTTGTAAGATTTTTGCTAATATTCTATTTAATATTTTTACATCAATATTCATTAGAGTAATTGGCCTATAATTTTCTTTCTCTGTTTTAGCCCTTCCTGGTTGAGGTATCGGCTCCATATTTGTGTTATAAACGGAACTTGGTATGACTCTTCCTTCCCCTATCTTCCCATTTTGTGTAGTATTGGAATTAATTGTTTTTTAAATGTTTGGTAGAATTCACTTGTAAATTCATCTGGCCCTGGAGATTTTTTTCTCAGAGAGTCCATTAACGACTGTTCAATTTCCTTTTCCAAAATGGGACTATTTAAGTACTTTACTTCCTCATTTGTTAATTTGGGCAGTCTATATTTTTGTAAGTATTCTTCCATGTCATTTAGATTATCAGATCTATTGGCATAAAGTTGGACAAAATAGCTCCTAATTATTGCTTCAATTTCCACTTCATTGGTGGTACGTTCACCCTTTTCATTTTTGATACTGGTAATTTGGTTTTATTCTTTCCTTTTTCTAATCAAAATTAACCAAAGGTTTACCTATTTTGTTGATTTTTTTCACAAAACCAACTCTTACTTTTATTAGCTCAATTGTGTTCTTACTTTCAATTTTATTACCCTCTCCTTTAATTTTCAGAATTTCAAATTTGGTATTTAATTGGGAAATTTAAATTTGTTCTTTTTCTAGCTATTTTAGTTGCATGCCAAATTCATTGATCTTCTCTTTTTCTGTTTTATTCAAGTAAGCATCTAGTGATATAAAATTTCCCTTAAGAACCGCTTTGGTTGCAACTCATAAGTTTTGGTATGTTGTTTCATTGTTGTCATTCTCTTGAATGAAATTATCAGTTTCTGTTGTTTGTTGTTCGACTCACTCATTCTTTAGGATTAGATTATTTTGTTTCCAATTGATTTTTGGTCAGTTTCTCCATGTCTCTTTACTACAGGTAATTTTTATTGCATCTGACAAGGATGCATTTACTATTTCTGCCTTTCTGCATTTGATTGTGAGGTTTTTATGCCCTGATACATGCTCAAATTTTTGTGTAGGTGCCATGTACCACCAAGAAAAAGGTATATTACTTTCTGTCCTCATTTATTTTTCTCCAAAGTTCTGTCATACCTAACTTTTCTAAAATTCTTCTTTCTTGTTTATTTTGTGGTGAGATTTATCTAGTTCTGAAAGAAGAGTTGAGATCCCCCACTAGTATAGTTTTGCTGTCTGTTTCTTCTTGCAACTCACGTAACTTCTCAAAGAATTTGGATGCTATACCACTTAGTACACTTATGTTTAGTATTTTTTTTTTATTTAATAGCCTTTTATTTACAGGATATATACATGGGTAACTTTACAGCATTAACAATTGCCAAACCTCTTGTTCCAATTTCCTCTTCCCCCACCCTCCCTAAGATGGCAGGATGATCCAGTAGGTGTTAAATATATTAAATATAACTTAGATATCACAATAAGTATACATGACCAAAACATTATTTTGCTTACAAAAAGAATACAGACTCTGAATTATGTGTACAGATTAGCTTGTGAAGGAAGTCAAAAATGCAGGTGCTGCTAAATATAGGGATTGAGAATTCAATGTAATGGTTTTAGTCATCTCCCAGAGTTCTTTTCTGGGTATAGCTAGTTCAGTTCATTACTGCTCCATTAGAAATGATTTGGTTGATCTCGTTGCTGAGGATGGCCTGATCCATCAGAACTGGTCATCATCTAGTATTGTTGTTAGTATATAATGATCTCCTGGGTCCTGCTCATTTCACTCAGCATCAGTTCGTGTAAAGTCTCTCCAGGCCTTTCTGAAATCATCCTGTTGGTCATTTCTTACAGAACAGTAATATTCCATAATTTTCATATACCTACAATTTATTCAGCCATTCTCCAACTGATGGACATCCATTTCAGTTTCCAGTTTCTAGCCACTACAAAAGGGCTGCCACAAACATTCGTGCACATACAGGTCCTTTTCCCTTCTTTATATATCTCTTTGGGATATAATCCCAGTAATAACACTGCTGGATCAAAGGGTATGCACAGTTTGATAACTTTTTGAGCATAGTTCCAAACTACTCTCCAAAATGGTTGGATTCATTCACAACTCCGCAACAATGAATCAATGTCCCAGTTTTCCCATCCCCTCAACAATCATCATTATTTTTTCCTGTCATCTTAGCCAATCGACAGGTGTGTGGTATATCTTAGAGTTGTCTTAATTTTGCATTTCTCTGATTAATATGACTTGGAGCATCTTTTCATATGACTAGAAATAGTTTCAATTTCTTCATCAGAATTGTCTGTTCATATCCTTTGACCATTTTCAATTGGAGAATGAGCTTGATTTTTTATAAATTAGAGTTAATTCTCTATATATTTTGGAAATAGAGGCCTTTATCAGAACCTTTGACTGTAAAAATATTTTCCCAGTTTATTGCTTCCCTTCTAATCTTGTCTGCATTAGTTTTGTTTGTACAAAAACTTTTCAGTTTGGTATAATCGAAATTTTCTATTTTGTGATCAGTAATGATCTCTAGTTCTGCTTTGGTCTAAAGACCTTCCCCTTCCACAGGTCTGAGAGGTAAAGCTATCCTATGTTCCTCTAATTTATTAATAATTTCATTCTTTATACCTAGGTCATGAACCCATTTTGACCTTATCTTGGTGTACGGCGTTAAGTATGGATCAATGCCTGAGTTTCTTGCCATTTACTTTCCAATTTTCCCAGCAATTTTTATCAAACAGTAAGTTCTTATCCCAAAAGCTGGGATCTTTGGGTTTTCAAAGGAACTAGGTTGCTATATTTGTTGACTGTTTTATCCATTGAACCTAATCTATTCCACTGATCAACTAATCTATTCCTTAGCCAATACAAATAGTTTTGGTAACTGCTGCTCTATAATTTTAGATCTGGTACAGCTAAAGCCACCTTCATTTGATTTTTTCATTAATTCCCTTGAAATTCTTGACCTTTTGTTTTCCATATGAACTTTGTTGTTATTTTTCTAGGTCATTAAAATAGTTTTTGGAGTCTGATTGGTATGCGCTAAATAAAATAGATTAGTTTAGGTAATATTGTCATCTTTATTATATTTGCTCGCCCTATCCAAGAGCATTTAATATTTTTCCAATTGGTTAGATCAGACTTAATTTGTGTGAAAAGTGGTCTGTAACTTTGCTCATAAAGTTTCTGATTTTCCCTTGGCAGATAGATTCCTAAATATTTTATATTATCAGTAGTTACTTTAAATGGAATTTCTCTTTGTAACTCTGACTGTTGGATTTTGTTAGTGATATATAAGAATGCTTTGATGACTTATGTGGGTTTATTTTATACCAGCAACTTTGCTAAAGTTGTGGATTATTTCTAATACTTTTTTAGCAGAATCTCTGGGGTTCTCTAAGTATACCATCATGTCATCGGCAAAGAGTGATAATTTGGCTTCCTCATTGCCTATTCTTATTCCTTTAATCTCTTTCTCAGCTCTTATTGCTATAGCTAGCATTTCTAATACAATATTAAATAGTAACGGTGATGAGTGGGCAACCTTGTTTCCTCCAGATCTTATTGGGAATGTTACGGTTTGTCTCCATTACATATGATGCTTACTGATGGTTTAAAAAGTTGCTGCTGATTATTTTAAGGAAAAGTCCATTTATTCCTATACTCTCAAGTGTTTTTAATAGGAATGGATGTTGGATTTTATCAAATGCTTTTTCTTGCATCTATTGAGATGATCATATGGTTTTTGTTAATTTGGTTATTAACATGGCCAATTATATTGATAGTTTTCCTAATACTGAACCAGCCCTGCATTGCTGGTATAAATCCTACTTGATCATAGTGTATTATCTTGGAGATGATTTTCTGTAGTCTTTTTAGCTAATATCTTATTTAAGATTTTAGCATCAATATTCATTAGGAGATTGGTCTATAATTTTCTTTCTCTGTTTTCAGCCTACCTGGTTTAGGTATCAGTACCATGTCTGTGTCATAGAAGGAATTTGGTAGGACTCCTTCATTCCCTATTTTATCAAATAATTTATATAGCATTGGGGCCAATTGTTCTTTAAATGTTTGGTAAAATTCACATATAAATCCATCTGGTCCTGGGGATTTTTCTTAGGGAGTTGTTTAATTGCCTGTTCTATTTCTTTTCTGAAATGGGACTATTCAAGCAATTTACTTTACTTCCTCTGTTAGTCTGGGAAGTCTGTATTTTTGGAGTAGTCATCCATTTCACTTAGGTTATCAAATTTATTGGCATAAAGTTGAGCAAAATAACTCTTATTATTTCTCAATTTCCTCTTCATTGGTGGAAAGTTCTCCTTTTCATTTTTAAGACTACTAATTTCCATTTTTCCTCCTCCTTTTTCTAATCAGATTTACCAAAGGCTTATCTATTTTTATTGGCTTTTCATAGAACCAACTCTTAGTTTTATTAATTAGTTCAATAGTTTTTTTTACTTTCAATATTTTTAATTTCTCCTTTTAATTTTAGAATTTCAATTTAGTATTTGATTGGGGTTTTTAATTTGGTCTTTTTTAGTTTTTTTTAGTTGCAAGCCCAATTCATTAATCTTTTCTTTCTCTGTTTTATTCAAGTAAGCCTCTAAGGATATAAAATTCCTCTTATTACCGCTTTGGCTGCATCCCACAAATTTTGGTATGATGTCTCATCATTGTCATTATCTTGAGTGAAATTATTAATTGTATCTATAATTTGCTGCTTCACCCAATCATTCTTTAAGATGAGATTGTTTGTTTCCAATTACTTTTTGGTCTATTTCCCCTAACTTTTTTGTTGAATGTAGTTTTATTGCATCATGATCTGAAAAGAAAGCATTTACTATTTCTGCTTTCTTGCATTTAATTTTGAGGTCTTTATGTCCTAATATATGGTCAATTTTGAATAGGTTCCATGAACTGCTGAGGAAGAAAGTATATTCCTTCTATCTCCATTCAATTTTCTCAAAGATCCAACATACCTAATTTTCTAATATTCTATTTACTTCTTTAATTTCTTTCTTATTTGTTTTGTGGTTTGATTTGTCTAATTCTGAGAGTGCAAGGTTGAGATCTCCTACTATTACAGTTTTGTTGTCTATTTCTTCTTGCAACTCTCTTAACTTCTCCTTTAGGAAGTTGAGTGCCATACCACTTGGTGCATATATGTTTAATATTGATATTGCTTCGTTGTTTATGACTGCCCTTTGCAGGATGTAGTTACCTTCCTTACTCTTTTAATTAGATCAATTTTACTTTTGCTTGATCTGAGATAAGGATAGCTACCCCTGCTTTTTTGACTTCACCTGAAGCATAATAGATTTTGCTCCAGCCTTTTACTTTTACTCTATATGCATCCCCCTGCTTTAAATGTGTTTCTTGTAAACAACATATTGTAGGGTTCTGACTTTTGATCCAGTCTGCTATCTGCCTCCTCTTTATGGGGAGTTCATCCCATTCACATTTACGGTTAGAATTACTAAATCTGTATTTCCTGCCATCCTAATAACCCCAGATTGTGCTTTACTTATTCTTGCCTCCCCCAACCCTCTTTCCCCTTTTAAACTATGTCCCCTCTTGTATCCACGATCTTATCCTCTTTATAATCCCTCCTTCCCCCCTTTGAGTCTTTCCCCTTCCTTCTTATTACTCTTTTTCTTTTCCCTTTTCCTCTCCCTGTTTTAATGAGGCCGAGAGAGTTTTCTCTAAAACAAATGTCAATTATTTTTTCTTTGAGCCAACTCTGATGGAGTAAGATTCACACAATGTTCCTCCCCTCTCTAAATTCCCTCAGATATGATAAGTTTCCTTAGCCTCTTTGTGGGATGTGGTTTCCCTCTTTTATCCTCCTTCCACCTTATTCTGCCATCATCCCTTTTCCATATCTACTTCCCTTTTTATGTTATATCAGTACAATCAAATTATACATGTATTCTTTTTGTATATCCACAACAGAAAACAATTCTCAAGAGTTATTTTACCTTTTCTGCATCTCTGAGTTCTATTCTTGGAGATCAAATTTTTGTTTAGTTCTGGTTTTTCTTCGAAACAAATGGAATTCATTTGTTTCATTAAATATCCATCTTCTTCCCTGGAAGAAAATGCTCAGCTTAGCTGGGTAGTTTATTCTTGGCTGCATCTCAAGTTCTTGTGCCTTTCGAATATCATATTCAGGCCCTTCTTTCCTTTAATGTAGAGGCAGCCAGATCTTGGGTGATCCTTATTGTGGCACCTCGTATTTAAATGGGTTTTTTGGCTGCTTGTAAAATTTTTTCCTTAATCTGATAGTTCTGAAATTTTGCCAATATTCCTTGGGGTTTTATTTTAGGGTTTCTTTCAGAAGGTGTTCGATGAATTCTTTCAATGCCTATTTTACCTTCTGATTCTATTACATCTGGGAAGTTCTCTTTGATGATTTCTTGTAAAATAGTATCTAGGCTCTTTTTTTCATCATAGTTTTTCAGAAAGTCCAATAATCCTCAGATTATCTCTCCTAGATCTATTTTCCAAGTCTGTCGTTTTCCAAGTAGATAATTCATGGTTTTTCAGTTTGTCATTTTTGTTGTTTTTGTATGACTGATTCTTGCTGTCTCAATGCATCATTAGTTTCAATTTGTTCAGTTCTAATTTTTAAGAAATTATTTTCTTCAATAGCTTTTTTACTTCTTTCTGTATATGTCAATTGAGTTTTTGAATGTATTGTTTTGGTCTTGGAATTTTTTTCCATTTCACTAATTTTTTTTTAGTGAATTATTTTTCTTTTCAATTCCACGGATCCTACTTTCTTGCGTGTTCTTTGTCTTTTCAATTCACAAATCCTACTTTGTAGTGAATTCTTTATTTTTTCAATTCGTATTTCAGGAAGTTGTTTGCTCTCTTGTAAGGCTTCTCTTTCCTTTCCCCATTTATCTTCTAACTCTCTTTTGAGACTTTTAATGGTCTCTTCTAGTGAAGCATCATGTAAGGAGGACAGTCTGATGCATTTTTTGCTGTTTGAGGTCTCTTCAGGTTTGCTGACCTGCTCTTTTTCTGCATAGAAGCTGTCGATTGTTCTTTTCATCTTTTTATTCGTGTTTTAAAGCCTTTAGGGTTTGTCTCCTAGGCAAGGGGGTTACCAGCTTCCTCTGCAGAACAGGAGAGATGTAAACTGATTTCCGGCTCGGAGGTATGGGAGTGCTCTGAGTGAGAGTTTTCCCTTCCCCCAACAGGAAGTGGATTCAGCACTGGCCGAGCTATCAAAGTGCCCAGTAGGGCTGAGTGGGTTAGCGATTGCCCTCGGCTGGAGAGACTAAGGGGTGAAAGTGTCACTGCCCCAGGCCGGAGCCTCTGTGGGACTGTGAGTATTGCAGCTGACCGCAGACCTCCGCAAACTCTGCCCAGCGTCTCTGCCTGATGCAAATCAGCCCTGGAAAAGCTCTATGGCCCCAAGCCAGGCTCCCACTTCGCAGATTGGAGGCTAACCTGGGCTGGGTCCTCCTGCCTGTGCAGGATCACAGCTCCAAGGGAAGCCCCGTACTGCAGGTTGGGGCTGCTGCCTTGTGCTGAGATCTGTGCCTTCACCCTCGGTTTGAGGCTCTCCTCGGAACCTAATTTCTCTCCCCGTCTGCTGATCTCCCCCCTGGCCCCGGAACCAACCTTTTTTGGCGAGACTGCAGATTTTTTTTGGCCGGTGAGTTGTTCTACTTCTTATCTTTACGAATTGTAGCAGTCAAGACTATTTTTGAGGCTCGATATAATATTGATAAAGAGGGTAAGAGAAGAGCTTAGAAAGTCGCGTGTGTCTTCTCCGCCATCTTGGCTCCGCCCTATGTTTAGTATTGATATTTCTTCATTATCACTAATACCCTTTAGCACGATATAGTTTCTTTATCTCTTTTAATTACGTCCATTTTTGTTTTTGCTTGTGAGATCAGAATCACTATCCCGGATTTTTTTTTTTTTTTTTGCTTCAGGTGAAGCATCATAGTTTCTTCTCCAGTCTTTTACCTTTACTTTGTATGTATCTCTCTGCTTCAATGCTTGTAACCAGCATTATTGTGGGATTCTGGCTATTCAGGTGGGCATTTAAAATGAAGAAGTTTCTAGGCATATCACCAAGTATTTCTCTTTCTGGATGCAAATGAAATTTTCCATCCCAACTCTTGGAATTGTCTTGGATCACCACATTGCTGAAAAGAGCCAAGTCCATCAAACTCATTATACTTTCTAAACTACTTTGTCCTGCTGATGCCCATCTCTATGCCAATAGGATCCTCATTATATCATAGGCAGACTCTAGGTACCCAGTGGTTTTCAATTAGGTTACTGCTACTGCCAAGACCTCTGATTTCTTTACAAAAATATGGTTAGCTCATGGGATGAGAATGTAGCAAATGGCACAGACAACATGGAGAGCAATTCTGCCTGTTCCCCTATATCTCTGACTTTGGTTCCTGTAGTTCAGATTTCTAGTGGAAAGGGAGTGTGTGACATCTCTCTCCTCTGACCCTTCCTTTAAGTAGGCAAACTTAGCTGTTCCTTGTTCCTCTCATGATCTGGTAATCGAGGTTGGTTTGAGGACAGAGTGACAATGATATGGACATAATAGAGATGAAATGTAAATAGAACCATGAAATGGAGGCACTATGAGGTCCAACAGCAAAGGTCTGTAGGGAGCTGTTAAAATGAGAATGTTCTGAGAAATAAGTCCATCAGTCACTTTGCAGAAGAACAAATCAGTCCAATTTGTAATTCTTTTCATTGTGGCACCGACTCATTTTTGTTGAAAGATGTTGAAAAATGCCTTATTGAAAGCTGATGCCTACAGATTTCTGTTTCGTGTTGATCACATGAAGGCATAGAAAGCTAGAATGATCACAAAAGTGTTATTTTGAACAGATCATTTGTAGATTTAAAGCCCATTTTATCTTTTGCCTTATTCACCATATATGAAGATGATACAGGCTCAGTCATTATACTCTAATATATTCCTGAGGAGTGATTGGAAGGGCTTTTTTTCTTTCTCCTACTGTTTTTTCACTTTGTAAAAGTGTGAATGCTTCATTATCACTTTTTCCACTGAATGTGAAATATATGTTGGAAAAAATGATGAACAATCTATCCCTTACTTAATCTGGCCCAACCCCCCCCCCCCAAATCTCAGATCAAACCAAAACATATAAAAACTTTACCCAGCAAGCCCTGGAGATGAAATCCTTTGTTTAATTTGTCTATTTGTAGGTTTTTTCAAGAATAAAAAGGAAAGGAAAAAGATGGTTGGATGGTCTAAGTGAAATTCACTGCTCTTTTTACTTTTAGCCCTTTTAACTTTTAAAACTCTATTTACCCTGGATTCCACTATAGGTATTGAAATAACCCAGTCGGGTCCATCCTTTAGAGAATATTACTGCTAAGTTTCTACCATTATCTAAAACTCATGTTATTGGAGCAATAACATGAGTTTTAGATAATGGTAAAAGTTTGGGAGAAGTGACTTAATGCCGGAACCCAAATAAATACTTATCTAGTCAGGATTCAAGGGAGAAAAGCAAAGAAAATAAAAAATCGTACTTTGTTGACAGTTCTTCCCTATCTGTCTCTTTATAGTTGTATTATCTGATAAGAGAGGAAAAGAAAACGAAAAAGAAATATATTTTCAGCCTAGCACATTATCATACTGCTAGCCCAGGGGGCTGTTATAATTGGGGCCAGATTTCCATTATAAACCTGTATTTGCAGGTCCAGGGGCTTTGTTATTACTAAATGCACCCTAGAAAAGTTTCACCTGCCAACTTCACAGTACCCAGCAAACTTCATCGGAAATAGTATCCCATTTACTTTGGGACTTTAGAATTGTATTTACTATACAGATGAAAATGTGTTTCGATGTAAGAAGGATACTCTGCTGCATACCATACATATACCCTTGATACGGTTTCCCTCTCTACCTCCCTCCTTTCCTCCCTTCCTTCCCTTCCCTTCCTCCCTTCTTCCCTTCTTTCCTTTCTTCTTTCCTTCCTTCCTCCCTCACTCTCTCCCTCCCTCTGTCATTCATTCCATATTTATTAAGTATCTCCATTATATCTGGCACTGGGAATTTAGTGACAAATGAAAAGATCTCTTCACTTACAGAGTTTCTATTCTTTTCTCAAACAAACAAATTGATCCCCTATGGAGGATTTCGAGAAAGATATTGATCTGAGAAGTTTACAGTTGAACCTGAGTTATGTTATAGGAAGCCACTGAAATTTATTGAGTATCGGAATTCTTTTGAGTTTATTGGGTGTGTGTATGACATGGTCAGGCTTGTGCTTTAGGAAAATCTCTTTGGCAGTGAGTATAGACTGGACTTAAGTGGGGAGAGTCTTGTGGCTGGAAAACCCACCAGCAAGCTATTGCATGGCTCTGAATGTGAGGTGATGAGGGGCTGCACCAGAATGGTAGCAGTTTCAGAGGCGGTAAGGAAGCATATGTAACAGATGTAACAAAAGCAAGATTGGTGATAGAATTAAAGAGCAAGGGATTCGAGAGAAGACAGCATAGGGGAAAAAAGGAGAGTATGACCTGTGTAGATATGATATGACCCGGGATAGAACTAATCAAAGACTTTGGACTTCATGGTGAAGAAGGAGGAGGAGATTTAAAATTGCAAGGCTGAGAGAGGGAGGATAGGGTCGAATGATGACAGATTGTTATCATAGAAGGAAATTTCATAGTTCTTAAACATGGAAGGTAAAGTATTTGTGGCAAGATTCCTATATAACTGAGATGTCATAGAGGAATGCATCATGGGAAATGAGCAGGTTGTAGATCAAGGAGGTAAGGCTATTTGAGGGAATATCTATCTATGTGTGTGAAGTGCCCCAACATGAGGACAGAGGTTAGGGAATAGAGAAAGACTGTGAAGCCAGTATTGAATTCATGTAGGAAGGAAGGAAAATGTCTTAGAGATCAGGAGACACCAAGTCTCAGAATTTTGATTGGGTGGTAATAATGGTGATTAAAAAAACCAATTTAATTATACTGAGTTAGAAAAAATAGTAACGATGTTCATTTAGAAGAACGATAGGTCAGGAATTTCAAGGAAAATTCAAAGAAAAAAATTGGAAAGGAAGCAGATTTAGTAGTATCAGAACCATATTATAAAGTGAAACCATTGTAGAAGTATAAATGGTTTTGATTTTTTTTAATTTAAATTTTTAAATTCCCTACTCAGAAAGTGGGGGAAAACTTGTGGAAATAATCTCTCAGGTAGAATGTGATTGAGTTGAAATATTGCTGTGATGTAGAAAATGATGATCTAGTTGAATTAGAAAAACATGGAAAGACTTGCACTTAGGAAAGAAGATACTATCCACCTTCAGAGAAATAGATGGTAAATGGAAACAAGTGTAGTATGGTCTTAGATATATGTGTTTGAGTATCTCTGTGTGTGTGTGTGTGTGTGTGTGTATGTATATATGTTTACAGATAGCTATGTATCTATGGTACATATAGATATTTGAATATGTATATTTGTATATATCTTCACCTCATTGTAACTTTTTCTTGGGGGGTGGACGAAGGAGAGAAAAAAAGAAAAATAAAAAGGACACAACAGAGAACATTAGAAAACTTAGCAGGGCAACAAAGAAAAACTGAACAGCTTTGTAAAATGTGTAGTATTTATTATATAGGTTTTCCTGAATATTGAATCCTCTCTTAGGTTCTGCTGTGTACCTAACAATGTTTTTTTTTGTTTGTTTTTTATTTTGTATTTAAGTTTAAAATAAAGACAAACATATTTAAAAAAACAATCTTAAATGATAGTCTATGCCTTGGTTATAAATAACCTTATATGAAGGTATTATTAATTCAGCTTACTTCCCCCATTCCAGGATATAATTGTGAAATTCAAATGGGCTATAATTTACTAACAGGCTTCAGTGAATGAGGAATCACAAGACACCTGATGACAAAGAAATGATGGAAGTTGCTAAGAGCAGTGTAACCATGGGAACTCTCCCAGGCTTGTTTGGAAGTCAGTTGTTAAAGGGAAAGAAGGATACAGATTCATGTATTGACTGCATTTCTAGTAGGATTAAAAAAAACCTTGATTTACATTCAAATCAAATGCCATTTTGAAAACACATCATTTCTTATGTAGAAATTGCAATATAATTGCAAATGGGATAGTGGAAGGAGGAAGCTTAAATAAATCAGCAGTTACTAAAGCAAACATTTTAATTTCCCCTGTTTCTCTTACAAAGATGGAGAAAAGAGATCTACTCTGAGAGAATAACAAAGGTAGCAGGGATTCACATTGAAATGTTTGCCTTTGATTCTTGCCAGGATATTTCTCAGTATTTGATCATAGGAAGGACTACTTAAGAGGTAGCTCACATCATTTATCCAAGCTGTAACATAAAGAGCCTGTCTGTTCTTTATTCCCTTCCACTTCGTCCTATCCAGGCTGGGCTTGCCAGGAAAACTTGAGTTCTAGGAAGGGGGTTTCTTCGGGTCCAGAATCTAGATAGCTCAGTGCCCTAATTTGGCAGACAAGGACAAGGTGTTTCAGACACCTTCCTCTTTCACCATTCCATATTGTAAATCTCCAGGGCCTTCCATCTGATTAATTTGCCCTCTGAGTGCTTCCATTTAATATGAGGCTTGGCTTTCATTTCTTTTTTTTGGGGGGGGGGTGTTGTTGATCCTTGTGTCATGAGAGCTCAACAGTAGCTAATCTTATTCATGGAAGAACAAGAAGAAAGCCTGAGATAGCTCTCTGGTGTTCCATAAGATGATTGTCTTGATTTTTTTTTTTAGTAACCATGCTTGAGAAGCTGTTTTCTGAAGCTCTGCTGCCAGATGAATGATCTCCTGGAAACATTGGCCATAATAGCACCAAAATGGTGGCGTGTTCCTTGCACACAGGTCCAATTGACGAAGGCCAAACAATTCTCTGTGGCATAAAAATTCATGCCAGTCCTCCAGAAATCTCTCAGACAACAGTCCTAAAAACTTTGTTTAGTTTCTTCAGGTCCAATCAGATTTTAGTTGGCTCCAGGGAGATCTGCTCACATGGTAACATAACTATTATTCTGAAGTAAAAACCTAGATTTCACAGAAGTATTTTATTTCAATTTGAGAGGCAGCCAAGGCTCAAAGGAGCCTAGGGACTTAATGTTAAGAAGAACAAGTTCAGGTTTTTGGAAATCTGAGAAAGAATGTAATGGAAATCCCAAAGAACATGAAAAACCATCCTCTTTAATTACCATAGTGTTATAAGCTTATATATAAATATAAGTTTAAATCTGGTGATCTAATAGTTTATGGAAAGTGTCCATGAAGACTATCAAGGTGGTGAATAATCCTAACTTCAGAGAACTATTTGAGGAGCATGTCTCCTGCCTCCCTCTCATCAAAGATATGGGAAGTAAGGATCTACATGTTTTGACTTGCTAATTGTGTTGATTACCTTTGTTTAATGGTTCTTTGTTGGAAGGGAAGATTCTGTCAGTGGTAGTGAGGTGGATCTTGGAAAAGGAAAATGATATAAAAAAAAGTTCCATCAGTAAAACTTGCTTACAAGTTCTCTAGTGAAGAGAGTCTGTTAAATGCAGGACAACATGCCAGTACACATGAAGATTATACATTTTACCTTGGCATCTTTTTATATGAATTAAAAGTTGTTTAGAAACAATACCATTTTAGTGCCAACCCATTGATAGATTCCCGCTATCCAACTTGGCTTCTCTTAGAATTTGTCTGATTTTCATATCCTCACCAAATTTCACCTTGGGAACTACGATTTCATTGGTTTAGAGAACGTCCAATAGGGAAATCCCGTTTTTATCCATCCACATTGGCACCTTCCATTGCACCATATAGTCTTAGACATGAGAACTCTGACTAGTGCAGTGACCAATCATTATTCAAGTGGGCTGATCATGGAAGATATTGCCCCGCCCTGCTGACAGAGGCCACACTCAAAAGCGTTACAAGGGTTTGGTTTTGGGGGAAGATGGGGAAAGTGGTAGGCTTCAGGAGAGGAGACCTAGCTATAGGATTGTGAAGGAGAAAAGAAAGAAGGGCATTGAAGCACTTTGTAAGTTAGCACAGGAAAGGCCAGAAGAAACGTCGGAAGGAAAGACAGAAAAGCAGGACTGCTTTGAAAGCTCTATGTTGAATTCATTCTATGTATAAAAGGGAAAGCAAGTTGTACATAATAGAGATTTGCATTTTCATATACAATCCTCTTTTTTTGTTCCCCCTTTTTTATGAAAATCCTTGATTTACACACTGTGTAATTCCACAATACAAAAAAAAATGTAAAAAGAAAATTTTGCAGTCTTGAGAAAGTTGCTTATGGCACTGAGAACTTTGACAGGGCCACTCAGGAAGCATGTATCAGAGACAGAACTCGAACCCAGATCTCTCCTGACTCTCTGGTCACCATGTCATGTGTCATACTACCTCTTTATTTACTTTGAATTTATATGGGTTTACTACAGTTTAATCTCAGTGGTCCTATAGTCAGGACTTGAGTTCCCATCATCATCCATCACAGGCATTTTGTCTGATTTATTCTTCTACTCTCTAATATCCACACAGGTGTTTACTATAGCTGAAGATGATGGGCTCTAATTTTTTTCTTTCTCCAGGAAGTACAAACTCTTGGTGTGAATCAAATGTTTGAATTAAAGAAAAGCAGTCTCAAAACAAGTGACTCAAAGCCTCATTGATAATAGCATTCACTTACACATTAGTCATATTAAACAGTGAGTGTCAAGTCTAGAAAGTAAATTACCTCCATCCTTCAGTACTTAACTGGATCTACTGGCTTAACCTGTATCTTCACCCCTTCCAACGGTGGAGATCACACCCCAACTAAGTCTTCCATTCTGTGAAATTCTGTCTAAACCCTCTCAGGAATGCTGCATAGATGAGCAATATACAAAGTTTTGCACCTATTTCTAAAGCAAAACTGATCTGTGTTCCTGTCAAAGGGTTTTGCCAAAGGTCGCCACATCCGGGTAGGGGAATATCTCCTAAAGAGATCACATGCTTCTTCCATGCTTCCACACAGTAAACTTGTGTGTTTCCACTCATCGTACCTCACACATCACTGTCTTTTGTATATCTCTAAGGCAAGCCCTTGTCCTTGCCTAGCTCATCTGTGATTTTATCACTGATGCTGCCTCAGGATTAACCTAAAATGTACCCAAATTCCCTCTCCCCCAAAATTTATCCCCTTGGGAAAAATTCCTGGGGGAGCTCTGATATTACTCACCACACTGAACAATTTAGACTGATGGAGTCTAAGTGTGTTTGTGTGGATGATAGGAATCAGTCTTTGGTTAGTCTCATTTAGAGAGACCCAAGATAGAGTTTTGACTAATTTTTTTTAATTTTCCAGCCATGTTGGTAAATATGTAAAAAGAGCAATAGTACATTTTTTAAATAATATATACAATTACTAACAGTTTTCTAATGTACGAAAATATTTCTCTTTTCCATTCAAATGGCATGAGTCTGCCCTTCTTCCCAATAATCACCTAAGAGAGAGCTCTCTTAAAAAGACCTTTATATTGAGATATTTTCTTATTTTGCTCTTATACTCCAATGACCTCCCATGACCTTGAAGTAACACCGAAAAGTACGTATTAATTCCTGGTGTCTTCATCTTCTCATACCTGCTCAACATCTAAAGATTAGTTGAGTGTATTTTTCCCTCAGAATATCACCATAGGTTTCGGAGCTTTGATAAAGGAAACCGTCATGATAGGTGGAACAGTGATGAATTTTCTCTAATACTGACAAGCAGTAATATTTTCTCAATTGGGGTATGTGTCAAGACATCCGAAATGGAGAAGGAACAGCATTGGGATTGGGTCCAAATGGCTATCTGATGCCTTAATCAACTGTGAAAAATACACTGAAGAGTTACAGAGGGAATCAGAAACAAAATTGAATGCCTCCACCTCTTGCTAAAACACTGCCTTGCCTAGATCTATTTCCCCAGTGACATCATTTATACATTTTAATCTAAGCCACAGTAATGTCCATTTTTAACATGTGACATCATTTTGCGTAATGTTTTCCTAACACCAGTTAGGTGGGGTTTGGTCTATTGGAGGCAACTAGATGGTGCAATGGAGAGAGGCCAGGCCTGGGATCCAGAGGATCTGAGTTCAGATGTGCCCTTCAGATTCTTACTAGCTGCATGATTCTTAGCAAGTCCCATAGCCTTAATTCCTCATCTCTAAAATGAGCTGGAGAAGAAAATGACAAACCTCTCAAGTATCTTTGCTAAGAAACTCCAAATAGGGTTATGAAGAGATAGAAACAACTGGAACAATCGAATAGCATGTGCTTGTATGAAAATCTCTAACGTGCACAGGCAAAAACCCAATTCACTTACTTCACAGATTGGAAATTGCACTGGTGGGACTATTCCCTCTTCCGATACCTATCCCCCGTTTCTGTGACTTAGCTGGTCTTCCACAGTTGCTGTGGCTGAAAAAATTAACCCATTCTGGACATCCTGTTTTACTAGCTTCATCCTCAGCAGACAAATGCTCTTATTATTCATTCTCAAATCCTCTTCAACTTTATGGAGAACTTATCTAACTTGATAAGCATTTATTACACGCCTGCTATGTGCCAGGCTTGGCATTAGGATATATGGATTCTAAGACGAAATCATCTCTTCTCTCAAAGGAACTTATATTTTAGTGTATGAGACAGCATGGACACGGCTTGGAAGGTGCAAAACATACATGAAGCAAGTGTAAGGTGTCCTGTGCTGGGCCCGAATCAGGCCTTTCCCCGGTTATTTATGTTGAATATTGGAACAAAATAAGATCATCATGGGCCATTTGCCAGTTAACAAAATGAGACTTCCTAAGATTCCTACAGAATCTTATCTAAAGAGATGTTCAACATTCCAGAAATTTCATTCTGGAAATGATCTATCCCTGAGATAAATGACCAGACTTTAGATGGGGTCTATCAGCCACACCCAGTGGGAGAAAGGTATACTCTCTCCTTACTTTCCAAGGCCAATTGTTCTAAAATAAGACCATGAAATTATGCAAATAACTAGTATACAGTTTTCATTCCTCAATTTCTGATTAACTCCCAAAAATCCCAGTCAAGAATTTTCAGAAGTTCAAAGGTGAAGAGATTTCAAAACCGTTTCACCTAAGCAAGAGAATTTTATCCCTCAAACCAAGCTTTTGCCTTGAGCTAATGACTTTGATAGCAAAATGATTTCAAGAAACCTGTCAAGATTACAAATTAGAGAAAGGGACCCTAGAGCAGGGGCTGAGTCTGCTCCTCCTTTTCTAGCCTCAGAGTCTCTGTGGGTTATGTTCTGGAATCATCACCTTCTTTCTTTTCCTATACATAGTACTTAGTGATTTAGGTTTCAATATTATGACAATAATCCCAAGTCACTTAATTAACAATTTCACAATTTTCATAAGTGATAGCCAAATAGCCTTAAAAATCACAGGTGACATCATTTATCACAAAAATGGAGAGGGATCTCATGTAATTTACAGTCAGGTTTCTAATTTTCACACACTCACCAAGTGGAAAAGTTATTTTAAAATCAACCAGTGCTTTAGTTTGTGTGATTCCCTAAATTCTAACTAAATGTTTCATTCAAATTCAGTTACCTTTTGCTTGTTTTCCAATTTACACAAACCTTTTCTCTTTTTTTCTGGGCCAGGAAAGGGGCAAGTGGAGGTTTTTATTTCTACTTTTTAAGTATATTGCTTTATTTAAAGGAGAAAGGAAAGCAAACCTTAAGATTCAGAATATAGGTAATATCTAAATAATTTTGCATGAGACTTTGACAGAACTACCTTATAGCACTTGTTCAGCAGGACTGACAGAATTTTAAAGCCTGGAATCGTGCAGTTTTTACAAATTGCACAACATGCAAGTTGAGGAGATAGTAACTCTGAGTAAGTTACTATAGAACTCTCTTTTAATGCCCAGTTTTTAACTTAAAATTAAGTCAGGGAGCACACATATCTCTAAAATCTTATGCCCAGATAAGTTCACAGTTTTAGTTTATACTAGTTAATTGTGATTATTTCATACAATTTAGGATCTTCTAGCTGACTCATCATTTTCACATTTTTCCATGTTCATCATGATGTTTACATTTTACAACTAAAATGTATATATGACTATTAGATAACTTATATAACAGAGTGCTGTCTTTCTGGCCATATGACAATTTGTAAAGTCATGAAATCTATTTCCCTAGCAGCACTTATAGTTAGCAATTAGCCAGGAGAAAGAAACACCCCATGAGGTTGGAGCGTGTCCTTAGTTAGCAGGCTAAATCCTAAAAGGAATTTAGCACCCTAGTAGAATTAGTTAGCTACAAGAAGGAGAAGTGAGGTCTGAAAAGAGAGATATAAGGCATAGTGGGCTTAGGAGAGACACCGTGTGACATAGGGAAGGCCTAACGGGAAAGACTACAAAACAGTGTTGTGGCAGACTGAGCCAAAGGGGTGCAGCCAAGATGGCATGGGCTATAAGCAGCTTTATAGAGGAAAATTAACCTCAGGGAAATGACTGGGATTTCTGACAGGACATAGCAAGGTGAGGCTGCCCATGCCCCCCCAAAGAAGGTCAGCCACAAGGGCTTGATATAACACAGAGGGTAGGGCCACTAAGCTGAACTGATGTCTATCAGAGCCTTTTCCCTGCTTGCCCCATGGAATAATTCCATCAGTGCACCAGTCCCTCTCTGACAGTCGCACCCAGCTATCCAGTGTAGTGCTGGAGAAACTGGGCAAGATAGAGATTAGAGAGTATTTAATAATATATTAAAAGGGAGAGATTTACTGGGACCAAATGCATCTATGGTTTGGTCCCAGGGCTGAATGGGACTATTGTCTCCATGAATCCAGCAAACAATGTGAGTTCCCAATGACCCATATACACATGTGGCTCAGACTCAGAGGGTAGACTGAGGCAGGGGCCAAGAGTACTGAGACTGGAATGGGACTCTGACAGAGTGGGGTGAGCCACCGAAGATGAGATGACATAATCAGAGGGAGGCACCCCTGACATGGGGAGAGGCATCTTGATGAGACAATATCTGACATTTGTGTAGCTTGGGATGGGGAGAAGCATTCTGATATTCTAAAACCTAAGACCTTTTATCCTTATCACATATTATGATAAAGAGGGAGGGGAGGTTTTGCAGGACTGAGCTTTGAGAAGCAAGGAAACTGAGTCAGGACTGGGTCAGGATAATTATGGAAACTGAGAACTGTGGCATAATACCATGACCTTATCAACTATACTTGTCATTTTCTCATGGATTCCAAAGAAGTTTGTTTCAAAATAATACCTGTAGTTTTTTTCCTGTAGGATGATCCAAAACCCTCATTTTTAATTGTCATAGAACTTTAGAGTTTATATTGTGAAATGAAGATTTTTTTCCCCCACCAACGTGAAAATTCAGAGATCTTTTTTTGACAAGAATAAAGGAGTTCTATTCAATTCAGTAAGTGTTTATTAAACACCTAAGTTCCCTTGAGCTTCATATTTATGAAGAATACAAAAAGCTTACAGTCTGATGATGAAGACAACATTTATACAACATGTTTACATATATACAAAGCAAGCTATGTACAGGACAAATCAGAATCAAGAGGCCTTTGAGAAAGTAGAAGATGGGATTTTAGTTGGGACTTAAAGGAAGTCAGAAAGATCAGTAGTCAGCGGAGATTGGTAGCGTGTTCTAGGCATGAGGGACAGCCAGAGAAAGGATTTGCCACGGAGTCTGTATTTGCCACAGTACCCCTGAAGCCCTCTTTGGTACTACCTTGGAAATATCTTGTACGAGTGCCGTGCAGCTTTTAGAAGCCAGTGGGAAGTAGGGAATGGAATGATAGTGTGATTATTCTGTTTTGTTTTGTCCATTCCTGGGTTTTGATCAGCAACCATTCTATGACCTTATGTGAGTTTCAACCAGTCTGTTGAATGTATCTTTAACAAAGTGAGACAAACCTTTTTCTAAAGCTAAATGGTGTGTGACTGCAAAGATCTATTGTTTTGTAAATGACTCTCTAGCCTACCCTTTGGTGTGACATATAGCCATAGTTACTAAGGAAATGGGGCAAAATGGTATTTGGACACTTGCTTAGAACAAGTGGCAAACTCTGCTGAGTGAAATAACAATACTGACTTCTGTACTTATTATCCATTTATCTCCTCAGACAGGTAAGATCCTTTGAATCTTTGTTTGTAAAATCTCACTGCCTGATTCCATGGTTTGACAGAGCTTTTCTATTTCTGGTCATGCTGGTGATCACATCATGTTTTCCCTATCTTTTTATATATAAGGTACATAACTCTAGGTGGTAGTCATTTGTTGTGTGAAATACATGGGTAGCCGTTATTTCTTCAGTGTTTTATTTTGTAAAAAAATTAAAACAGTTTTGATAATTAATTAAAATCATTTTATTGGTGAAAGCTTCAATCCAACTTCAGCCCTTAAAATTACTAAAACATATCCGAAGATAGTTGATAAAACATATGCAATGCCTGCTTATTTAGGAAATCTCTATTGATAGGCATATGTGAATATTCAAGTGGCCCTAAAAGAAATTCATTAGTTCCTTGTTACCTCCAAGATAAAATTGGAAATAGAACATTTAGACCCATCTTTATTTGGCCTTTTGTCATTTTTTTCTTAATAAAAATCATCTGAAAACCACTCACACATTTTTTTTGCTCAAGTAGAAGCAGTTTAATCTTGTTACTTTCCCCAAAGTATAGTTTAATAATCCATTAAAAAATAATTTATCATATCACATCTTTATCCTATATACCCTCTGAGGATATTTATTATCCTTTTCTCATCCTGAAAAATATAATCCTGCACTGACCTAATCCTATACATGGATATATAACTATTAGCAAGGAGATGACAAGCCTAACAAGTAATTTATCCTAGTTGCTTAGATTAGGAAAGTGAAACAAATAGTGTTCATAAATTTAGTCATAAAAATAAAAGTAGGCAGGTCCTTTATACTTGCATCCCATTATAGCAAGTCAGAGATGTTCAAGTATTGTGGCCACAAGATTCATTAGAAAAAGTTTAAACTTCACCAGCCATGGTTATAGAGTTTTATAATAAAAGAGAAAAGGATAAATATGTTCGTTTGTAACAATGTCAACACAGCTTTCGTGCTTAAGCCTAGAGGCACAAACTGAACCTAAATAGATACTATAGGAGAAAACTCCCTTAGCTTTGTTTGCTTTCAGGTAAAATTATAGATTTTTTTTTGGAACTCCCAATCAAATAGCAGATTTCATGTGATTGACAGGCAAGCTCAGAATGATTCAGATGAAAAACTCTCTGGTTCAGGAGGGAGATGCTGTACAGTGAGGACTCCAAGATACAAGGCTCTTCCCATAACCTCTGTTGTTTGTCCTTTGTTTTCGAAGAGAACCAATAATTTAACTTTGGTATGCCTGTCTGCTTAACCTTCCCAGTCACTTACATTTTTCAGATTTCATATCCTTTGAACAGCTGGTGAAGTTTCCCAAGAAAGCAGAAAGAGGGGATTAACAACAGTTTCCCTTGAATTGAAATCTAGAGCATTTTCTATTACTGTTTCAAGCGATCTTATCTTAGTGTTGCAAGTTTCAGTAATCACAGTTTAGGGCCAGTTACCTTGTTGTTTCAATAAGAGTTAATTAACAATAAATAACCATAAATAAAACATTTACCTTCTATGTTTTCAGAGTTCCAACTAGATCTTTATAGAAACATTCATTTAACATCTTTGGTTTTATTTTCTAGTTTAAAAACATCCCGATGTTTCAATGTCATTCATTAGAAAAGAAGAAAATCACATTCTGAAATTTCACACATAATAGTGAATTCCTGATCATTCAGTACAAGATACAGCCACACTGGGCACTATTCCCATTAAATCATCCTCTCTTAAGGGATGGCACATGAACCCCAACGGTAAAACTGCAGTCTTGCTTTTATATAGATTTTAAAAATTTATTTCATTAACTACTTAGACCTGGGGCCTTTTGATATGAAATTCCTTATCTCTGGGATAGTCCAGGTACAATTTCATAATTTTCATTGTAAATAGTCAGACAAAGCATCCTATAAATCACTTTTATAAAGACACTTTTAATTCGCACTTTTCCACTCCCTCATTTTGGATATAAATGTTTATGGTGTAAGGGGTATCACAGTGTCTCGGTAAAAATGAATTCTTTCTTTCCGAATTTTATAACTTTCTTTTAGCAACCAATTTCACAGAGTTGAAAAGAATTTTTGACCTTGCCAAGGCTGAAGATCCAAGTGAGTGAAAATCTTGTCAATTCTCAAAGAAATTTAGCAATCGGGAGAATCCACAGGCTTTTTTTAATTTCCCAAATATTAAGTTATTATTATTACTCATTATTAAGCAAAAGATATTCAGTTGTTTGAATTGACAAATGTTTTAACCATTACAGCAGTCTCTAATAAATGGCAACTTAAATTCATAATTTCCAAGCATTCAGATCAAAAGAGTATACAGCTGCAGTATACTCAAGTATCATTAGTTTTCCCCAAATTATAGTACAGAGATGTAAGGAGCATGATAATCATATAAAACAATATGATGCACTTGTACTATGAAATGTGGAAAAAACCTTACTGTCAGTCAAATGATATTGTGAGTTATTTAACATCAAAGAAATTATTTTATTGGTTTAATGCTTTGGACATTTTATACTAACTGCTTTCTGAGACTAGTATACAGTCGTAAAATCGAAGTCTTCTTCTGATGAGAAGGATGGTAACAACGTTACCATTACAAACAGATCCATCATGCTGTCAATAGTAATAGTCCACAATTAATTTGTCAAAAAAATGTAAATCCACATATCAGTTTCTTAATTTTAAGTATTGCTACATGATTCCAGCTACTTTTCTACATTATTGAGAATATCAAAATTGGAAAAAAATAAAGCTTAAAAATCACAAGAAATCTCGAAATTAACTTCAGTACTACAATATAGACTATAAGTTTTACAGGTATGGAAAGATTCATTGAAGTGAAATAGAAGATAAAACATTTTCCATAAGACTCGACTAAATTTTTGGATTTCCGTTTGACTGGTGCTCATTACTTTGGTAGCTGGCAAAAAGGAGGACCTAGTATTGACCCAATTCATTTGGAAAGTTTTTCAACAGATATTTAACTTTTGGAAATTAAAGTCGAGTTGCATGTAAAAAGAAACATAATTTCTTCTGCATCAGAGAGCACTTTTATTTACTTCTGACTTACTTTTTGTTTTCATAGCTTTTTATCAACAAGTTCTATGTATGGGTAACTTTACAGCATTGACAATTGCCAAACCTTTTGTTCCAATTTTTCCCCTCCTTCCCCCCACCCCCTCCCCTAGATGACAGGATGACCAGTAGATGTTAAATATATTAAAGTATAAATTAGATACACAATAAGCGTATATGACCAAACCGTCATTTTACTGTACAAAAAGAATCAGACTCTGAAATAATGTACAATTAACCTGTGAAGGAAATCAAAAATGCAGGTGGGCAAAAATAGAGGGATTGAGAATTCTATGTAATGGTTCTTAGTCATCTCCCAGAGTTCTTTCGCTGGGTGTAGCTGGTTCAGTTCATTCCTGCTCCATTGAAATTGATTTGGTTCATCTCTTTGCTGAGGATGGCCAGGTCCATCAGAATTGGTCATCATATAGTGTTGTTGAAGTATATAATGATCTCCTGGTTCTGCTCATTTCACTCAGCATCAGTTTGTGCAAGTCTTTCCAGGCCTTTCTGAAATCCTCCTGCTGATCATTTCTTACTGAACAATAATATTCCATAATATTCATATACCGCAATTTATTCAGCCATTCTCCAATGGATGGGCATCCACTCAGTTTCCAGTTTCTGGCCACTACAAAGAGGGCTGCCACAAACATTTTGGCACATACAGATCCCTTTCCCTTCTTTAAGATCTCTTTAAGATATAAGCCCAATAGTAACACTGCTGGGTCAAAGGGTATGCACACTTTGATAACTTTTTGAGCATAGTTCCAAATTGCTCTCCAGAATGGTTGGATGTATTCACAATTCCACCAACAATGTATTAGTGTTCTGACGTCTAATTGTCAAACCTATGTTAGTGGACCATCTTTCTCTAGTGCCTTTGCCCTTTTTTCTCTGGACTCTGACCAATCCATACAAACCACAAAATCACAACTTTCTGCTTCCAGATCTTGGGTTGTTTAATTTGCACATCTTTGATTTTTTGAGCTCTTAAGAGCTTAGGAATTCATACTTCACTCCAGTTTTCTTTTAAATGATTTGTATCTGATTGACCTAAATAGTTAAATTCTATTAAATCACTCACAGAAGAAAATAAGAGTAGCAAGGGAATACATCCTTTTCAATAAAATTGTTATTTTTAAAATTTGCTTTCAGATGTAAACAATCCTCTTTTCTTTCCATGATGAAAAAAGATATAATAACAGTAGGTCTTAAGTACTAGAGAAACTGATAGACCGCAGACAAAAATCCTTTTTCTCCAGGTCTGGGGGATAAAACCTTGCCTAGACAAGTTACCACTTTCTGTCAGTATAGGGCCTGTCTTTGGAAGTATTTGTTCTCAGTTATATAAGTGACTTGGAACTTTTCTTCAGCCAGACTGTTGTTGCTATTTTTCACATCTGTATAGGTTCAAGTGTGCAACAAGACATACCCATGGGCGGCTGTGGCTTGGGGGCCTTTCCTTAGCTATTGAGAGAACTTGAGCAGCTACTGGCACAGAAGGTTAGAGAAGGGTAGAGGGTTTCATCTAACAAAATTAAAGAATCCTCAGATCCATTCAAACCCTGAATGACTGAGGTCTCCCTCAAAATAAGGAAGAAAAAACTCTAGAAACATCTTGGTGGCAGAGTAGGTAAAAACTTAGGTATTGGGTTGTTCCAGGCAGCTGCCAGCACAGTGCCCATAAGACGCAGCAGGACAGGGGATTGTATTTTTTACCTCCGTGACTTTTTTTCTCCCATGACATATGCAGGGGACTGCCATCTTCTGTGTTTGGTATCTAAAGTTGTTTCCTTCCCCATCTTGGCTTGTCCTTCTTTGTTTCTCTGTAGTGTGCCATATGTGGAATGGCCCTAGCCTCTGACAAGAGAAGGACTAGTGAAGTTGGCCATCGCCTCAGAACCAAAGACAGGGAACTGACGCCTCTCAACTGGGAACACAGGTTTAATGGTATTGGCAAGAGTTTCTCCAGGACAGTGATGACCTCTTTCCAGCCAAGGTATGATCCTATCTTTTTGGATGTCCCCGTGATGCCAGGTTTAAAGGAGCTGAAGCCTTTACTGTTCCAAGTCCCCCATAACACCAGGAGCGTGAAGTAACTCTTGAAATCCAGTGGATGTGTCCTGGCTTCAGGCTTGATCCAGGTCTTTTCCCCTGCTTAACCTAATTTCCTCACCTCAAGTTTAAGCTTGGAAGTGAATGTCCTCATGAGGTCAGCTTGAGAATACAAAACTCTCGACGGGCCTTTACCTTTCCTGAAGAAATGGAAGTAACTGGTGGCTGTTATGGGCCAGAACTCTGTTCTTGCAACAAGGATGCTTACAAGGTACTAAGTGGAATTGAGGAGACGATGGTTATCTAGTTGAGCATGGTTCAGTATGACCGATTTAATCTGACAACAAATAATGGTTCCCTAGTGATAGAATGATTGGTTTATACTCGGTGTAGAGCATATAAGCTGGGACAGACTCAGCCAGACAGATTCTTCCCATGTCACACCACCGTGGTGGCAGGCCTCTCCTCCTTCGCTTCTCCACTGAAACCAAGACTCCAGAAGGCCTCCAAGAAAGCTGCTCAGTCCCAGGCAAGGAAACAAGCCTTTGAAGGAGATAATAAAGTATTTGGACTTTAACATCTGGCTGTTCTCATGGTGATTACTCTACTGAAAAGAAGGCTGGTCCCAAGATCTCCAGAAAACCAAATAAGAACACTACAGATGGCATCTGGGAGGACCTCAAGAAGCCCAGCCTAGGTCAGCCTTTTTGGGTGATGCCCCAGGAATACTGGGACTACAGACTTTGGGGTCTCCTTTCTTGCTTTACCCTTTCATCAACTCCAATTTGAGCTTGGTAATGGGACAGGGCATTATAGGACAACTGCTACACAAGTAGACCCTGATCTAACTCCTGTTGTCTCCATGATGTAAGTCTGAGAGTACAAAATTTTTGACAAAATTTTTCATTCCCGCGTGACCTATGGAAATTGAAGAAATTGGTGGCATCTGGGAGATGTGCCTAGAGGCCAACCCGGGGCAGCCTTCTTGGCTGATCCCCCAGCAATCCTGAGAGTACAGACTTTGACCAGGCTCTTTTCTCCTGCTGCCACTCCCAAAGAAGTATATAAGCACTTTTTCTCCTGCGTCATCTAAGATCATCATCCTGCTGTACAGCCTTATGCATCCCATTGTTGCTTGTGATGAGGGAGAGGGGATGTCAAGGCCCAGAGACTGCTGGGAAGGAGGAAGAGAGGACAGGGGAGCAGGACAGCCTGATACATCCCCTTGATGATTCTGATATGAAGTGGGAGAACAGAGGATGCAAAGACCCAGAGGCTGCTGGGAAGGAAGGCAGAGCTATGTGATCATGGCAGTAACAGCTGCAGCCTCCATGCCTGGGAATGGCGCGGGACAGGGAAGAGTTTAATGAGAGGTGGGGGCTCAGCAAGACAAGACAAGCAATACAAGGGGTTGTATTTTATTCACATGACCTTTTTCCCCCCTGACATATGCCAAGTACTAATATTTCCTGTCTTTGCTGTCTATAAAGTTGTTTACAGCCTCATCGTGGTTTACTTTTCTTCTTTCTCTGCGGTGTGTCACCTTTGGAATGGACCTGGCCTCTGACAAGAGAATGGTCAGGGGAGGGAGCCATAACCCTTGAGCCAAAGGCAAGGCCCTGTCACCTTAACTTGGGACTTGGGTTTTATGGTGTTGGCAGGGGGTTCTCCAAGATAATGGTCTCTGCCCTGCCAGGGTGTGAGCTATAGTCTTTAAGTGCTACGATTCAAATTTTTTGAAGCCTGCACTGTTCCAAGTCTCCCCTAACACCAGGCACCTAAAGTGACTCTTGAAATCCCAGAGATAAGTTCTGGCCCTGATCTAGGCTCATCTCCTTGAATCTCCCCTATTTAACTGGGGATTTCCCTGTTTATTTTTCCCAGATCTCTGCAATCTGCATGCTTGAAAACAGTGAAGAATTTCAACATTTCTCCTTTCCGCTAGGTGAGGACAGAAGGAACCTAATCTCTAGGATTCTAAGACTTTAACCATGTCCTTCTCCAATCAGCTCTTTTCAGATCACCACAGTCTCTTGAAATTTGTGCGAAATAATTAGTGTCTATATTTTTACTCGACATGCCTCTCTACCAAGTGAGGAAAAAGGTAACCCAGTTGTAGAGACACTTTTTAAATTATACCATTCAAATAAAAGATCCTTCAAATAATTTAAAATTTCTGTTATACCTCTCCAAGGGTATATATACCCCAAAGTGTAGTTCCATGGTCTACTCACTAAGGGTCATACCTGGGAAGTCCCTTTGTCCCCCCCTTTTTTCTAATTAAAGCTTTTTATTTTCAAAACCTATGTATAATTTTTGACAGTCACCTTTGCAAAATCTTGTGCCCCCCAGTTTTGTTCCCTTCTTCCCATCCCGTCACCTAGGTGGCAAGTGATCCAATATATATTAAACATGTGCAATTCTTCTGTAAATATTTCCACAATCATCATACTGCACAAGAAAAATCAGATCTAAAAGGGGAAAAATGAGAAAGAAAACAAAATGGAAACAAACAAAAAACAACAAAAAGGTGAAAATGCGATGTTGTGATCCACATTCAGTCCCCATAGTCCTCTCTCTGGTGCAGATGGTTCTCTCCATCTCGACCATTGGAATTGGCCTGAATCACCTCATTGTTGAAAAGAGCCACACTCACAATTGACCATCATATAATCTTGTTGCTGTGTACAATGATCTCCTTAGTTCTTCTCATTTCACTCAGCATCAGCTCATGTGAGTCTCTCCAGGCCTCTTTGAAATCCTCCTGTGATCATTTCTAATAGAATAATAATATTCCATAACATTCATATTCCCTAACTTATTCAGCCATTCCCTCACTGATGGGCATCCACTCAGTTTCCAATTCCTTCCCACTACAAAGAGGGCTGCTACAATTTTTGCACATGTGGAGGGCCTTTCCCCCTTTTTGTGATCTCTTCGGGATGCAGGCCTGATAGAGAAACTGCTAGATCAAAGGGTATGCACAGTTTGATAGCCCTTTGGGCAAAGAAATTGCTCTCAAATGATTGGATCAGTTCACAACTCCCCCGACAATGTATTAATGTCCCAGTTTTCCCTACTTCTCCAATATTCATCATTATCTTTTCTTATCATCTTAGCCAATCTAAGAAGTGATAAGTGGTACCTCAGAGTTGTTTTAATTTACATTTCTTTGATCAATAATGACAGAGTATTTTTTCCTACGACTATAAATTGTTTTAATCTCTTCATCTGAAAATTGTTCATATCTTTTGACCATTTATCAATTGGAGAATGGCTTGAATTTCTATAAATTTGAGTCACTTCTCTGTATATTTTAGAAATGTGACCTTTATCAAAACTCTTGGACATAAAAAATTTTTTTCTGGGCAGCCCCTTTCAACGTAAGTGGTCACTTCTATTCCCCTGGATATGTGTAATCAGTTTCCTGCCTACAAAAGGAAGATCTTTTTAATGGATTAGAGAGTTGTACCTTTTACTACATGCATTCCAGTCCTCCCAGACTTGACTACTTCTTACAGGATCCCAACTAGAATTTGTTTGGAGGTGAAGAATAAGGGCCTCTTACATAGCACTGATATTGTGAATTTGTTAAATAGTGACCTTCCAGGTAGAACTGAGTGTTTCCACTAGTCAGATTTTTCTATGGCATTATTTTCTATGGCAGTTATAAATATGCCCATTGAATACATTGGAACAGAAAGTTCTTTTCATAAACTCCCCAGAGCACAGAAGCTGTTGGGAACCCTCGACATCTTGAAGGACTTAAAGTATTTCAGACAAGGTCTTTTTCTAAGCTTTTAGACAAAGAAATGAACATTTTGTTCAGGAACCTTCCTTTCATTCATTAAAACCACTCTTATTCATAATAACTACATTAGTTATTTCAGTCTTCATCACACTGAACACAGGGAAGGTACATTGGTCTAAGGCCACATTTAGATATGGGTTCCGAGATTCAGAGCTAGAAAGGAGCAATCTCAGAGGTTACCTAGCCCACTTTCCTCATTTTAGAAATGATAGCAATAGGCATAGGGAGATAATGGGATTTGCCTAAAATCATAGCAAATTTATTAACAGAGTTAGATATTTAATTTGGGTCCTTTGATTCCAAATCTGACTGTCTTTCCACAGATCCCATTTTCCTTCATATAATGGAATTAATGGATTTGGCACGGGGGCAGGGGATTTTGTCAAGAAATAGAGGTGAAGGAATCTAAAGTGAAAGGAAAAAAGAAAACCTGGAGATGTATATTGGTAGGGAAATAGGTTTGATGTTAATGAGAGATGTGATTTGCCATTTGGATTGACCCTTAGGCATGAAGTAGGCTTTGGGTCCACTTTGGGAAGCTCATTTATGGCTTGTTCAATTTCTTCTTCTGATGTTGGGTTAATTAAATAATGTATTGTATTGTTGTTAATCTTGCTATTTCAATATCCATATATTTGCTCTTAAGTTCTCAGTTTTGTGGTATATCATTGACTAAGCTCGTTTCTGATATTTTCTTTTCTTTGGTTTTGACTTCCTTTTCATTTTTTGACAAGAACAGTTTGCTTTTCCTTTTGTTTTATTTAATCAGAGTAGCTATTTATCTAGTTTTACAGTTCTTCCCATCCCCCCAGAAAAAAGCTATTTGTTTTTATTTATTAACTCAATTGTCTTTTTCGATGGTTTTACATTTTTTTCTCTTTACTTTTCAAGATTTCTACTTTATTACTTAGTCGAAAATCTTTGAATATGTTCCCAATAATTGATTTGTTCTTTGTTTTTTTTTAAATGAAAGAATTCAGAATTCAAAATTCAAAATTTCTCTCTGAGATCTATTTAGTGACAGTAGTCCTTGGTATATTTTTACTTATTGACATTTTTTTTCTTTCCTCCTTGCTCGGATTATAGTGTCTGCTTATCTTTTAACTCACTGTACTTTCTCCCTCACCTTCTTACCAGCTGCCTGCCTCTTGCCCCTGTTCTCCCCTTCCCAAGGTTAACTGTATCCTGAGTCAGACTCATTTTTTTTTTGCAGTGCTGCTCATGCTCACTTTGTCATCAGCTTTGCTTAATTCCTGCTCAATATTAACTGTGTGCCTCCCGTCTGTCACCTCTTCCAATTGGATTGAAGAAGATTAGTGAGCTGTAGATTGATTTGTAATTTGGGGAGAGGTTTAAGCCCAGCAACAACTGGAGGTTTTGGAGAGAAAACAGCCAGGGCTGGATGGTGCTTCAGAATCAGCCTGGTACATCCAGGACTCGGGTAAGAGCAGGTGCTGTTGGAGCATCTCAAGGTCCTCCAGACCTTGGGCTACAGGATGAGAAGGAGGAGGACTCAACCATGGTCTTGGAGAAAACAAATAAAGATAAATCTAATGTGTAACTGGAACAGGAACCATTCTCCAAAGTAAAGATTGTTAATCAGGGAGAGAAAATTGGATATTGAGACTGATAACTAAATAGGACAAGTAAAGGTCCCTTCATGGTAATATCGAATAGGAACTCAGTATGAACAAAGTCTTCTACAATGTCTTGTCTGAACAATTCCCAAGAGACTTAGAAAGAGGATGGGACTTTGACCTTAGATGATAACTAATAGAAGCTTCAGGACCCTAAGGGGTGGAAGAGAAAGTCCAGTTGTGGGGACTAGAGTAGAAGGGTTGTGGCAAAGATGCCACACTGACATAAAGGAGTGACAAAAGGAGATGACCACATTCTATTTCCTTTTTCTTAATGGGGTTAACTTAACAGTTGTGAAAGGGCTGGAAGGTGGAGTTGGGGAAATACTATTGGATCTATTTGGAGCAGGTATGGCAATATGGCCAAGAGTGGACAATGTGCTTGGCCCAGGTGGGAGGCTGTGACCAGCTAATGGGGGGTGGGGTGGGAATTGTTTAAGGCCTCCTTTCCTCCCTCCCTCTTCTATGTGTCTCCTAGGACTTTTCTAGGGAAAGGCTAAAGATGCAGATACAGGACGATGATGCCCCCTACCTAAACAAGTCCCCTATTTTCTTTTCCTTGTCTCATGAAGGAAGGATTTGCCCAGAATTTTATTAATATTGCCCACACAGAAGTGTGATCCAGAGCCATTTCCTTTGACTCGGGCATTGTTGCCATTGGATTCTCTAGGATTCATGGGTACAAGGGAAGCCTCAAGAGTCCCTGATCAGTGGCTGGTGCTTTGTGTTACTGATGAGATGGGGCTGTCAATGGTTACTAGAATGGGGAAAGGTGTCCAAGAAAAAGAGAACCATCCCATTGATAAGACAGAACTCGATTAACTTTTTGGTAGGTTTCTCCAGGCAGCTTCATGGCCATGTTAGGGAAATTCTAATAGGTAAAAGTATTGTACCTTTGCATATGAATAAATTTTTTTATTCTGACATGTACAGTAATGATTCTTTTGTCTTTTATGAACATTTTTTTCTGTCCACAATGTAATTACAGTTTAATCATTGCGTAGCTCGTTCTTAATGCTAGCTCTGTTATATATGAACAGAAGATGACCTGGTATCACCCTTCAGTGCTAGCAACAGATTCTAACCACTTTACAATGTCTCCTCCAAATCAGAAAATGCGTGGACATCTGCTCATCCATGGCCTAGAATGCATGGCCAGGATAGAAAGAGATGGATCTTCCTAATCTTTCACTCTTGGAAAACAAGATAGAGACTTCCTTGGGCCCTTTCCAGCAGTGTGCATTGCATATACTCAATACCTCAGGATGTCTGTTTCTTCTTAGTAGGTGTCTGGACTGCCGTTTACCTTTCCTATTCCCCAGATGCTCAGTACTAGGTTAGGAAGATGAGAGACAGCTTTTGTGCATCTCATCCCCAGCTTGAGCACAGGACATAAACTGTGCCCTGGGCTTGCCCCTTCTCTCCCCTGGCCCCACCAGATCCCTGCCATCCCTATGACATTCGTTTCAAAGCAGCTAAGGGCACGATTCTTGCTCAATCCCTCATCACCCCCTTTTCTGCCAGGCTGAAAGAGACTATTCTCTTGGATCCCTTCTCTTGTTAAATAAAGGAAAAGGATGACCTGGGAACATCAAATTCTTGCCTGCCTCTATGTTATCACAATCGGTGATCAATAACAGTGTATTGAATGTGTGCTGTGTGATTGAATAGAAGCTGGCGGTGGTGCTAAGCTTTGGAGATACAAATTTGAGAACACAATCTCTGCCCTCAAAGAACTTGTTCTCTTGGAGGAAACAATACACAAAAGGGAGCTACTAGAGAGAGAGAAGGGAAGAAGTGAAGGTCCCCTGCCAGAGCAAGATGGAGAAATCCAAAGAAGTGCAGCCAGGTCAGAGATAAAGAAATATCTGGATTGCGCACCTTCCTTCAATGGAATTCTGGAAGGAACTTTCTTCTGTGCCTTCAAATCACAGGGACCTTAGCAGCAGGTGCTATTTCTGAAGTGTGAGTTGTAGGCTGACGTGAACTTGCAGAATGAAGAGTTTTCTGGAACATGATAAGAAGTCTGAAAGAGTTGCATTGGGTGAGTGGGGAAAAAATTCAAATGAGGAAATCCCTGGACAGTTGTCAAGGAACTGATGCCACGGATCCCTCCCCCTTTTCGGTACAAAAGAGAAACTGTGGCTTGGACTTTCCTTGAAAAGTCTCACTTCCATGACAGCTGCTACTTTATAATGTCTGCTTCAACTAAATAGCTGTTTGGTCAGTCAATATACATTTATTAAAGACCCACTTTGTGTCAGGGACTGTGTTGAGCTCTGAGGATACGAAGAAGGGAAAAAGACAAGATAAGCTCTGAAGGAGCTTATATTCTGAGTACAAAAAGAAATTGATGTGGTGGAGGAGAAGGAAAGCATCCAGTGAGGGAATGTGATGGAGTTCAATTGAAGGCATCTGGTTGGGAAATTAAAAGATGGCTCCTTAATTGTATGTTCTGGGAGGATTTTTCTACCCTCTAACCAGAGGGGTCCCAGGGTACTGTTGAGGTGTGAATTCCAGGGCTGAATTGATCTGCCAGGATGGCATGATGGACAAGTCCATGGTTGGGTGCCCCCCATATTTAGTGAGGAGTGAAGATGGATAGAGACCGACCTCCAGTATTTCCTCTCACCCCATTGAATACAGGACATACCTGTTCTCCATCCCCTTCAGTTGCCCTTACTAGATCCTGGTATGCCTATTTTAAGGTAGTATTCACTACTTCTGAAAATATGTCATAGTCTAGACTTCTGGTTCTCTCCTTACATTTAGTATAGGACAAAGATTTTGACTTGTACTCCAGCTTTGAGTGCTTCTCTCAGACTCTTGCCATCCCCACGCTCTTTCCAGCAAAAAATGCATGGACAGTGACAAAGGTAATGACTTTGGATCTCTCCCTTTTAAATACAAGAAAGAAACTATGCCGTGGTGCCCTCTCTTGTCAGTTCTCACTATATCCCTGCCTTTCCCTTGATGCCTGCTTTAGTTCATGTAGTGTTTTTCTCTGATTGTCACCCACTGCACATTCAGTACAGTGCCTTGCATAAAAAAAGGGTAGATAGGAAGTTTCAGCTTAAATCCCTGGAATTATTGTTAGTTTTTGTGTTGATTAGAGTTCTTTTTTTTTAAATTTCACTTATTTATTTATTGCTGAGGCAATTGGGGTTAGGTGACTTGCCCAGGGTCACACAGCTAGGAAATGTTAAGTGTCTTTTGAACTCTGGCCCTCCTGACTTCAAGACTGGTGCTCTATCCACTGCGCCATCTAGCTGCCCCAGAATTCTTAAGTCTTTCAAAGCCATTTGTGTAATCTCATATATATGTGTATGTGTATATTTAGAAGAAGAATTTTCAATGGACATTATTCAGAGATTTTGTAGCATGTTTTTGAAGTCCAAAGGAAATAAATCAGTTAAAATATGTGTCTTTGTGATTCATCTTTGAAAGGAAAAATAATCCATTGTTTTTTTTTTTTCCTTTGTTTTTAAAAGTAAAGTAAAAGTAAAATTCTGGACCATAACAAACAGTAGGAACATCTGAAAGTCTTCAGTTAAGTGGGCACAGAAGATACTAGACTTCAGGAAGCCCTGAATTCACAACCTATCTCAGATATTCCCTAACTCTGGGAACCCTGGACAAGGCATTGAACCTTTATGTGTCTCATATTCAAATGAGTTAATATGCAAAAAATGCTTTGTAAACCTTAATGCGCTTATATAAATGCTAGTTATTATTATGAATTAAGCAAACATTTGCCTAAAAACTTCGAAACTTTGCACCTGGCTCCAGTTTACGATCAGCATGGCACATCTGAAAAACCTGTGGTCAGTCACCCAGAAGGTGACTCTTCCCTTGGATTCCTGAGATTCTAATGCAAGTCATGTAGTAATTTATGGAAATGACTATAGTCAAAGTGTAAACAATTTGGAAAATCAAGACTATATGAAGAAGCAAAATATCTGCCCCATTTTTCTGCATTGTCTTACATCAGAACACATATCATCAAATGATCCCAAATCCAATTTTAGTCTGCGCTGACCCTTGAAATGTGTAATTATTCTTCCAAGTGTGAAAGTGTTTGTGAACCTGAACAGTTTGACTAAACACATAAAATCCAAAATCTAAGAGCAATATGTGAAAAGTAAAAAAGATACTTTAATAGTTTTGGAGGGAAGTCTGAAATCTAGTCATTTAGCATTTGTCTCAAAGAGTAATAGTTGAATATACTTTAACATGTTTAACATGTATGGGACTGCCTGTCATCTAGGGCAAGGGGTGGAGGGAAAGAGGGGAGAAGTTGGAACAGAAGTTTTTCCAAGGGTCAATGTTGAAAAATTATCCATGCAGATGTTTTGTCAATAAAAAGCTATAATAATAATCAAAAAGAGAATTTCAAAATGTATTCCTTACTGAGCTCGTTCATCTGTGATACTTGTCATATTTACGTACATATATGTATATATATGTATATGTACATATACAGAGAGACAGATGAGTGAATTGTGTGTCATAATATTAGAAATATATAGTCTTTACCTAGTTATTTTTTCTTATCCTATGTTCATGGATGTCACTAAAAAAGCATCAGCTGTTCTGGGGCATAATACAATCAGCACAGTGCTATTTGCAAAGAGGATTTAGGCCAAGCATTGGCTATGATGAAAAGATCTGGCTAAATCACATTTGAAAATTAGAAAAAAAAAGAGTAATAGTTGAGGAGATTCTGAAGTATAAAGAAGGATATGGAAGAAACTTCAAGACCTGGTCCAGAGTTAAAAGGAAGAAAAATCAGAACAACCCATGGTATTCTAAATCGGAAAGATCTTTCAAGGAGAGCAAAATAAATACTTCGTTTACTGTTGAAATGGTCAGGGAGCATTTTTTTTAATATTTTGAAGAAAATGGAAATCAGTTGCCTGCCTCCTGTCTTAACATCTCAGTGGAAGACTTGCCTTTAGATAATTTTGAACTATTTAACAGTCTAACAGAACTTATTACTAATAAGTCTTCAAGAGAGTAAGTGTGGAACTAAAATGACATGAATTAACTCCAAAAAAATTTTAGAAAATCAGGGACTGTTCCAAATCATTATTAATCAGAGAAATGCAAATTAAGACAATTCTGAGATACCACTACACACCTGTCAGATTGGCTAAGATGACAGGAAAAAATAATGATGAGTGTTGGAGGGGATGTGGGAAAACTGGGACACATACATTGTTGGTGGAGTTGTGAACAAATCCAACCATTCTGGAGAGCAATCTGGAATTATGCCCAAAAAGTTATCAAACTGTGCATACCCTTTGATCCAGCAGTGTTTCTACTGGGCTCATACCCCAAGGAAATACTAAAGAAGGGAAAGGGACCAGTATGTGCCAAAATGTTTGTGGCAGCCCTGTTTGTAGTGGCTAGAAGCTGGAAACTGAGTGGATGCCCATCAATTGGAGAATGGTTGGGTAAATTGTGGTATATGAATGTTATGGAATATTATTGTTCTGTAAGACATGACCAGCAAGATGAATACAGAGAAGCTTGGAGAGACTTACACGAACTGATGCTGAGTGAAATGAGCAGAACCAAGAGATCATTATATACGTCAAAAATGATACTGTATGAAGATGTAATCTGATGGAAGTGGATTTCTTTGACAAAGAGACCTAATTCAGTTTCAATTGATCAATGATGGACAGAAGCAGCTACACCCAAAGAAAAAACACTGGGAAATGAAAGTAAACTGTTTGCATTTTTGTTTTTCTTCCCGGGTTATTTTTACCTTCTGAATCCAATTCTCCCTGAGCAACAAGAAAACTGTTTGGATCTGCACACATAGATTGTATCTAGGATATACTGTGACATATTCAACATATACAGGACTGCTTGCCATCTAGGGGAGGGGGTGGAGGGTGGGAGGGAAAAATCGGAACAGAAGTGAGTGCAAGGGATAATGTTGTAAAAAAAATTACCCTGGCATGGATTTTGTCAATAAAAAGTTACTATAATAAAAAAAAGGTATTTTTTAACTGAAAAAAATAAATAAAAAGAAAAAAAAGAAAAAAGAAAAAAAAAAGAAAATCAGGGACTGATTTGGGCTTCACTAGTTCTAGGTCTTTCTACCTTTTAAACTTCTCATAGAATCAAAAGAAGGACAGTGGATTGATTTAACACTAGAAAAGTTGAAAGCATGTCCCATAGATCTTAAAGACATTGTATTTTCTCTTCTAGCTCAGCCAGAGTAAACTCTGAAAATGATTCTGTGTCTGGTACTTCTCACAGCCAGAAGAAAGACTTTTTGTAAATCTGTTCTTTCAGAGAGTGCCTCAAGAATATAGAACTATGGAAGAACAAGTCTTTATCATAGAAACAAGGAAATCTCAAAAAACGTCTTTAAGAGACAATAGGGATATTGAAAAATCTAAATAATAGCTGACATTTCTGGTATTCTGGTTTTGGGGGAGGGAGGGAAAGTAATTATGTATTTGTTTAGAAGATTGTTTATTTGGAGTTGACATCATTCAGAGATTTTGTTGCATCTTTTTGACAGTCCAGAGCAACTAAATCAGTTAGAACATATGGATCTTCATGATTAATCTTTTAAGGAAAAATAATCTATTGATGTTTTTTCTAGCTCAATATAACAGAAATCGAGTATGATGAATTTTTCTGAGTTATCTAAAAAGTCAGATTTAGATATGGAAAAGAGCCATCCCATATCAAAATGTGATTCATAAGAGGCTATAATATTCATTTTTTCTTACTATTAGTCTCACTGAAGTATTTTACCACTAAAAGGAAGAAAATTTTCATTCATTCATTCAATCATGACAATTATCATTCATTCACTCAATCATGACCATTTTCATTCATTCACTCAATCATGCAGACATATAATCAACAGTTACTGATAGCCATTCCAAGGTTAATCAATAGGACTATAAATGAATAATACCCATGTCCTGGGTGTTTTTTCTTTTCATTAGATAATAACTGTTGTCTGTTTTTACTTTCACTATAGTTTACAGTGGTATTTCTACATCCATTTTGATCTGTAGTCATGATTCTAACTGATGATATGTGCCTGTATGATGACTGTCGTTCCAGTCGCAATACTGGATGTAGAAAACACCCAGAATGAAAATGGTCATGATTGAGTGAATGAATCACTATGGTCATGATTGAGTGAATGAATGATTATGACCTTGGAGAACTCAAATCATGGTTTGGTGCAACTTAGTTGACATTCAGAATGAATTTGGGGAGATTTTTGGTGAAGAAGTCATCTTGGTGATATTTTTCATTAATTCTAGTAGTTTATTTGGTTTGTCCTTTATAATTTATTTTCACAGTAGTTACATCCATGCCAGATGAGTATAAAATTATGGCAGGATTCATTTTGAAAAGCTACTTGGCTTGGCCTTTGCAAGCTGTAGAATTGAGAAAGAGGGAAGAGTTCTTCACTTGTGCATGGGAAGCAGTGAATTGATTTCCCCATGCC
This sequence comes from Sarcophilus harrisii, assembly GCF_902635505.1. NCBI lineage: Eukaryota > Metazoa > Chordata > Mammalia > Dasyuromorphia > Dasyuridae > Sarcophilus > Sarcophilus harrisii. The sequence goes on from NC_045432.1 coordinate 63,154,938, forward strand.
TGGGCTTCATGACAAGCTGTTCCGCTTAGTAAGTGATCTGTAGAATAACATCCTTCTCAAGTCAGCAGGTGGTGGTTTGGATAAGTCGAGTTATCTTCTCTGCTACTTTACACCTAGAAGTATCTGATGAGGTAGTGCCATCTTCTGGCTAAGACAGTGAAAGGTGATAGGAAAGTCTATCTTCTATCTTTAAAAGTGGTTCTAGATAAAGAAATAAACAAAACACAAGGAAACAGCAGTTATGTTCTTTATCCAGTCTAGGACTAGCTAACAGGGTGGTCCAAGGGATATTGGAGGTCTGGTCAGGGATATACCATGATTCATGAAATGATCACAATTTCTGGCAAATGAGGCCAGAAATTCATGCTATCTTAGCCTTGGCTTGACAGAGTCATAGCAGTGATCAAGGAGACTGAGATGGGGAGGTTGGTGGAGGCAGTGAACCTCCATGGATCACTCAACTCCCACCTGGCTTAAAGGGAGTACAATTGCTAATCCCGTATCAAAACTATAGTAGGAGACCAGGCTGGCTGTGGGTTGGCCCATGAAGAAGGAGCAAGAGAATTCATAGAGGAATCCATTTTACCCATACCAAAGGACCATCTAGGATAAAGCTTCTTAAAACTGTGGGTTGTGATCCAATGTGGGGTCTTGTAACTGAATGTGGGAGTTGTGAAAAATTTGGCAAGAGGTAAAGGTATCAAAAATTCCTCCAGGATTTAATTTTTTATGTAAAAATAAACATGTCTCTTTTATTAGTATACAAATTTGCTTTCTTCTTTAATAAATAGTGAAGTTATATGTATACCAAAGAATTGTTTTAAAATAAATTAGGATTTATTATCAATGTTTGATTTGTATACCTATTGTATATACCTAGATACCCAGGGTCATGTAAAATTTTCTTGGGTGAAAATGGGTTATGAGTGAAAAAATTTAAGAAGCCCTAACCTAGGAGGCTTGAACCTAAAGATAAAACATGGCATAATGTCCCTCCTACTTGTGGATTACAGAATGAGATAAGAGATGGAGACAGGGCTGAGACCAGTGTCAATGTTGGTCCACCAGGAGGTGGAGACAGAAGCCATGGATTGCGACAGAGGGTGGGACCTGATCCTACTTTTTTACCCAAGTGGCCTGTACTTGTCATTATTAAGGGCAGGTCTTGACAGGCTCTAGGAAAGTTCATTAGCATGAATCCATCTGTGCATGATAACTCTATCTTTGAAACCTGTTAACCTTATCTCTCGCCATTTACCCTGTTCTGTACCTGAATTTGCAACAACTCCTATCTGGCAGCTTTCTAGGAGAAATTCTCCTAGAAAAGAAAAAGATAAATTTAAATTTTTAAATATTATACTGCAAGAGATAGTGTAAGAAAACTAACCAGAAGTTTTTGTTTTATTTTGTTTTGCTTTTGTTTTCTAAATTATACATTATTTGTTTCAATCAGTGAAAATCCTCCTTTTATCCCTTATACCCCAACCTCTCCCCACTATTGAAAATGAAAGAAAAAGGAAACCCTTGTTAGAAACATGTACAGTTAAACAAATTTCTGCTTTGGCCATATCCACAGGAATGTCTTCCTCTGCAGAAGATAGGTAGCGTATTTTATCATTTGTCCTCTGGAATTATAGTTGATCACGCTAATCAGAATTCTTAATTCCTTCAAAGTTATTCTCTATCTTTTTCTTGTAACCATAAATTGCTGTACAGTTCTGTTTACTTCCCTCTGCATCAGTTCATATGAATCCTCCCAGATTTCTCTGAAAAGATCTCCATAATTTCTTCAGTACAGGGTATTCTTTCACATGCATATACTTGTTTAGCCATTCCAACATTTATGGGTACCCCTTCGGATTCCCATGTTTTGTCACCTCAAAAAATTTAAACGTTTTTGTTCTGTTTCTTTTGCTAGAACTGATTCTTCCTTTCATCTTTTCTACCTCTAATTTCCCCTTTTCTATTCTCCTTTTTCCCTTTTTCTCTGTGGAATAAAATTTATTGTTGTACCCAACTGTGGGTGTAGTATTCCCTCATTTACTTAGATCAGAGGAGAGTAAAGTTTTAAGTGAAGTTCCAACTTTCCCCACCACTAACTCCTTGTCTGTATAGATGTCACCTTAGATACCTTCATTAGGTTTTATATTTTCCCTAACATTCCTTTCCTTTCCCCTACTTCATTCATCCCTTTCCTCCTCTGTTTTCCATTTTTCTCTTAAGATCATCAAGATGTAACAGAATACCTCCTACATCTTATTTAATGAGATACTCTCTATGTTCCCTGATGGTAAAAGGTTAAGAGAGGAAATATCTCATCTCCTCATGTTATAATGTAAGCAGTTTATTGTTGTTTAGTCCTTTGTCATTATTTATTACAGTTAAAATTTTATGTTTCTCTTTACTCCTGTTTTTGGACTTCCATTTTGACGTAGCTCGGGTCTTTTTATCAGGAATGCTTGGAAGTACACTATTTCATTTAAGATCCACTTTTCCCTATAGGATTATACTAAGTTTTACTCAATAAATTACTCTTGGCAATAATCCTATATTCCTTTTGGAATACTGTATTACGAGACCTCCTCTCCTATATAATAGTGGCTTCTAAATCATGTGTAATCCTCATTGTGGCCCCTTAGTACTTGAATTCTTTCTTCCTGTCCTTTTGTAGTACTTTATTGTTGACCTGTAAGCCCTGTTATATTCCTAGATGTTTTCATTTTATTGTTTTGTTTAGTTATTTTATTGATTGATTCTATTTCTACTTTTTTCTCTCTGGATCTTAGTGATCCAGGCACTTGGATTGAAATATGATGTATATATTCTTTTTTTTCTATTCATGGCATTCATGTAGTCCAGGGATGCTTTAGTTTTTCTCCTGAGTGTGTTTTTCAGCTAAGTTGTTTTTATTATGAGATATCGTATATTTTCTTCTATTTTTAAGCCTTCTTGACATTTTTCTAAATATTTACCATTGTTTCATGAAGTCATTGCCTTCTCTTTGGGTAATTGTAATTTTCAGGGACTTTTTTGCTTGGGTAAAGTTTAATATCTCTTGTGCCAACCTGTTAATTCCCTTTTCAGTTTTTTGTTCCATAGCTCTCATTTCCATTTTTATCCTCTAAGACTATTTTATTGATCAAAAACACATTTTCACTTAAAAACCTTAAGAATCTGCAAGCTTTAATGCTCTCAGAGTGTCTAATTGCTTTCACCCTGGACTGAACTCTTAAAGTTTCTGACCTGGGTTTGGGTCTGAGCACTGGTGGACTACTGTTTGACATAGCCGCCATTAGCCATCTGGGAAGTGCTCGTCATTGAGAAATAGACCTGGAAACTGGAAACTGAGTGGATGCCCATCAGTCGGGGAATGGCTGAATAAGTTATGGTATATGAATGTAATGGAATATTATTGTTCTCTAAGAAACAACGAGCAGGCTGATTTCAGAAAGGCCTCGAAAGATTTACAATAAGTAATGCTAAGTGAATTGAAGAGAACCAAGAGAACATGGTCCAGAACAAGAAGAAGATTATGTGATGATCAGGTGTGTGAAGCTTAGCTCTTTTCAACAATGTGGTGATTCAAGGTAATTCCAGTAGACTTGTGATGAAAAAAGACATCACCTTTTTGTTGTTTGCTTGCTTGCTTTGTTCCCCCTTTTTCATTTTCCCCCTTTCCATCTGTTTTGTTTGTTATGTAGCATGATAAATGTGGAAATATTTATAGAAGAATTGCAAATGTTTAATCTATATTGAATTACTTGCTGACTAGTAGAGGAGTGGGGAGGGAGAGAGAAAAATTTGGAACACAAGGTTTTGCAAGGGTACGAAAACTATATTTGTATGTATTTTGAAAATTAAAAGCTATTAGTGAAAACGAATTAAAAATGAAATCATATGCCTTTGTCGGAAAATGAGGGTGTTTAGCCTTATTTGGCAAGGTATGAGTGAATAGACAGACTCCTCTCAACTAGGAAGAGTCCTTAATTGTGTGCTTTTAAGGCCAAGCCCCAAAACCTAGAGGTAGGAGATGGAAGAGGTGGAAATTAGTTTGCTAGGTTCAAGTGAAAGTAACAGTTACAGAGGTTTAAGATGAGGGAATAGGGTTATCAATTTGGCGGGGCTAACTTACTACCTTTCTCTTTTGTAGGCCATTTTGCAAATACATTTTTGAGCATACGGAACAAAATCTCGGCTGTTTTCGGCTCTGTTGAGCAGCTTTCCTAAGGGAAATTTGGAAGCATTTGTAATCCAGATAGAAAGATCTGAGATTAGGTTGGTAGATGTTTGTTTGAATCCTTCAGTATTCATGCCCTTTTTGTCTTTCCCGGTTGTCCTATATGCTGCTTTGCCCAAATGAGCTCTCCAGTGACTGTCTCTGATTTCTTTGTAGTCTAATCAAATCTTGTCTTCCTTTTATTCAGTATAAGATTGATGGGAAAATGTTAGGAGGCCATTTTGGAAACAGGAAACTGACTATTCAGGTGACAGATTTAACACCAAAGGCAAAAAACTAGACATCTTAAAACTCCGAATGTGTATTGATTCTAGTAGTCTAAGCAGGGCAGCGGCGAGGAATGATTCCAACCAAATGCTGGCCGTGTTTGCTGGAGGTCAAGATGATGCATTCTTTTCCTCAGACATAAGAACAAGGGATCAAGGTGAATTGTTGTTTTTCGGTTGTGTCTGATTCTTTGTGATCCCATGTGGCATTTTCTTGGCAGAGATAGCAGAGTGATTATTTCCTTCTCCAGATCATTTGACAGATGGGAAACTGAGGCAAACAGGGTAAAGTGGCCTGCCCAGGGTCACACAGCAAGGAAGTGTCTGAGGCCACATTTGATCTCAGGAAGATGATGCTTCCTGATTCAGGACCCAGTGCTCTATGCACTGTACCACCTACCTATGGGGTATTGAATAGAAGCATAAATTTCGGTTGGGATTAGAGGGAAATATATAATTCGAAGCATGGAGGGACGATTTCTCTAGTCTCCCCAGCTGCCTTCAACTTCTCTCAGATTAAGAGTGGCTCACAGATGCTTTTATTTACTAATAATACGTAGTTATCCATTAATACTCATGTAGTTATCCTCTAATGCTCTTATCTGGAGTATGTGGTCTAAGGAGCTCCTCAGAAGTCTGCTTTTTGGGGCCAAGGAAAGATTTTCTTTCTGTAAAAGAAATAATGCCAAAAGACAACATTTTCAAGTAGTTTGTATGAGGCCTATTAAGTAGCAATGTGCTGCAGTTGAGCACAGAAATAAAAGGACACCAAGGGAAGGGAAGGAATTGCTCAACTTCAAAAAACAAAACATGCTGGGATAGTCGGTGTGATTGTACGTAATTTATAATCTAATCAGTACTTAGTCAAAGTAGTCAAAAGTGCCTGAAAGATGGCTCCTTACTAAGATTGAGTAAAAAAATGGAGACTGCCTGGATTAGAGTGTTAGCATGGTAGAACCTATTTCCTCTAGGGAGAGAGACTAAGGAATACTTATAAATTGGGATGGCAAGTAAGAAACAGCCTCACTCGGGAAGCCCACAGAAAACCAAGAACTTGTTTTAGGAGAATAGTGGTGAGCTCCCTTGGCTTTGTCTTTTTATTTTTAACTTAATTTATGATTCAGTTAAAATCCACCTTCTCTCTTTTCTACCATCATCCCCTTTCATGGAGAAAACAAGAACCTGTCTCTGTTTCTGTCCACATCAGTTTTGTGTAGCTAGAAAATTGTCTGACTTCAGGCTTATGGTAGAAGTCGGGCTGACCTTGCAACTTCAGTGAAGCTGTACGTGCTTATTTGGGGTCCACCCAAGGCTTGCATTTTGGGTTCCCCAGATTTGAATGTTTACCCTTACCTGCTGATGTATATCTCAAACTGTGCTTCTCTGGAAATGTTCTAATGCCTACCTGAAGCCAGGCAGTCTTAGGATAGGAAAAGAAGTGACTGAATGGGGAAAAAATAATCTACGAAATTTGTTGTCTCAACTCAGTATGATGTAACCTTACAAAGACTCTGGGGAGAGCGACATCAGAAGCCAGAAAAATCTGGCTTTCTCCTTTGTGAAATAACTGAATAGATTTCTTTCTAAAATTATTTCGAGTTTGGGGATTATATGACCAATTTTATCAGAGAAATTTCCTAGATTTTTTTGTGTGTGTCCCATTCAGTCACTTCTTTTCCTATCCTAAATACATTAATTTTGTCTATTTAGAATCTTTTCAGTTTCAGGTAATCAAATTTACCTTTTTTTTTGTAATTTTCTTTATCTCTTGGTTGAGAATATTCTCCTTCCCAAAGCTGTGAGAAGTGTATGTTCTCTAACATTAAATTCAAGAACTATTTATTGTGGAATGTGGTATAAATTGTTTATCTAAGCCTAATTTCTGGCAGACTAATTACAAATTTTCCTAGCAGTTTTTACAAAATAGGGAGTTTACCTCCGGTAACTGATTTTTTTTCACTTTATAAGACTTTGGGTTATTGAGTTGTACTGTTTATGAATCTCCCTTGTCTAATTTGCTCCATTGACCTATTTTGTAGTCAGTACCAGATGGTGTTTATGATCGCTGCTTTATAATACAATTTAAGGTCTGGAAATACTATTCCCCCTTTGCCCTTACTTCTTTTCATCATTTCCCTTGATAGTCTAGATATTTAGTTTTTTTCCTAATGAATTTTGTGATTATTTTATTAAGTTCTATAAAGTATCCCCTTGGTAACTTGATTGGTATACTGTTGAAGTGTAAATTTATTTTGGCAGTATTGTCATTTTATTATATTGACATGGCCTACCCATGAGCACTGAGTATTTCCTCAACTATTTAAGTTCATACACGTCTTTCCCAGTTTCTCTGAAATCTTTCCCTTTATTTTGTCTTATAGCATAGGAGTACTCCATTACATTCATAGACTATAACTTTTTCAGCCCTTCTTTAGTTGATGGTTGATGGGTATGCCAATGTCCAACATTTCACTGCATTTTAAATGAATCACCTCCAATCACCTCCATAGTTAATGGCGTGGTTAGTCTTTAAGTTGTCTGTTTTCTTTTTTGGCTTCACTTTGCAGGACGTAGACCTAAATGTTCTAAATATGTGAGAAGTCCGTGGTACCCTTTGTGATTTTTCTTATAATGGCATGAATGATCTTTGTTCCATGGTTTCTGGTAGCTCTAAGCCTTGGGGAGGGGTTGTTGCTTCACTTTTTTCCCTCCAATTTGTCATTTGAAACAACTCATTTATTTATGATTTTAAATGAATAAATTTATAACAAAAATAGAACAAATTTCTTTCTTAATTTTTTCCAGTAAAATCAATTCACTCGTTTTAAAAACAAATGGATTTCTGTGTTTTTTGGACAACTTGTTCAGAATGAGTCTTTTGAAGACCTTGAGTCCTATTGAGCAAGAATCTGACAATGTTTCACTCTTCACATTCAAAAATACCCTTGATAAAATAAAACCAATCTGACGTGAATAACCAACCTTTGTAAGAATAAAGCCTTCTGAGAAGAACATGATGGGAGGGATCTATGAGTGAGGTGAGATTCAATAATAGCGCCACATCCTAAGGAGTAGAACTAAAGAAAAGTTAGCAGGAGGAAATATGAGACATATACTTACACAATAACAAGGATCCAGGAGTAGAATTTATTAGAAAAAAGTGGGGCTAGTAATCCTTGATCTCAGAGAAAATCAAATTTAAAGAATGAACTGAGAAAGAAATCTACATGGTCAGCCATATTAATATTGTTTTAGATGCATGTCTGTGTAAATGTGTATGTTCATACATGTGTTTATGTGTATATGTAGCTATATGAATGTGTATGTATGTATACTACATAAATATCTACTTGCTTAACTGTAGCCTGTTTGGAGGAGGTGGGGGCGTCAAAGGGGAAACATTTTTTTTAAAAAGAAAAAAGAGAAGTAGAATGCTTTCCACATTGGCCATACCCAAAATGATGTTGTTTGATGCATTTAAAATTAATTGCCTCCATTGGAAGACTCCATCTACAAGGTTAATCTTCAGTTTGTTTATTTTTTCTTTTTGGCTTCACTTTACCTAGACCTAAAAGTTCCAAAAACATTTAAGAGGGTCAAGATTACTTTTGTTATTCATCTAATTATGGCAAGAGGGTTCCTTGTGTTATGGACTGAGATCAAACCCCTTGAGATGTGGGGGTGGGGTAGAGGTACAATAATGGACTATATTTAACTTTTTTCAGTCTTTCACTTGAACCAATGAACCAGTTGTTTTATAGCTGATGAAAAATGTAATCCCTTCTGCATTAGTTCTGAGCACCCATGCCACCATAATAACTTATTAAGATGGGGTTTATTTTTGTTTGATAGTTCTTCCAGTCTACTTTCTGACTTGTTAGGACTGGGTTCTGTGGCACCTCTGGAGGGATGGTTTAGGCTGGTGGTTTTGCTGCTTTTTTAGTTTGTTGAGTGCTGTGTTATTCTAAGCAGCTCAGGAACAGGCTGAAGACCTACACGCTTCTAGTGCCCTCAAAGTGATTTGATCCAGAACAAAGTGTGATCGGTGCTCCCTTGGTCTGGACTCTTCAAGTTCTTAATCTGGGTTTCAGAAATATTAAACTGATTCTAAACTCAGTACTATCAGCCAGTTAGTTGACCAATGGTTCAGACTAGGCCCTCCTTTGGTTGTCAATTTTTGCCCTATCTCCTTATCTTCTTCTTTGTCCCTCCCTTCTTCTTTCCCTTCAACACTTGACTCTAGCTCGGTACCTCTTGAATCACGGGGCTCCACAACCAATTATATATGTAATTATTACTTAGTATCAGATTCTAGGAAACACATGATTGGAAAAACACTTCCAAGTTCCATGTGTTGTTATGGAACCAGGTAGAGCAGATATACACATACTCTGTGGGTGCCGGGAAGGATAAATCTAAGCATGCTCTAAGGACTGGGTTGTCATTGGTCAGTCCCCTCATCTCTTTCCCATCCTTCCCATCTCCCTCCTCTTCTTCTTGTCCCCACTCCCCCCCCCCACACACATCCACACAGTGTTAAGGAGAGATTGTTAGTTGCAATACATACAACATACCTTTCATAGAAGCTGATACTGCAGGGTAATCAAACAGAAACCACTAGGTACTTTCAAGACACTACTTTACTCCCTGGCCCTTATAAATTAAACACATAGAGAGTTTTATAACTGGCTTTTTTTTTGTTTTCCAAGGTATGCTTTATTACAAACAGCTTTGCTGAGACCCCCTTTTGTTTTTTATTCTGTGAATTCAGGACTTGAAGCAGAGACGTAGAATGGCTTTTGGACTAGGATCATTTCTTTCCAAAAGCCATTTTTAAATGTGTCATATGTATACAAAAACCTCTGTTTCCCCTTAGGTTACTTGTTATATCAGTATTCTGGAGTCATTAGATTACCTTTAAATTATTTAGCTTCAGTGATTGAACCAAAGAAACTTTAATGAGATTTTCTTGGCAATAGTAAGTTTTAACACAATAAATGATTAAGATGGAAAAAAAAACTGTAGCCACTCAGATATTCAATACAAAGAATCACTTAAATGAATCTTGTTAGGATCTTTGTAACTTATAGTATTTCATATCGAGCCGAGTAGATAGAAAATCCATTTATATATTTATATTTATAGCCAGAAACAAATCTAGCTCTAAAGTGTCTGGCTCATTTGTTCTGAAAGGCATATTCCAAGGATTCTGAAATCACACCAAATTGACCAGGGTAAAACATGCTGATGTCTCATTTTACAAACAAATTCTGAGTATTTTCATATTCTTTTATAATATGCATATGATTCCTTAGTTTTGCTTCTAGTATCAACAGAAGTGCTTCAAAATAGATTCTGTTCTTATTTCCTAATAATTAAATGTTCAAGTTTGGATTAACAAAATATTCTAATTTACTTTAGATGAATGTTTTTTTTTAATCATATTGCTTTAATTTCATGTAAAACTATGGTGTGGATACCTCCCAGTCTAATCTAACAAGCTTTTATTAATCATCTACTTCTTTATAGTAGAAATACAAGGAGAAAAATGTATAATTTCTGCCACCAATAAGATTCATTTCCAGATGTAGAAGCAAAGGGCAAGGTGTAGATTGAGTAAACTGGGAAAAACAAAATAGTCAACCAAGTTGACTGATCTGACTTTGTGTCAACGTGGGTTAGGTGAAATCAAGGACATTGTAGTGGATTCATGACTGGGGAAACATTATTTTTTCTGTATAAAAGATAGAAGGATACTCTATGGTTCGCTCTGAATATGTACAATTTCAAAAAAAGCAAACCAATACAGTGAGAGGGGAAAAAAAGGAGCAAGAAGTTAGGTTTTTTTTTTCCCTTCTTCCCCCTGCTTTTTTTTTTTTTTTTTTGGTTGTACATGTACATCAATATTGTTAAATACACATTTCTTCGAGTCATATTGGGAAAGAAAAATCAGAACAAAAGGGAAAAAATGAGGGGAAAAAAAACAGAAGAAAAAAGAAAAAGGTGAGCATGATGTGTGTTGATTTATATTCAATATCGTTAGTTCTCTCTCTGGATGCAGATGGCATTTTCTATCCAAAGTTTGTTGGAATTCTCTTGGATCATTCGACCACTGAGAAGTGCCAAGTTTTTCCTAATTGGCCATAACAAAGTCGTGCTTTTACTGTGCATAATGTATTCCTGATTTTGCTTTTTTCACTCAGCATCAGTTTGTGTAAATCTTCCCAGGCCTTTCTAAAATCAACTTGTTCATCATTTTTTATAGACCAATTCCATTACTTTTATATGCTATAACTTATTTAGTCATTCCCTAATTGATGGACATCTCTTCCAATTGTTTGTATCACAAAAAGAGCTTCTACAAACACTTTTGTACTTGTGGGTTCTTTTCCCTCCTTTATGAACAGTAGTGCTGCTGGATCAAAGGATATGCACAGTTTGATAGTCCTTTGGGTATGGTTCCAAATTGTTCTCCAGAATGACTGGATCATTTCACAACTCTACCCACAATGCATTAGTGTCTCACTTTTCCCACATCTCCTCCAACATTTGTCATTATCTTTTTCTATTATCTTATCTAATCTGAGAGGTGTGAGGTTGTACCTCAGTTTAAATTTATGTTTTTATAATCACTTGCCATTGAGAGCATTTTTTCATGTGATTATAGATGTCTTGACTTCTTCATTTGAAAATTCTTCATATCCTTTTACCATTTATCAATTGGGGAATGACTTGTATTCTTATAAATTTCATACAATCTTTTATATTTTAGAAATGAGGCATTTATCAAACACTGGCTGTAAATTTTTTTCTAAGCTTTATACTTAGCTTTTATTCTTGTTTGTGTTTTTGTACAGGAACTTTTTAATTTAATGTAATCAAAATTGTCCATTTTGTTTCACAGGATGTTCTCTAGTTCTTTGGTCATAAATTCCTCCCTTCTCGAAACATCTGTTAGGTAAACTATCCTTTGTTTTCCTAATTTATTTATGGTACTACCCTTTATGACCAAATTATATACTCATTTTGATCTTATTTTGATATAGGGTATAAGATGTAGGTGTATACTGAGTTTCTGACATACTATTTTCTAGTTTGTCCAGCAATTTTTGTGAAATAGCGAGTTCTTATCCCAGAAGTTAGAGTTTTGGGGTTTATCAAATACTAGATTATTGTAGTCATTGATTATTGTATCATATAAATCTCACCTTTTCCATTGACCCACCATTCTGTTTCTTAGCAAGTACCAAATGGTTTTGATGACTGCTGTTTTTTAATATAGTTTTAGGTCTGGTACTGCTAGGCCACAGTCCTTTGTAATTTTTTTCATTAATTCCCTTGATACACTTGACCTTGTGTCCTTTGGGATGAATTTTATTATTTTTTCCAGCTCTCTAAAATAAATGGTTGGCTGATTGGTATGGCATTGAGGAAGTTGACCGATTTAGGTAAAATTGTCATTTTTTATTATATTAGCTTAGCCTACCCATGAGCAATTAATATTTTTCCAATTGTTTAGATCAGACTTTGTGTGAGAAGTGTTTTGTTCATATAGTTCCTGAGTTTGTGTTGGCAGATAGACACCCACATATTTTGTTTATTTTTATTTTATTTTGAAATTTTTGTTTTTTTAAAAATATATTTTTATTTTCAAAATACATGCAAAGACAGTTTTCAACATAAAGTCTTGAAAAACCTTGTGTTCCAAAGTTTTCTCCCTCCCTACCCACTTCTTACCCTGTAAGCAATCCAATATATGTTAAACATGTGCAATTCTTCTATACATATTTCCACAATTATGGTACATAAGAAAAATCAGATCAGAAAGGGAAAAAGTGATATAGAAAAAAAAAACAAGTAAACAACAAGAAAGATGAAAATACTATATTGTGATCTATACTCAGTCCCCCACAGTCCTCTCTCTGGATGCAGATGGCTCTCTACATCACAAGTCCTTTGGAACTGGCCTGGATCTTGTCATTGTTGAAAAGAGCCACGTCCCAGCCCTTTTTGTAGTGGCTAAAAACTGGAAACTGAATGGATGTCCATCAGTTGGAGAATGGCTGAATAAATTGTGGTATATGAATATTATGGAATATTACTGTTCTGTAAGAAATGACCAACAGGATAATTTCAGAAAGGCCTGGAGAGACTTACACGAACTGATGCTGAGTGAAATGAGCAGGACCAGGAGATCATTATATACTTCAACAACAATACTATATGATGACCAGCTCTGATGAACCAGGCCATCCTCAGCAACGAGATCAACCAAATCATTTCCAAAGGAGCAGTAATGAACTGAACCAGCTATGCCCAGAAAAAGAACTCTGGGAAATGACTAAAAACCATTACATTGAATTCCCAATCCCTCTATTTATGCCCACCTGCATTTTTGATTTCCTTCACAAGCTAATTGTACAATATTTCAGAGTCTGATTCTTTTTGTACAGCAAAATAACGTTTTGATCATGTATACTTATTGTGTATCTAAGTGATATTTTAATATATTTAACATCTACTGGTCATCCTGCCATCTAGGGGAGGGGTTGGGGGGGGTAAGAGGTGAAAAATTGGAACAAGAGGTTTGGCAATTGTTAATGCTGTAAAGTTACACATGCATATATCCTGTAAATAAAAGGCTATTAAAAAAAAAAGAAAAAAAAGAAAAGAGCCATGTCCTTCAGTGTTGATCATCACATAGTCTTATTGTTGCTATGAACAATATTCTTCTGGTTCTACTCACTTCACTTAGCATCAATTCAAATAAGTCTTTTCAGATCATTTCTTATATTTCATAACCTTCATATATCATAACTTATTTAGCCATTCCCCAATTTATGAGCATTCACTCAGTTTCCAGTTCCTTGCCTCTGCAAAAAGGGCTGCTCCAAATATTTTTGTACATGTGGGTCCTTTTCCCTTTTTTATGAACTCGTTAGGATTCTGACCCAGTAGAGAGACTGATGGTTGAAAAGATATGCACAGTTTGATAGCCATTTGGGCATAGTTAAAAATTTCTCTCCAGAATGGTTGGATCAGCTCACAAATCTAACAAAAAAATCTACATTTATTTTAAATGGAATTTCTCTTTCTATTTCTTATTGCCAGGCTTTGTCAGTAATATATAGAAATGCTGATGATTTGTATGAGTTTATTTTATATCCTGCAACTTTGCTAAAGCTGTTAATTGTTTCAAGTAAGTTTTTGGATGATTCTTTAGGATTCTCTAAGTGTATCATCATATCATCTCCAAAGTGAGAGTTTTATCTCCTCATTGTTCTAATTCCTTTCATTTCTTTTTTCTTTTCTTCTTGCTAAAGTCAACATTTCTGGTACAATGTTGAATAATAATGATGATAATGGGTATCCTTGTTTCACCTCTGATCTTATAGGGAATCTATCCAGCTTCTCTTTATTACAAATAATGCTTGCTGCTGGTTTTAGATAGATGCTGCTTATCATTTTAAGGAAAACTCCCTTTATTCCTTTGCTCTTTAGCATTTTTAATAAGAATGGGTGGTATATTTTGTCAATAGCTTTTTTGCATTTATTGAGATTATCATGTTACTGATATGGTCAGTTATGGTAATAGTTCTCCTGATACTGAATGTGCTCTCCATTCCTGGTATAAATCCCACTTGGTCATAGTGTATTATCCTGCTGATGAGTGGTTATAATCTTTTTGCTAATGTTTTATTTAAAATTTTCGTATCAATATTCATTAGGGGGATTGGTCTGTAAATTTCTTTCTGTGTTTTAATCTTCCTGGTTTGGGTATCAGTACCATATTTGTGTCATTGAAGGAATTTGGCAGGAGTCCTTCTTTACCTATTTTTTCCAAATAGTTTAGATAGTATTGGAATTAATTGTTTAAAATTTTAGTGGAATTCACTTGTAAACCCATCTGGCCCAGAGGATTTTTTCTTAGAGAGTTTGTTGATGGCTTGTTGAATTTCTTTTCTAAAATGGGGCTATTTAAGTAATTTAAATTAGAGTGTTAGATTTGCTGGCATACAGTTGGGCAAAATAGTTCCTAATTATTGCTTTAATTTCTTTGTCATTTTTGATGCTGGTCATTTGGTTTTTCCTTTCCTTTTTTTCTAAGGAAATTTAGGATTTAAACAAAGATTTATCTATTTTGTTAGTTCTCCCCACCCCCAGAAAGCCAATTCTTATTTTATTAATTAATTGGATAGTTTTCTTTCAATTTTATTCATCTCTACTTTGAATTTCAGAATTTCTAGTTTGATATTTTCTTGGGGGGTTTTGAATTTGTTCTTGTTCTAGCTGTTTTAGTTATATGCCCAATTCATTGATCTCCCCTTTCTCTATTTGATTCATTTGACTATTTAAACATAAAATTTTCCCCTGACAACTGCTTTGGCTGCATCCCCTAGGTTTTGGTATGTTGTCTCATAATTGTCATCCATTTGGATGAAATTAATGATTGTTTCTATGATTTTTTGTTTGACTCATTCTTTCTTTAGAATTAAATTATTTAATTTACAATTGGTTTTTAGTCTATCTTTCCCTACCCTTTATTAAATATAATTTTTGTGTCATGATTTGAAAAGGAAACATTTACTATCTCTGCCTTTCTACATTTGATTGTGAGGTTTTTATGCTCTGACACGATCAGTTTTTGCGTAGATGCCATATATTGCTGAGAAAAAAGTATATTCCTTTCTGTCCCTAGTCAGTTTTCTTCAGAGGTCTATTATATTTAAGTTTGTAAAATTCTGTTAATGTCCCTAGTTTCTTTCCTGTTTATTTTGTGCTTAGATTTGTCTGATTCTGAGAGGGGGAAGTTGAGATAATAAGCTGTCCATTTCTTCCTGTAACTGGCTTAACTTCTTCTCTAAGAATTTGGATGCTCTACCACCTGGTGCATATATACATTTAGTATCAATACTACTTCATTGTCTTTGGTACCCTTTAACAAGATGTAGTTTCCTTCTCTATCTCTTTTAATTAGTTCTATTTTTACTTCACCTTTATCTAAGATCAGAATCTTTTTTGCTTTAGCTGAGGCATAATAAAATCTGCCCCAGCCTTTTACCCTTACTTTGTATATCTTTCTCTGTTTCAAATGTGTTTCTTGTAAACGACATATTGTAAGAGTCTGGCTTTTACTCTAGTCTGCTATCCACTTTTGTTTTACAGGAGAATACATCCCATGCACTTTACAGTTATGAATACCAGCTCTGTATTTCTTTCCATGCTATTTAATATCCTGTATATACTTTTTCTCTCCTTCCACCTTGCCCTTCCTTACTAGTTTTTTTTTCTAACCCATCCCACCCTCTTTATGCCCTTACTCTCTTCTTGTGTCTTTCTCTGAGTATTGATCAGTCTCAACTAGGTAGTTATTTCTTGGTTGTAATCCCAGGCCCTTGGCCTTCTGGAATATGTTATTCCAGGCCCATTGATTAGTTATTGTAGAAGGTGACAGATCGTGGGTAATCCTGACTGTTATTCTTTGATACTTGAATTGTTTTTGTCTGGCAGCTTGCAGTATTTTTTTCTTGAGATCATAGTTCTAGAGTTTTGCAAGAGTGTTCCTTGGTGGTATCTCTTTTCTCAGGTGATCAATGGACGTTTTTTCAATGTCTATTTCCCACTCTGGTTCTAGTATATCAGAGCAGTTTTCCTTGATGATCTCTTGAAGAATGCTATCCAGGCTCTCTTTTTGGTCATGGCCTTCAGGTAGACCAATAATTCTTGTCTCACCTGGATTTATTTTTCAAGTCAGTTGTTTTTCCAATGAAGTATTTTACATTTTCTTCCATTTTTTCCATTCTTTTTCATTTGTTTGACTGATTTTGATGTCTCATAGAATTATTAGCCTCCATTTGCCTTGTTCTAGTTTTTAATGTGTAATTTTCTTCAGTTACCTTTTGTGTCTTTTTCTATTTGATTAATTCTACTTTGCAAAGTGTTACTTCCTTCAGTTGGTTTTCTTTTGCATTTGGCATATTGTATTTTTTAAAGAATTGTTATCTTCAGTCTTGTCCTTCCTTTTCTAAGCTGTGGACTGTCTCTTGCCATACCTTTCATTTCTTTTCTCAGTTTTTCTTCTACCTCTCTTACTTGCCTTTTAAAATCATTTATGAACACTTCCAGGAAGCCTCTTTGGGCTTAAGACCAACTCATATCACTCTGAGATTTCCTCTGTGGACATTTTGTTCTTATCTGAATTGATGTTTTGGTCTTCTTTGTCACCATAATAGTTTTCTGTGGTTAAGATTCATTTCTGTTTCTTGTTCATTTTCTTTTTTTCTTTCCTCTTTTGTACCTTTTATGGTCAAGCTCTGCTCCTGGGGTAGAATGTTTATCTCAAACTACCTGTGCAGTTCTGAGACTTGGTTTTGAACTCAGGGGCCACTTTGTTTGGTCTTTTGCTCGTAGCAGGGGTTAGTCCTATCTGCTCTTTCCAGATTTCCCTTGTTGGCAATTTGCCTTCTGAGCTGGGCCTAGAGGCTGCCCCACTGGTGTGTTCTGTGACTGAGCCAGAACAGAGGATCTCAGTTGCTAATCTGCTATGTTTAAGACTCTCTCCAGCTTTCCCCAAACACCATCTGAGCTGAGCAGAACATCCCTTTTACATCAGTGAGACTGACTTGTCGAAGACCTTTCGATCTATCGAGCTGGAGAGTGGTTTCATTCCAACAGAATCTGTTCAGAGGCTCAGTTTCATATGGTACGCAAGGGATAGTGGGAGAGCTTAAGCAGTTTTCTGGATTCACTCTACCATTTTGACTCTGCCTCTGGAACTCCCAGAAAGATGTTTTGCATTTGAGTCACTTTGTTGTTTTAAATTGATTAGATTTCATAATCTCCCACCCAGAGGTTACTGATGGCCAGTCTTGCCTAGTCCCAGACTTCATAAATCTTACCCAATCATAGGTCCTTAGAGGTTTCTGACCACCGTCTCTCTGAGCAATGGTTCTCATGTCCAACCGAGTGCCCAGACACGTGGGCTCACAAGCACAAGACTTTATTCCATGTGTTCACATCCTTCACTTTCCTACTTCCTCCTGCCCTCTTATTGACCTTCCCCTGACTTCCATTGAACTCCACCTACTTCCTGGTCCCTGCTGCTTATATAGAGTCTATGAGGTCACATGCACAGCCAATAAGGGAAGGAGATATCTCCCCATTGATGATGCTTTCTCAATGTGACCAGAGCTTCTGCTCATGAGGGGGTCTGTGCTGATTACAGAGATTACATCCAGGTGCCTCAGGCATTGTCACTTTACTTCTTATACTATGTGAAGTTCCTCCCCTGACCCTTACAAGATTTCACATTGGAGATTGATGGTAGCCTGGGTCAATGTAAGGTCTTGATGTAAATTTGGTTATATGCATAAAGGGTACCATTGAACTGATTAAATCGCCAAGGGACAGGGTATATAGAACAAGAATAAAAAAAGGGCTCAGGATAAGTTCCCAAGGGAAAACAAGACCTAATGAATGGGCAGTAAGAAGAAGAGGAATAGAGCCTGAAGAGGAATAATTGATGTTTCAGGGAAGCCAATGGAGATAGTGTTTAGTTGTCATTGTTTAGCGCTACAGAGATATTAGGAGTATTGAGAAAAGACCATTGGATCTTGCATTTAAGACATCCTTGGGAATGTTAGAAATAGGGAGTGATGATCCAGGGCAAGAGATTGAAAAACCTAGCCTATAAGCTTTGCCATTAAACAGTGAATGCCATTGCCTTAATTATACATTACAGTGGGACTTGTAAGACTCCGAGGATTGCTGCTTTTCCTTCTCCTCATGGAGATACAAATATTATGGAAGATCAAAATAGCTCTTTTGGTAGATTCATTTTGGAGGAATTAGTATAATACAAAATGCCCATCATTTGGTTGAAATTCTCAATATGGAAGGCTATAAACGACCTATTTCAGCTAGAGATGCTAGGTTACAACATTCAGTCTTTTATTAATTTCTTATTGGAAAAAATTGTCTAAGTACTCCTTAGGATGTGAATTACCCCAGGTATGGCATCAGTCAGCATTACTTCAATATCTTGATGGCTCATTGTTGAGAGGAATAGATTTCCAAAATAAGAGTTTGAGACTTGAGTAGCTATCTAATTCAATGCATATTTTGAATGACTCCACATAATGCTATCAGATATCACAAGTGATCTTTCAGCCTGTGCTTGAATAAGAGAATGTTATAGGCCGGTTCTAACTCAGGCTAATCTGATGGGTCAAGCCTAGGATTGAAAGGAAATGAACTATTCCTAGACTATCCAGCATTTTTGACCAAAAAGATTTTTCTTAGCAAGTATTCCACTGGTTCCGGCAGATGCAGAGCTCCTTGTCTTTATATAGGCACATATTTGGTCAGAAGAGTAGTAGGCCATCTGCACAGTCTAATTGAGGAGCAATATCAAGGGCTCAATGCAGTCCCTTAAACTGGTATCGTGTCCCTGCCTTATAGAGGAAAAAAGTAGCCCAAGCTAATGACTGGGAACTTAGTAGATATTGTTCCTAATACAGTGGAGAAATCTGCTAATTCCTGGGGCAGTCTGTTTCTCTTTTGGAGAGCTCTAATTGTTGGGACGGGCAGCTCGATGGCTTAGTGGGTAGAGTTCTGGGACTAGAGTCAGTAAGACCTGAGACCTCAGATACTTCCTAGCTGTGTGACTCTGGGCAAAATCACTTGAGGGACAAATCATTCCAGAATCTTTGCCCCTCCAAAAAAACCCAAAACTCCATGGACAGAGTCCATGGTCCACAGGGTCACAAGGAATCTGACATAATTTAATAACGGCAACAATTGTCGTGATGTTGGGCTTGATGTGAAGCCTGAGTTTTCCCCTTTTGCTTATGCTTTTCTGCTTCTGCCTCTAAATTCAAGTCTAGCCAGGCTAATTTATTCACTACGCGTTGATCTTTGAAATAATCAAAAGCAAGTTTTTGAGCTAACAAAACCAATGCAGCCAAGATTAGAAAAGAAATAGAAAGCTGGAGGAAAAATCTTTATATCCAGTGTTTCTGATAAAGGCTCATTTTTAAAATATGTGATGAAACACTTGAAAGCAGTGATCATGTCTTTCCTGCGTTTTCTCTTCTCCAAGGTAATTGTGCCAATTCTTAAACCACTTCTCATGAAATATTTTTTAAAGTCTTTCTCCTTCCTGGCTGCCCTTCTTGGTGTTCTCCAAATTATTAATGTCCTTTTTAAAATAGGGGACCAACAAATGAACACAAATACTCCAGGTTCTCAAAGACTAAACCAGCAGGGGATGTGACTTTGATAGGTCCTACCATAATTAAAAAGCCTTTGGTATGTGTGAGCTTTTGATGGAATTTATACTAGTCATTTAAAGGCTAGCCAAGCATAATTCAGAGAGATTCATAACCTGGTTACAGGGTCATGGATTTCTCAGTCACAGTAGCTTTCTCAGACTCTGTGCTGAGTTGTAGATAGGTTGCAGTCGGTGTTGGTGAAAATGGCCCTGAAACTGCAGCCCTCTGAAGACCTGACATTTAGAAGTGGGCCGTTTGCCTTCTTGGTACAGTGATCCATCCATGAAATTCATGATTCCTTCAAAGAAAAAATGTTAATGTAAATAAGCCTTGACAAAGGCCCTTAAAGAAATGACATAAGTCCTCCTGATTTTCAAAATTTATACTCTCATGCCTCTCCCCATTGGCATTGGTAAAGTTACACGTGCAAAAAAGTGCTGTTGTTACCTTTTTCAGAGTGTATTGATATGCCATGAATTTGTCTACTGGGAGACTTTTCATAGGATATCTTGGGAAGTCGAAAGCTTTAGAAGGGCTTTAAATTCGTACAGACCACTCACTGCCACAGTATCACTGTGTTCAAATTCTTAGTCCCGTCAAAGGATCGCCCTAACATTCTTCAGAGTTCCACAGATAATTACGTTGTTCTCTACTGTGGCAACTATCACTGCGTTAACTCATCCGGCTGTCGATGAAAAAAAGACACCTTCTCCGACAATTTAAATAGCTTCTCTTGTACTTTTCGCAGGGGCCACTTTCATCATTTGAATTCATTAGGTACTACAGGACTCATCTTCAATTTTATGGAGTACAGATTCTCCTCTGCAGAGGGGTTTCAACAATGAAATATGAGTAGCTTCATAAGTATTTAGTGTCCCAAACCAGATAGCCAAAAACGAAGCGCGCAATTTTTCATATCATTGCAGTGAAAACCATTTTACTCTTATTCACCATGTCTAATTGGGAAGTGAATAGATGCACTAAAAACTGGACTTCTCTCTTGCCTTGACAGCTATCTTTTTTCTAGGTGGGACAGTAGATAGAATTCTGTACCTGAGTCTGGAAGACCTGAAGTCAAATCCAGCCTCAGACACTTAACTAGTTGCATGACCCTGGGCAAATCACTTAAGCCCGTTTGCTTACATTTCCTTATCTGTAAAAGGGGGATAATGATAGTACCCATCTCCCAAGCATTGGGAGTGTCAATGGACTTAGTGTCAAATGTGAAATGACTTAGAAATTGTAAAGTGCTTAGAGCATACTGCCTGGCACATAGTAGACATCATATAAATGTTATGATGATGATATTATTGTCATAAAATCAAACAGATCCTCCTAATTCCTAGATGGTATTCTTAGTCAGAAGTCATTTGCTTCTTTGGTTATTCTCAGCTCTGATTCTAAGATTTTTCTGACATTTTGAAAAAGAAGCTTGGGATAGGAATTGGACCTGTGATTTTGTTGTTGTTGTTTGTTTGTTTGTTTGTTTTAGGAAATTCCCAGAAAAGAAAAGTCCATTACCCAGCGCCCCTCAGCACTGTAATGCCTGAGAAAATGAGGCAAGAGAGAGATTAGAGAGTTTTAATAGTTTATTTATTGGCGAGTTTAATTGATTGACTGGACAGGACTTTTGTCTCAAAGTACCCAATAATGAATGTGAGTTCTCAATGGCATATATACACACATGGTTCAACTACAGGGGTAGACCAAGGCAGGGGTGGAGTAAGAACACTGAGAGTGGGAACAGACTCTCAATCTGGTTCTGACAGGGTGGTAGGAGACACCGGACATTCTGGTAAATTGGGATAAAGAAGAACAATGACAGGATAGGGAGTAGGACCATAAATTCTTGATGACAGAAGGAGTTGGGAGCCAGGAAGTCTGAACTCCCCCTTATCTTGAGTCTCGCATTGACAATTTATAACCTTAGAACAAGTGGTCCTCAGTCTTAATGAACCAGAGTAGGGGGGGGTTTGCAACTAAGGGGATTGAGGCAGAACAATAAGGGAAACTGAAACAGGGCCAATTAGGGAAACTGAGGAAGAACCAATTTAGGGAAACTGAGTCAGGACAATAAAAGAGAACTATGGCACAACAGCACCTTCTCTATAATTTACAGTCTTAGAAAGCTGCTTAGAGCCCTGTGACATTTAATGGGTTTCACAGGATCATAACAACACAGGGCACACACTGTGTGTGAGAGGCAGGATAGAACCCAGAACTTCCCAACCCTAAGCCCAGCTCTGTCACCACTTAGCAGCCTCTATGTAGTTAAAAAAATGTAAAACAAAAGAAAAACAAAACAACAACAAAAAATAGAACTCAAGGTACTAAGGTGATTTTCTATGTGCTTGTGACTAAAAAAAAAACATGGTGGTGAATCATCCCTTAGTACCCTGAATCTGCATCTCAATATACACTCTCTTGGACATTCTCCTTAATTTTTAATGCTATGATAAAAAGTTGAAAGTTTGCTATTTGTAGAAGCTCAGTTACCATTCAATTTCTATTACTTTTTCCTGTGACATTTCTGTGAGACAGATCAGAACATCACGCCATCTCCCCTTCTCCCAAAGTGTAATAGCAGATTACCTCAAGAAATTTCAGCACTTTTTGCTCTATTAATGTGGCATGACACATATTTCTACTCCCATAAAACATTGATTTTTGAAAATGTGAATTATTTATTCAAACCATATATCTTTACCTTTTTAAAAATTTCTAATTCATGGCACAAAAGACTGGAAAGACAATAGAATACTCAATGACCTAAAGAGCTGAAGAAGTGGCAACTTTGTTAAATGTATGCTATATCTAATGAGTCATTTTAACACATATATTAAGTAGCTACAATATACCTTCCTTAACATATAAAAATGGTTTGTCTAGAAACACAGTCAAGTCTTGGTGAATATCCTAAGGTTAATGGAGTTTTTTTTTTTTAAATCAAACCACCTATGGAAGACAATTCAAGAGTTGAGTTCTTCCTTATAAGAATGACATCGATAATTCAATGCTGCAGGAGTTTTCAGTGTAATGCCAATTCTGATTTCGTATTAGTAGAGTAAATTGAGAGGGCGAGAGCATCAAGGTGACTATGTAAGAAAATTTTCACCTTTTGTAACATGTCAGTTTAGTAACCAACAATAACTCTACTTCAGTTCAGAAATTCACAGTGACTTTTTAATGTTGTGATAAATTACTTCAAAATGAGGAAGGAGTTATGCAAAATGATCGAAGAGAGCAAATTCCAGACAGAATTCTTATTGAAGAAATAATATTGGTCACTTTCTATATGGATAGAAGTATATATTTTTTTAAATCGGAGTGTCCTTCTAAATTTTGGATCCCTTAACTTAATAGTAGTCAAAGAATCAGTATCAAGAGAAATGAGTTATCTGCCTTTAAAATGGTATATTATAAAGTATGGTTGATCATCCCAGCCTTCACCTCTGAGACTTTTCCCCCTGAGAACGTAATGGATTAGTGATCTGACTAAAAATGGGTGCTTCCTTCAGTAGCACAGATTCATCTTATCCTCTCTGATGCTTCTGATAAAGCCTCCTCAGGTGTCACTCAACATGTCAGGGGATTTCCTCTGTGTCTCTTGTCCTTTGTTTTTGAATAGGACTGATGGCATCACATGTTATGTCTTTTGTTTCCTTTCTTTTTTTTTTTTTTTTTTTTTTTTTTTGCAAGGCATCGGTCCAGTGTGACTTGTTTAGCGTCACACATCTAGGAAGTGTTAAGTGTATGAGGCTGGATTTGAACTCGGTCCTCCTGACTCTTGTACCAGTGCTTCATCCACTGTGCTGCCTATAAATTAAAGAGTTAATGGAGGTAGAGTTGTGAAGAGTGTTCTAAGTCTTATTCTCCCTTCCAGAGTCATCAAAATCCAATGGCAGGACAAAATTCAAGATGATTCCTATCCAAGGGAGATGACTTTTTCATCTTAAAGATCTGATGAAGCTCTAAGCCCTCCATAGAGCCCTCAGACATCTATGAGGCAGGACCCATTTATTCTTTAGTTTCTTATAGCACGGAGAAGAAGATATAGCTTTGGAGCACTCAGTAGTCCACATAGTTTTTGGGGGAACAGTTTTGTAAAGCAGAAGGCCGTACTTTATTTAAACATGGCATTTCAAATACAGATAATGTATTTATATTAATATTGATTCTCCCACATTTCTGAGGTTATGGCACTCAACATTTGGATACCCTGATTTTCTAAAAGAAAAAAATAATAAATTTCAATTGATACCTTTTGTTGTTATTTAACATCATTATAATTTCCCTCATTATTCCTTTTCCCTCACAAGAGAACCATCTATATAACAACTAATATTGGGTTTTTTTTTTAATGAGTAATGCACCAAAAAAGGAGTAGTGCACCACACTCATAGACCTCTGTAAGTGAGTGAAATAGATGTATCTTTTCACATTTCTTATTTAGGGGCACTTTTTTCCTTGTAATTTTACAACAATTTTTCAGTTTTTTGTCTTGTAAAACTAAAGGTCTATTTTATTACGTAAAAATTTTATACAGCTGGAAATCACAATCTTATGCATTTAAATAGGTTTCATAGGCATGTTCCATCGGTTCTTTTTGAAAAGAAAAATTATTAACTTAAGAAATAAAACAAGCATTTCTATAACAAAATGGAATAGAAAAACAACAGATTATACCTAAAGTTGCAGATCTAACTTGTTCTTCCTTTCAAATATATAGTTATCATGTAACTTCCTCTCATCCAGCAAACTTCAAGATGACTACGTGTGTGTGTGTGTGTGTGTGTGTGTGTGTCTGTGTGTGTGCATGTGCACACAGGTGGGCTTTTTCTGGATGTAAACAGTATCTTCGTAGGATCTTTGTAATTAATTTGGATATTTGTAATAGAATGTCTCGGCTTTTAAAACAGTATTGCTGTTATCATATGATGTCTTACTTGTGCTCATTTCATTTTTTATTATTTTGTGAGATTTCTTCATGGTTTTATTATTTACTTTTCCTGATTCTGCTTATTTTATTCACCATTACTCTTTGTAAATTTTTCTGTGCTTCTCTGAATACATCATATTCACAGGTTTTTATAGCACCATCATATTCCATATCTTCCTAGACTACAGTTTTATTCATTCCTTGGTCAGTTGACCCATGCAATATTAACGAAAAATAGTTTATCATTCTTGCATAACTGGAAGGTTGAACACTTGCTGATTTCAAAGGAGGAATAAAGTAGATGCTCCCATAGCATATTATGAACAGGGTAACTGACAGAAATACATTTGGAACAAGAAAATATTACTTTCTACATTTTCTATAGTTAATCTCATTTGTTTTTATGTTTTGTTGATGGCTTTTCAATAGTTATTCTGTAGAAAATAATAATAGTAATAGTATTTATATTGTGCTTGAAGATTTGCAAGGAGCTTTATGTATTATTTAATTTGATTCTCAAGACAGCCCTGTGAGGTAGATGCTATTATTATTCTTATTTTATAGAGGGGGAAACTGAGACTTAGGCCCAAGTCACCCAGGTGGTAAGTAGTACCCAAAATAGAAGTTGAACTCAAGTACTCTTAACTTCAAGGCTAGCACTCTACCCATTGGGCCTTCTAGCTGCTTCTCTATTTGACAAGGTTCCTTGAAGGATGGTGTGACTGATGAACTTAGAAACATTCAAAAAAAAAAATGTGAACAGAATGATGAAGGCTGTGGAGGTTTTCTTGGGGGCCAGCCGTAGTCTTAGTTGAAATAAATAATTACTTTGAAATCTCAGCCAGCTGTTAAAAGTTGCAAATGTTTATTTCTCCTTACAAAATTATCCCGGTTAGTTGAGGCCTATCTCTCTGCCTGGCTCCAAGAGATCTTGCAGCTTTGTCCTTGGCTTCTGCCTTTGCTTTCTTCAGTCTCCAGTCAGCTCTTACTCGTGGCTTCTCAATCTCCAGTCTGTGGCAAGTAGTCTTTTCTTCCAGAGTGTTCTGTCTCAGAGCCCTGTTGATGTTCCGGAGAAATTCTTCCCCTCGCTCCAAGAGCTTCCTTCATTTATGTGATCTCCCAAAGGTTAACTCCGCCTTCTGGAGGGAGAGGGATTCTGGGTTATCTCCCAGAGTGCTCTCTGGTCCTAAGGGAGGTGTGAATTCAGCTCTCATACTAGCCCTGAACTCTCGTGTGAACTCCATTGAGTACTTAGATACTTGAGCTCTCTAAAGGTGTGAACACAAGCATTGTTCAATCAGTTCCACCTAATACCTTGTTTCAAGTTCTGGCCCAAAATCAGATCAAATCAACTCCGATGTCTTCACATTTTGTAAAAGATTCCAACAGAAGGCCCCAGAGGTAATGTCATATATAGATTAGTTGGAGTGACTGGGAACTTTGAACCTGTGCAAGAGAAGGCTTTAGGGGGACGTCATTGCTGATTAACTCCGCAGTCCAAGCATGTCTCTTGCCACAAAGGACCTGGGTAAAATCTCTTCAGTTATGGTCTCCCCCAGGAAAATGATAGGAGCTTTAGTTTGCTTTAATTCCCTCTGAAAGGGTCTTTATTTCCCTCTAAAGTATTCCATTTAAGCATTAAAATCTAGAAATATAAAAACACAGAATTCATAGCCAACCCTACCAAGAGTGAAGAAAAGGCCATACTCCTTTTTCATAAGTATCCTTGTTCTTCTTCTGTCTTATAGGATTGCCCTGTGTGCCCGCAGGGCATTGCTAAAGGGCTAACCTTGTCTTTTGAGGCAAGCGATGTGTTGAAAATATTGTTCAAAGAAGACTGCTCTTGGTCTTGTGGACATACTCAAACACTGGCCTGGGAAATCCAAAGACGCTTATGCATAACTCAAGAGTTAACATTAACTTGTTGTGCAAGTTTTGAGAAAGTGATTCAGCCTCCTTGAACCTTAGTTTCTCCCACTATAAACGAAAAGATTTGGATTGTATCATCTCTACTGTTTCTTCCGAGGTGCCTAATGGATTATTATAATGTATTATTTTGTTGCTATTGACAGAGGGTTAGAGCCTAGGATCAGGTTGATGGGTTTGTAAAGAGCAAGGAAGATGATTGATATTACAAGGTAAAAAAAAAAAAGGCACAACTTGGTAATGATCTTTGAGGGGAGGGGTTAGAAAGGAGCCTGAAGGATACCAGACTTGCTGGTATGGATTCCAATAAGATTGTGAGCCGGAAAAGGCCCATAACTCTTTCTTATTTTATCCCATCTCATCCACGTACTAGCTGGCTTATTATTGACCATAGGCACAGAATACATTTGACCTGGGCAATGGTATCAAGTTGACTTACAGAAGATGTGGGGGGGGGGGGGATGAGAATGACATCTGCCCTCTAAATGCTTAATTTGAAGTATCAGTAGAGGCTATAAGCCATGTTGTTCCGAAAAGAGCAAGAAATGTAGGACCGGCAAGAGAATAAAAGGGCATGTCTGAGGATTTCAATTTGACTCATCAGTATGCAGGTGACAAGGCAAAACTCCTTTAACTTCTAAGTACGTATAAGTAGAAATGAAGTGATTCATTCCTCAATCTTGGGCGCCATCTATATTTAATGCATTGGATGATGGAGGAGGGAAGAGTGAGCAAATCTCAGCTGAGGATAGGGAGAAAGAGAATGTAAGAGAGAAGGAAAGATGAGGGAAAGAATAAATAGCGCTTCAGTAGATCACCAGCAGAGAGATTGCCAAGGAAAAAATATGGAGGAAACTGCTTTAGTATTCTGGCTCTCAATTCCTGTCCTGTTCATTAAAAAAAAGAGAGGACTAGACAAGATGACCTTGGGCTTCTTCTAGATCTAAATCTGTCATCTTTTGTTGATTTATTGGTTGGCCCAGCAGGGCCTAGAGTTAGGAAGTCCTGAGATCAATTCCTAACTCGGATACTTACTAGCTGTGTGATGCTGAACAAGTCATTTCACCTCTGGGTCTGTGGCTTGCTGGGTCCTCATTGCTGAAAAGGGGATTATAACACCTTTATCTTTCAATGTTGTGATAAGGATATAATGAGGTATTTATAAAAGCATTTTGTAAATTGTAAAAGTTCTATGTAAATGCTAGCTAGGTAGCAGCAGCAGCAGCAGCAATTGGAGTAGGAGTACTGGGAGGAGGAGCAGGAATAATACTTGGAGTAGTCTCCCAAACCATGAAGAGTTCTTAGTTTAATCAAGAAGGCAATAATGAGGCCAGATAAGTAATGGATATGGAAGATAAGGCTAAAGAAATGGAGACATTAAGTCCATGCCATCAAATTAAGGATTCAGATGAGGGTTGTCATTTCTTTGTGTTTTCCAGATGAGGAGACTCTCCACCAATGCAGATTTGCACATACTCCATGATCTGTAGTCTAGGTGCCCAGAGCACTGAGAAGCCAAAGGACTGCCCCAGAGTCATAGATAGTACTTGTCAGAGAGGAGGCTTGAATCCAGGTCTTCCTTGCTCTTAGTGCAAGTCTCTTTACCATTTCTCCTTATCTGTTTAATACATTCCAGAAATGTAGCCAGGAAATAACAACAGTTATGTTAATTGATTCCTTTGGCACCATAAGCACAAGCCCCGTGCTCACAGCAACACCATTAGATGGATAAAATATTATTACTTGTAATTGACAGATGAGGAAACTGGGGTTCAGATAGATTAAATGGTTTCTTTACACTCAGATTGCCAAAGCAGATTTCACCCGGGAGCTCTGGATTGGGAGTGGGGAAGACAATTTCCCCTTCACTGGTGGACTTCAAAAAAGGCTGTGTGACCAATTAGCTACCAGGCATTGTGGGATTAAAATACCAATCACATCAATGAAATTCCCCAAGTATTACGGTGATTACTATGGGCTATCTGCAGTGTGTCAAATACTCCCATGAAGTGGCAATGCTTCTGCCAAAAATGGCAGTACTTACCGCTGTATGGTATTTACATAGCTGCTTGACATATTATTGTTGTCCTTGAGTGAGAGTGGAAGAGAGCGAGCATTGGGATAGCAATTGGCCTCCATGCAACAGAAACAAGCAGTGCTTTGGCCGGAACAATACTATTTATTGCTCATTGGAGACTGCGTAACCTTCAATAATAATATTGAGTTGAAGGTTATTACAGATTCCATTATTTCTGCACTGTAGTCAGAATCCTTACCACAACCAAGATCACCTTCAGTTGCCCTGCTTGAAGAGACAGCTGTCATTATGAATATCCCAAGTTTGGAGGAGAACGTAGTTTTTTTTTTTGTTTGTTTGTTTTTTGTTTTTTTTTTTTAAATTTAATAGCCTTTTATTTACAGGTTATATGCATGGGTAACTTTACAGCATTAACAATTGCCAAACCTCTTATTCCAATTTTTCACCTCTTACCCCCCACCCCCTCCCCCAGATGGCAGGATGACCAGTAGATGTTAAATACATTAAAATATAAATTAGATACACAATAAGTATACATGACCAAAACATTATTTTGCTGTATAAAAAGAATCAGACTCTGAAATAGTGTACAATTAGCTTGTGAAGGAAATCAAAAATGCAGGTGGGCATAAATATAGGGATTGGGAATTCAATGTAATGGTTTTTAGTCATCTCCCAGAGTTCTTTCTCTGGGCGTAGCTGGTTCAGTTCATTACTGCTCCATTGGAAATGATTTGGTTGATCTCATTGCTGAGGATGGCCAGGTCCATCAGAACTGGTCATCATATAGTATTGTTGTTGAAGTATATAATGATCTCCTGGTCCTACTCATTTCACTCAGCATCAGTTCGTGTAAGTCTCTCCAGGCCTTTCTGAAATCATCCTGTTGGTCATTTCTTACAGAACAGTAATATTCCATAATATTCATATACCACAATTTATTCAGCCATTCTCCAACTGATGGACATCCATTCAGTTTCCAGTTTCTAGCCACTACAAAAAGGGCTGCCACAAACATTCGTGCACATACAGGTCCCTTTCCCTTCTTTATAATCTCTTTGGGATATAATCCCAGTAGTAACACTGCTGGATCAAAGGGTATGCACAGTTTGATAACTTTTTGAGCATAGTTCCAAACTACTCTCCAAAATGGTTGGATTCGTTCACAACTCCACCAACAATGCATCAATGTCCCAGTTTTCCCGCATCCCCTCCAACAATCATCATTATTTTTTCCTGTCATCTTAGCCAATCTGACAGGTGTGTAGTGGTATCTTAGAGTTGTCTTAATTTGCATTTCTCTGATTAATAATGACTTGGAGCATCTTTTCATATGACTAGAAATAGTTTCAATTTCTTCATCTGAGAATTGTCTGTTCATATCCTTTGACCATTTTTCAATTGGAGAATGGCTTGATTTTTTATAAATTAGAGTTAATTCTCTATATATTTTGGAAATGAGGCCTTTATCAGAACCTTTGACTGTAAAAATATTTTCCCAGTTTATTGCTTCCCTTCTAATCTTGTCTGCATTAGTTTTGTTTGTACAAAAACTTTTCAGTTTGGTATAATCGAAATTTTCTATTTTGTGATCAGTAATGATCTCTAGTTCTGCTTTGGTCATAAAGACCTTCCCCTTCCACAGGTCTGAGAGGTAAACTATCCTATGTTCCTCTAATTTATTAATAATTTCATTCTTTATGCCTAGGTCATGAACCCATTTTGACCTTATCTTGGTGTACGGCGTTAAGTATGGATCAATGCCTAGTTTCTGCCATATTAGTTTCCAATTTTCCCAGCAATTTTTATCAAACAGTAAGTTCTTATCCCAAAAGCTGGGATCTTTGGGTTTGTCAAAGACTAGGTTGCTATATTTGTTGACTGTTTTATCCCTTGAACCTATTCTATTCCACTGATCAACTAATCTATTCCTTAGCCAATACCAAATAGTTTTGGTAACTGCTGCTCTATAATATAATTTTAGATCTGGTACAGCTAAGCCACCATCATTTGATTTTTTTTTCATTAATTCCCTTGAAATTCTTGACCTTTTGTTTTTCCATATGAACTTTGTTGTTATTTTTTCTAGGTCATTAAAATAGTTTTTTGGGAGTCTGATTGGTATAGCGCTAAATAAATAGATTAGTTTAGGTAATATTGTCATCTTTATTATATTTGCTCGCCCTATCCAAGAGCATTTAATATTTTTCCAATTGGTTAGATCAGACTTAATTTGTGTGAAAAGTGGTCTGTAATTTTGCTCATAAAGTTTCTGATTTTCCCTTGGCAGATAGATTCCTAAATATTTTATATTATCAGTAGTTACTTTAAATGGAATTTCTCTTTGTAACTCTGACTGTTGGATTTTGTTAGTGATATATAAGAATGCTGATGACTTATGTGGGTTTATTTTATAACCAGCAACTTTGCTAAAGTTGTGGATTATTTCTAATAACTTTTTAGCAGAATCTCTGGGGTTCTCTAAGTATACCATCATGTCATCGGCAAAGAGTGATAATTTGGCTTCCTCATTGCCTATTCTTATTCCTTTAATCTCTTTCTCAGCTCTTATTGCTATAGCTAGCGTTTCTAATACAATATTAAATAGTAACGGTGATAGTGGGCAACCTTGTTTCACTCCAGATCTTATTGGGAATGGTTGCAGTTTGTCTCCATTACATATGATGCTTACTGATGGTTTTAAATAGATGCTGCTGATTATTTTAAGGAAAAGTCCATTTATTCCTATACTCTCAAGTGTTTTTAATAGGAATGGATGTTGGATTTTATCAAATGCTTTTTCTGCATCTATTGAGATGATCATATGGTTTTTGTTAATTTGGTTATTAACATGGCCAATTATATTGATAGTTTTCCTAATATTGAACCAGCCCTGCATTCCTGGTATAAATCCTACTTGATCATAGTGTATTATCTTGGAGATGATTTTCTGTAGTCTTTTTGCTAATATCTTATTTAAGATTTTAGCATCAATATTCATTAGGGAGATTGGTCTACAATTTTCTTTCTCTGTTTTCATCCTACCCGGTTTAGGTATCAGTACCATGTCTGTGTCATAGAAGGAATTTGTGTTCGCTTCATATAGTTTTCTTATCATCAAATTAGCAAGTAATCATTGTGTCCTTAATGACAACATTAAATTCTACTTATGTTTATATGTGTATAATGATACATACAACTGCTATATGTATGTAGGTTTACATATAGAGGTATGTAGATACATGCATAAATATATATGTTTGACACATGTAAACACATGCATATGTACACATATGTATGTGTATTCTCTTATCTCCAACTTGACTGTCACCCATTGGTTTAGTGAAAGGGCTCAATAGTTTAAAACCTCTTTATTAAGTTTTCAGAAAGATTAATGGACCAATGAATATTCATTAGAGCTTAATGAGAATGTGTTCACTTTTAAGTTCTTCTGTAAAAGTACATAGGGAGAATCCAGAAAGAGCTAACTAGCAATTATATAGTACTTTAGAGTATGCAAAATATTTTGCAAAATATTATCTCATTTTTCCTCATAATCACCCTGAGAGGCTTACTCTTGCCATTTTAGTGATAAGTAAACTGAGGCAGTTAGTAGATAAGTGACTTGTCCAGAATCCACCAGCCAATAAGTGTCTAATTCTAGATTTGAAATCAGATTTTTCCTACTTCCAGGTCAAGTACTCTATCCATTGTGTCACCTAGCTAGCTACATCTTACCTGGAGAAGATAAAGCTATGGATAGCTCTATCTGTTTTTATAGACCTATATATTTTACATCTTTATTTTAGGTGTTACAACCTACTTTGGAACTCTGATCCCTCTTTCCATTTAGGTTGCCTTTGAAATCATTACCCAACCATCCCATTGATATCTCCCTAGTATCCTTGCCCAGAAGGTCAAAATCTACTCTTTCTTTTTTTTTTGCATTTTTTATTGTTTAATTATAGATTTTTAGGACAAAAGAAAATTTAAGAATTCCAGTAGGATTGGCAAGGGGAAAACTTAAAATGATTTTTTAAGTTCCCAGTACAGATTGTCTTTTTCATTTTATTCATACAATGGAAATGAAGTATATTTTCTTTCCACTTGTAAAGTGCCCAAATAGTTTCTTTTTTTTTTTTTTTTTTTTTGTTAAATTTAATAGCCTTTTATTTACAGGATATATACATGGGTAACTTTACAGCATTAACAATTGCCAAACCTCTTGTTCCAATTTTTCACCTTTTACCCCCCCCACCCCCTCCCCTAGATGGCAGGATGACCAGTAGATGTTAAATATATTAAAATATAAATTAGATACACAATAAGTATACATGACCAAAACGTTATTTTGCTGTAGAAAAAGAATCAGACTCTGAAATATTGTACAATTAGCCTGTGAAGGAAATCAAAAATGCAGGTGTGCATAAATATAGGGATTGGGAATTCAATGTAATGGTTTTTAGTCATCTCCCCAAGTTCTTTCTCTGGGCGTAGCTGGTTCAGTTCATTACTGCTCCATTAGAAATGATTTGGTTGATCTCGTTGCTGAGGATGGCCTGATCCATCAGAACTGGTCATCATATAGGATTGTTGTTGAAGTATATAATGATCTCCTGGTCCTGCTCATTTCACTCAGCATCAGTTCGTGTCAGTCTCTCCAGGCCTTTCTGAAATTATCCTGTTGGTCATTTCTTACAGAACAGTAATATTCCATAATTTTCATATACCACAATTTATTCAACCATTCTCCAACTGATGGACATCCATTCAGTTTAAAATCTACTCTTTCTTGATGAAATGTTTGACCCATATTAATTGGTACTAGATTCTTCAAATATATAAACTATTCCCTGGGAGGAAGCTAGATATGTGGGGAAGCTGTATGAACTCTTGCTGTCACTTGGGTTCAGTTAAGTTGTTACTTTGGACACCTAGGAGAAATCATTCAGGTTCTGATGTACCTAACTGAATCCAGCAGATTGTCGCTGGCTTCGTTATTTTCTTTTGTCGCTTTTTCTTTTTGCACAGTCATTTGCGAGACCAAGATTCTTCTAGCTTCTGAAATCATTAGAGCTTGGTTTAGTATGTCCCTACATTCAAGGAGCCAATAATCTGTTGAGGAGAATACAATGTACATGGGCAGGAAAATTCAAAGCCATTTCATTTCATTTTTAAAATGTGAATTGATCTTTTCTTGTTACATAATAAGGATCGGCATTTCCCAGTGAATGATCCTTCCTCTTCCCCTTTATCAGAGAGCCACACTTTGCAGCAAACAATTAAAAATAAAAGCAAAATGAATCAAGATTAAATGTAGTGTTTCACACTCAAAAAGGGATGGAGGCAAGTTTTTTTTTAGCTCTTTCAAAACAAGTTTAGTAATTAAAATTAAACAGCATTCAATTTTTATTTCTTCATTTATCAATATTATTTTACTTTTCTAAATACATTCAAAAATAGTTTTCAGCTTGCTGTTTTGTAAAATGCTGTTTCAGATTTTTTCTCCTTCTCTTCTTTACCTCCCTCCTCCCCAAGACAGAAAGCAGTCTGATATAGATTATACATGTACTATGCTTTTGAATATATTTCCACGTTTGTCATGTTGTGCAAGAAAAATCAGACCAAAAAGGGAAAAAACTCCGAGACAGCAAAAGCAAATAAAAAATGTGAGACGACTATGCTTTGATCTATATCCTTCTCCATAGTTCTCTCTGGATGCACATGGCATTTTCTGTCACAAGTCTATTGAAATTATCTTGGATCACTGAATTCCTGAGAAGAGCTAAGTGTATGATATTTGATCACATAATCTTGCTGTTACTATATAACAGCTTACTTCCCTCAGCCTCAGTTCATGTAAGTCTTTGCAGACTTTTCTGAAATCAGTCTGCTCATTATTTCTTTTAGAACAATAATTTCCATATACCATAACCTATTCAGCCATTCCCCAATTGATGGGCATCTGCTGAATTTTCAAATCTTTGTCACTACAAAGACAGCTTTTACAAACAGTTTTGCACATGTGGGTCCTCTTCTCTCATTCATGATCTTTAGGATACAGATCCAGTATGTACAGTTTTATAGGCCTTTGGGCATAGTTCCAAATAGCTCTCCAGAATGGTTAGATCATTTCACAACTCCACCAACAATGCATTAGTGTTTTCTCACATTTCCTCCAGCATTTATCATTTCCCTTTTCTGTCATTTTAGCTAATCTGATAAGTGTGGGGTATAGTACCTCAGAGATGTTTTAATTTGCATTTTCTAATCAATAGTGATTTAGTGCATTTTTTCATATGAATATAGACGGCTTAAACTTCTAAATCTGAAAACTGCCTGTTCATATCCTTTGACTATTTGTCAATTGGGGAATGACTTGTATTCTTACAAATTTGACTTAGTTCTCTATATATTGTAGAAATGAGATCTTTATCTAAAACAGTGGCTGTAAAAAATTTTTCCCCATCTTTCTGATTCCCTTCTAATCTT
This sequence comes from Sarcophilus harrisii, assembly GCF_902635505.1. Classification (NCBI taxonomy): domain Eukaryota; kingdom Metazoa; phylum Chordata; class Mammalia; order Dasyuromorphia; family Dasyuridae; genus Sarcophilus; species Sarcophilus harrisii. The sequence continues at coordinate 63,190,108 of NC_045432.1, forward strand.
GTCTGCGTTGGTCTTGTCTATGTATAAACCTTTTAATATAATCAAAATTAACCGTTTTGCATTTTATAATGTTCTCCAATTCTTTTTTGGCTTCCCATCTTCACAGGCTGGGAGGAACACTATCCATTGCTTGTCTGATTTGCTAATAGTATCATCCATTATATCTAAGGCATGAAACAATTTTGACCTTATCTTGGTATAGGTTGTGAGATATTGCTCTATGGCTAGTTTCTGCCATACTATTTTCCATAATTTTTTTATTTTTTAAATTGTTGTTCTTTTCCTTTTATTGTAGTCGTATATATTGTTTTTCTGGGTCTTCTTATTTCACTTTACATCAGTTTCTTTGGGCCTTCCTTCCCATGCTGCTCTATATTCATATTCATCGTGGGTTTTTTGTTTGTTTTTTACCACAAAGTAATAGTCCGTTGCATTCCTGTAGCACAATTGGTTTGTTGTTGTCGAGTTATTTCAATTGTGTCTAATTCTTTGTAACTCCTTTTGGGGTTTTCTTGGCAAAGATATTGCAGTTTTTTGCCATTTCCTTTTCTGGTTCATTTTACAGATGAAAAACCTGAGGCAAACGTCAATTCAGCTGGTAATTGTCTTAGGCCAAAGATAATCTTCTTGACTGTAGGCCTGACCCTATTGACTTTGTCATATATCTGCCCAGCAAAATTGGTTTAGTCACTTATTAAGTAATTGGCATCTATTTTGTTTCCAGTTCTGTCCTAGTGCTTTAAATGCTGCTATAAAGATTTGGACCTGCTATTGGACTTTTTCTTGTCATCGTTGACCACTGTGGTGTCTATTTCTAATGGTAAAATCTTTGGGTCAGGATATAAACATTTTAGTCATTAATACAAAGAAAGCTTAAAAGGTGGAGAGAGCTACCAACTAAGAATAGGGAAGGCCCCATTTAGAAGTGTTCTTCACCTTGCTGCCTGTGTTGGTGAACAAATAATTTTCTGTCTGTCCATTTCTTCCTCTGTCAAATGAGGGAGCTGAATGAGATGACCTCTTAGTTGTCTCTCACGTCTAAATCAAAGAGTCGCCATGACCCTCTGAGCTAGTGCTAAATGTTATCAGATTTCTGCTGCTAGAAGGCTTCCTTTAGCATGTGGGCTGTAATTAACATATAGATGTAATATTATGATGCAGTGAGATAGAAGAGAAAATGTGCATTGTGGTATTATAATGATCCATAAACTATCATTCCTTGGATTCGACCAATACACGAGGAAATGAAAGATACAGTTATCTTCTTTGCTGTAAATGTTCAGATAAATTGACTTATTTCAAATTATGGAACAGCTGCTCTTTCATATAGACCGTTTTATGCAAACTTCTGACAGCTGTAAATTTTTTTTAAAGTACTTAAATTATGATTTCATGGTTCCCCATCAGGAAAAAGTGTCACATGTTTTGTTTATTTATGGCTTGAGTCTGTTTTGTGAGATCATGATCAGTGGAACTGCATATTAAAAAAGGAAATAGGATTCTGAGCTACTTAAGAAACACAAGCAATTTGCCTTTCAACTAGACATTTAAAAGAGAATCGACAAGAGTAAAAGTGATGTAATGCATGCATTTGTTAACATAGAAATTGGATGCCAGAGTAATAAGCCCCAGTCTTTTCTACATGATTGCAGAGTCAAATATTTCAGAACAGATGTTCCATAATCTCTAGTACCTGTTTCATTGAATTTCAAATTTGCAAGGCTTTTTTGTGTCTATATCCCTGGACAGCTTCACCTTTCATTGTCTTGCTCCATTTGTGTTTGAATTTGCCAGAAATACATGTAGTGGGAAAGCACAACTATATGGAAATAGAAGCAGGGCTTCTCCTTTTGTGAGGCCTATCTTGTAGACTTGTCCATCTATGTTGGCAGCACCATGCACTGAAATCCAGAATGATGTCTGTTGGCTTAACAACAGTGGACCTGAACACAACGTCATGTAGAAATGGTGAAAACAACAGTCTTATTGGGGTTTAGTATAGAATTCCATCTCACTCTAGGTGTTTGTGCTTCTGGCATATATCCTTTGGGACTAAATGGGCTTCACAGAAGAATTAAATCAGGGCTTATTAAACTTTTTCCACTCATGCCTTTTTGCCCGAGAAATTTTTACATGACCCTGGGTATATAGCTAGGATGGTGTGTGTGTGTATGTGTGTGTGTGTATATGTGTGTGTGTGTGTGTATATATATATATATGTATGTTTATATATGTGTATGTGTGTATACACATACACACACATATATGTAAAGTATACTATATATAAAAGGTATACTGAGAATAAATCATAATTTTCTGACCCCCATATTCAGTTTTCCAAGTCCATAAGGGTTTGCAACTCAGAGTTTAAGAAGCTTAGAATTTAATGAGCTAGTTAATGCTGAAAGCCATTGGCTTGTTTAAAGTAAAGTCTAAAGGGAAAGGTTCATGGGTTAACTGTAGACATCCAATGGAACAGAAGGCAGGAATAGTAGGAACCTAGGGCATTCCAAAGGGCTCCTACTAGGGCTAAAACTTGGGAAGAAGTAGAGATAAGGGTGCCCTCACAGAGCCTTGGGCACAATATTCTTCATTCCATGGCAAGAAAGGAGGAGCCAGTATGGTTAGGGACTCCCGAGACCGTGCTACAGGGAGGTTTGATCATGGCAGCCTGAGAAAAAGAGCAGATATGATTTCTTATATGGAATGACCAGATTCCTGTTACAGGGAACTGGTCTGGTTTTTCACTGAAGTCACAGGGGAACTAAAGTTTCTAGCTCAAAATAGAAGATACCATAAACAGGGTATTCTAGAGAAGAAGGGCCAGGACAGAATGGAGGAATAAGGTGAATAATGCATGTGGGAAAAGGAAATAGGGGAAAATAGACAGCCTTGTGGGCTGAGACCAGGCACGAAAAACCAAAAGCTTTTCCACTCTGACTCTTTTTTTTTTTAAGCCATGCTAGAAATGCAGAGGCCCTTCCTAGACCTGATCCTACTCTTGTTTGTCATAACAGGTTTAAATAGTTCCTTTTTCCATCTGAGTTGGTTTGCCCAGCCCTCCTTTCTCACCTCCCTGCCTCCCTGCCCCCTCCCCCCCCCCATTACTGGGACCCATATTAATGACTAACTTTTTTTTATTATAGATTTTTATTTAGAAGATATATGCATGGGTAATTTCACAGCATTGACAATTGCAAAACCTTTTGTTCCAATTTTTCCCCTCCTTCCCCCCACCCCCTCCCTCTGATGGCAGGTAGTAATGTCTAACTTAATTGTGGACTCTAGTTAGACTTAACTCATTGCAGCTCAGAACTTTGATCCAGTTTTCTTTCAGGTGGTTTTTCTTACTCCTTTGTCAAGTTTTATAAAGTAAACTTGGATACTTTGGTATGGCACTAAATCTGTGAATAAATTTAGGTAGATGAGGAAATATCACTTCAGTTATTTCAGTCTTTCTGTAATGTATGTTTTATGCTTGTATTCATATACTTTCTGTATGAATCTTGGTAAGTAGCTTCCCAGAATTCTGTTGTTATTTTGAATGAAACTTATTTTCTTATTCTACTTGGGATTATTGTACAGAAAGACTAATGATTTTTGTGGGCTTGTTTTGTACCTTGCTTCTTTACTGAAGTTATTATTTCGCTTTGTTTTAGTTGAACTTATAGGTTTCTCTAAGTATCGTGTGATTTGTAAAAAGTGATACTTTTATTCTTTGCTTTTGCTTATTCCCTCAATTTCCTTTTGTAGTGTTACTGCCTTCACAGTTTTTCTAAAAGTATATCAAACGATACTGATGACAATGGACAGACACCTTTGCTTTACCACTGAGCTTATTGGGAAGGCCTCTAACATATCTCCATTGCAGATAATTCAAACTTTTGCTTTTCAGAAAGAAAAGACCTGACTTGGATCAGTTTCCTAATATTTTAAGTTCAATATTGTAACAATATAAGATAGTCCATCTTTTATCGTTGTTATTCTGTTGCGTCCAATTTGTTGTGACCCCATGAACGACAGTACACTAGGCCCTTCTATCCTCTACTCTCTCTAGAAGTCTGTTCAAGCTCCTGTTCATTGATTCCACGATGATAGCTGTGCATTTCATCCTCTGCCATACCCTTCTCCTTGTGCTTTCAATCAGGGAATTTCCAGTGGGTCCTATCTTCTCATTATGTGGCCAGAGTATTTAAGCATCATCCTTGGTATCTAACCTTCCTGTGAAAAACTTGAATTAATTTCTGTAAGTAGTGACTGATTCTGATCTGTCCAAAGGTCTCAAAAGTCTTCTCCGGCCCCACAGTTTGAAAGCATTGATTCTGTGTACTCAGCTTTCTTTATAGTCCATCTCTCACAGCCATACATTGCTACTAGCAAAACCATAGATTTGACTGTTTTGACCTTTGTCTGCAAAGGTGATGTCTCTGCTTTTTAGTACACTTTCCAGATTTGCCCTAGTTTTCCTTACAAGGAGGAAGCTTCTTTTATTTGCATGGCCTCAGTCATTATCTGTAGTAGTATTTGAGCCTGAGAATATGAAATCTGGCACCCCTTCCATTTCTTCTCCCTCTGTTTGCCAAGAAGATATGGAATCAGTTGCCAAGATCTTAATGTTTTTGATGTTAAGTTTCCTTAGCTTTTATACCCTCCTCTTTTCACCTTATTCTTTTTTGACTTTCTGCCATCAGATAGATACAATCTGCATATCTGAAATCATTGATATTTTCTCCCAGCAACCCTCATTCCAGCTTTTTATTCATTCAGTTTGGCTATCTGCCAGTTAATAAAAGGAGGTTTATTTAGCTATGGAAGAAGAAGGATATACAATCAGGATATTCAATGAGGTTACCAAGTTGATTGTCCTTTCGTGTTCTGATGTTGGTCATCCTTTGCTTTTTGTTCTTGGGTAACAAGGATACCGTTTCATCAACCTATGCTTTAATCCCTGGAGCCACTTAAATTCCTGGGACAGTTTCAATACGTTATAAAGAAAAAGCTAACCTAACCTGCATGGAGTGAATGCTTAGGTTTTTGCTTCTACCATGTCCCATCCTTTTCTGGAAAGGTTCTAAAAATTTGTCAAATGGCCATATGGTCCTTAAATAAATAGTCTGAGGGCCATTACTGGACAACTCTGACCTCGAAAATGCATTAAATGTAACATAAGTAGTTCTGCAGAAAGGAAAAAATTGAAATAGAAAGATAGCAAAACAAAATGAAACAATTTCCTGGCCCCTTGAAAGAATGATCAAATACACAGGGACAAAAGCAAAAAATAACATGCTCCCCACCTTTAAAAAGAACATAAGCTTAAGGGAGAGGCAATCATTGCAGGCTAGACCTGATTCATTGACTAGTTATCATATGGTTTCATTCTTAATTATTCCATAACTTAGGGCCAGACTGTACCACAGAACAGCTAGGGCAAATGTAGTGTTTTATTTTAAGGAAGCATGTTAAGCTACTTCTAAAACAAAGTGGCAAAGGAGGCGGAATCCCAAAGTACCCACTGACTATGTTATCTCTGTGAAAAGAACTTCAGGACACATGCTATGTTTGCTAATTCTTCTCTAGTGCTATCTGGGAATGAGAGAGAGAGAGTGGGGATAATAATGTTGACCTAACAATTATTCAAATAATGAATTTCCTTTGCATTTTCTGTCATCTTTTCCTTCTAGGTCATTAGGATACCATGTTAAAGCCAGTCTGCTCATCTTGCCAGCTGATGAGAAATGTTTTATCTTGACTAAAGTGGAGAAAATCAATAGGACTTACTTGCTTTATGGACCATGACATTGAGGACTGTCTCCCTACCTGCTGCAGTGCTTTGGTCACAGAAGGAGAAATGGGTGAGAAAAATACAAATAAAAATCGTTGTCTATTTTCTGTCCAAATGACTTGTTCATGAAGAAACATCTTCAAGAACACATTTTATAGATGAATAACTATTGTTAAGATGTGATATCCAGTTGGATGAATAAGCTGTAGAGCTATCCATTTTGTGTTTGCGTGTGTGCATAATAGATCTCGGACATGTGCACAGGGACAGTGATCTTAGACCGAAATTTAAGAGGAGGAGGAGAGGGGCTTAAATTGGCTTGGGAAATTGCTCGGTTGCTTTTAATGACATCAAGTTTAAACATTAAACAGCAGTCTATTTTTTAGACTTTTATTCAAATATGGTCATATCTCCTCCAACAGATTGTTCCCTCGGTCATATTCTACTCCGTCACGGATATTCAGTCTCTCTGTCTGCTGTGTGACTGCTTCCTTGCTACCTACAGATATATCCAAGGCTCCCCTGATCTAAACAAAACACAAACCATTACTTGATTAGTCCATCTCCAGATAGTAGTCAGCCCTATATCTATCTTCTTTCATAGATAAATTCCCTTAAAGTGATGTACAGTTGGTTCCTCCACTTCTTTTCATCTCATTCTCATTCATTCTCTGCAGGGTGGCTTCAGACTTGAGTCACTGAACTGAAACTGCCCTTTCCCAAGTCACCAGTGATCTCTTAACTTTCAAGATTCTCATTATTGTTGCCTTCTCTCCGTTCTGTCATACTGTTTTATCACCTTTCTCCCTGATATTCTTTTGTCTCTAGGTTTTCACAATGCTGCTTCTTGCTGGTTCCCCTCTTACCTGTCTGAGCGCTTCGCATTTTCCTTTGCTAGATTTTTAAAAATTTACTTTTTAAACTTTTTTTTAATTAGCGGGATTCTGCCTTCCCTTTTAATTTGCTCTTGCAAAAGAAAACACCATTTGAGTAACACCTAATACAATGTAATGCCAAATCCTAATGGCATAATCAATTCCTGATAGTATGGGATCATTTTATATTTTTTTTCTACCTTTTGTCCTTTATTTTTATCATGATTAGACAATTTTATTTTGCTTTTGTCAATAAAGTAAGGTTATTTGGAGGAGGGGCAATTCCTTTATTTTGGGGAGTAAAATAGAGGTTGCTTTTTTCTTTATAGTTATTTTTTTCAAGTATAAAATAGTGTTTTTGTCTAATTTAAGAGCAAACCATTTCCCCTCTCCAAAACATAAGGCAGATACTATCCCGTACATAGGAACAAATTATCTGCAGCTGAGAAATAAAATGAAAGAAAAAGAAAAAAACTCTGTTCTAAACAAGTATATTCAGAGGAAATTAAGTTCCTTATTAGCCATATACAAAAAAAGTCTGGCCTTTCCAACTTCTTATTAGAAATCTCAAATTGAAGGCCCTAAGCATCTTAAACTCACCATATAAAAAATTGAAGTACGTTTTCCTCCACACCCTCCCATCTTCCTAACCTTTCTATGACCAACTTCGGAGCTACCCAGGCTCACATCTTAGACAAGATCCATTACATTTCCCTCTCTCGCCTTTCTCCAGTCTGTTGCCAAGTTCTTTGATCCAGCCTTCACGAGATCTTTTGTGTGTTCACTTTGTCTTCCCAGATACTACCTCTACTTTTAGAACTTTCCTGGAATATTGCATCAGCCTACTAATTGGTTTTCTCCCCTCAAGTCTGTTACTATATAAGTCCATGCTGCTCTCAGATGCCAAAGTGATCATGTCACTTCCCTTTTTGATCAATTCCGGTGGCTCCTGATTCTGTCCATCCTTGATCAATTGAAACTGAGTTAGATCTTCTCTTTGTCGAAGAAATCCACTTGCATCAGAATACATCCTCATACACTGTTGTTGTTGACGTGTATATAATGATCTCCTGGTCCTGCTCATTTCACTCAGCATCAGTTCTTGTAAGTCTCTCCAGGTCTTTCTGAAATCATCCTTTTGATCATTTCTTATAGAACAATAATATTCCATCACATTCATATACCACAATTTACCCAACCATTCTCCAATTGAAGGGTATCCATTCATTTTCCAGTTTCTAGCCATCACAAAAAGGGCTGCTACAAACATTTTGGCACATAGAGGTCCCTTTCCCTCCTTTAAGATCTCTTTGGGATATAAGCCCAGTAGTAGCACTGCTGGGTCAAAGGGTGTGCACAGTTTGATAACGTTGGGGGCATAATTCCAGATTGCTCTCCAGAATGGTTGGATTCGTTCACAACTCCACCAACAATGCATCAGTGTCCCAGTTTTCCCGCATCCCCTTCAACATTCATCATTATTTTTTCCTGTCATCTTAGTCAATCTGACAGGTGTGTAGTGGTATCTCAGAGTTGTCTTAATTTGCATTTCTCTGATCAATAGTGATTTGGAGTACTCTTTCACATGAGTGGAGATAGTTTTAATTTCATCATATGAAAATTGTCTACTCATATCCTTTGACCATTTATCAATTGGAGAATGGCTTGATTTCTTATAAATTAGAGTCAATTCTCTATATATTTTGGAAATGAGGTCTTTATCAGAACCTTTAACTCTAAAAACGTTTTCCCAGTTTGTTGCTTCCCTTCTAATCTTGTTTGCATTAGTTTTGTTTGTACAAAGGCTTTTTAATTTGATATAATCAAAATTTTCTATTTTGTGATCAGTAATGATCTTTAGTTCTTCTTTGGTCACAAATTCCTTGCTCCTCCACAGGTCTGAGAGGTAAACTATCCTATGTTCCTCTAATTTATTTATAATCTCATTCTTTATGCCTAAATCATGGACCCATTTTGATCTTATCTTGGTGTATGGTGTTAAGTGTGGGTCCAAGCCTAATTTCTGCCATACTAATTTCCAGTTTTCCCAGCAGTTTTTGTCAAAAGTTGGGATCTTTATTGACTATTTTGTTCTGTGATCTTAACCTATTCCACTGATCAACTAATCTATTTCTTAGCCAATACCAAATGATTTTGGTGACCACTGCTTTATAATATAGTTTTAGATCTGGTACAGCTAGGCCACCTTCATTTGATTTTTTTAAAAAATTAATTCCCTTGAAATTCTCGACACTTTGTTCTTCCATATGAATTTTGTTGTTATTTTTTCTCGCTCATTAAAATAGTTTCTTGGGAGTCTGATTGGTATAGCACTAAATAAATAGATGAGTTTAGGGAGTATTGTCATCTTTATGATATTCGCTCGGCCTATCCAAGCGCACTTAATATTTTTCCAATTATTTAAATCTGACTTTATTTATGTGGGTCGTTTTTTGTCATTTTGTTCATATAGTCCCTGACTTTTCTTTGGTTGAGTCCCAAATATTTTATGCTATTGACAGTTATTTTGAATGGAATTTCTCTTTGTATCTCTTGCTTTTGGATTTTGTTGGTAATGTATAAAAATGCTGAGGATTTATGAGGATTTATTTTGTATCCTGCAACTTTGCTAAAGTTATGAATTATTTCTAATTCCTTTTTAGTAGAATCTCTGGGGTTCTCTAAGTATACCATCATATCATCTACAAAGAGTGATAGTTTGGTTTCCTCACTGCCTATTCTGATTCCTTTAATCTCTTTCTTGACTCTTATTGCCGAGGCTAGTGTTTCTAATACAATATTGAATAATAATGGTGATAGTGGGCAACCTTGCTTCACTCCAGATCTTACTGGGAAAGGTTCCAGTTTTTCCCCATTGCATATGATGCTTACCGACGGTTTTAAATAGATGCTCCTGACTATTTTAAGGAAAAGTCCATTTATTCCTATAGTTTCAAGTTTTTTTTTAAAAAATAGGAATGGATGTTGGATTTTATCAAATGCTTTTTCTGCCTCTATTGAGATGATCATATGGTTTTTGTTAATTTGGTTATTGATATAGTCAATTATGCTAATAGTTTTCCTAATATTGAACCAGCCCTGCATTCCTGGTATAAATCCTACCTGGTCATGGTGTATTATCCTGGGGATGATGTTATGTAATCCTTTTGCTAATATTTTATTTAAAATTTTAGCATCAATATTCATTAGGGAGATTGGTCTATAATTTTCTTTCTCTGTTTTCAACCTACCTGGTTTAGGTATCAGTACCATGTCTGTGTCATAAAAGGAATTTGCTAGGACTCCTTCCATCCCTATTTTTTCAAAGAGTTTATATAACATTGGAGTTCATTGTTCTTTAAGTGTTTGGTAGACTTCACATGTAATTCCATCTGCTCCTGGGGATTTTTTCTTAGGGAGTTGATTAATAGCTGGTTCTATTTCTTTTTCTAAAATGGGACTATTTAACCAATTTACTTCTTCCTCTGTTAATCTGGGCAAGCTATATTTTTGAAGATATTCTTCCATTTCATTTATCAAATTTATTGGCATAAAGGTGGGCAGACTTTGCCCATTTTTCAATGACTCCTGTCTCATCTTCAGCCCCAATGCCCTAAGTGGACTTAATGTGTGTAACCTGTGATAAAAGGAAAGGAATATAGTCTGTCTCTGTGATACATGCATGTGAATTCCTGCTTAAGTATCATAGAAGGAACTCGGTAAAGACTTGCTGAAGCCTGTTGATCAGATTGGATATTGAGAGAATAGACCTCTGAAGAAAAAAGACACAAAACATGCATGTTTTTGTGTCATGGAAGAGGTGAGAAAGGTGGTCAGTCTGGGGCAGCTGAGAGAGTGGATGGGCACGGGAAGCAGAAGAGTACCTTGTTGCTACGACAGGAGAGGAAGATGGGAAAGAAAGGCAGAAGAGTGCTGCAGGCCACTTTTGTGTACTTCACAATTACGCCAGAGAACTGCTGCGTGGGAGGCCTATAAAAATATGGATGTGTGTTACATTCATTACATTGTAATATAGGCTGATTTTTCTCAAATGCACAAGGATACCCTGAGGATTAATCATTGATTTTTTTGGTAATTTTTAATAATACTTCACAATGGTCTTGCCCTTCTTCATTCTCTTAATACCAGATAAACAATATTCAGTGCCTCTATCTTCATTTCTTGATATTTTTGGTTCCAATTTTCTTTGAGCTTGATTACTGGAACCAGAGATGTAATCCTAGATGAGGCTACAAAATGTATATGAGTGAATTGGGCAATGGATTGTTCATATTAATATAAGAGTATCATGAGGATGAATGTTATTATCTTTACTTTCCATATGCTTAAATTCTATGTATAACATCAAACTTGTGTAGAAAATGTTGCTTTAATTAAAAAAAAAGTTATAACAAGTAATCCCAAATCTTGAATGCATAATCAAATCCTAATAATATGAAATGATTTATATTTTTCCTACCTTTTGTCCTTCACCTTTATCACAAAGAGTGCTATCAACACCTAATGAACCAATCCTCTAAGAAACAAAATTTATATATGAAACAGTAATGGTTAGATCCTTAAATCTGTTCAATACAAATGCAAAAAGCCTTCCTCTCTCAGTTCTTGTGACTAATATATATTTTATATAGAGAGTAAAAGATATCAATATCCTCTCCTTGGAACTAAAAAATGACATTGTTGCCAAGTGCTGGATAAAGACATGTATTTACTTAAGAATATAAAGAAAATTGTTCCCTATTTGCTTCTGACTGCAATTCAAGGTAATGAATGTAATCTTTAAAGCCCTTGGAGGATTGAGGTCAGGATGGCCTTATTGATTATTTCTCCCAAAAGGCATTTTACTATAGGAAATTTGTGGCAAGTACTTTCAACTAATGATTCCCAAAGTAGAAATGCAATGGGCAGAAAGATAGGCCGTTCACATTTGTCTTCATGAGGTCATTTCTGTTGGAGAGCCCTTGTCTTCGCTACCTCCTTGTCTTCATTGTCTGTCTAGCTTGTATGACCTTGAGAGAATAAAACTAAAGGGACTGGTCCTGGCTACATCCCAATTTGGGGCACTTTTAAAAATCAAATAACTCCAAATTTAGGCAATACTAACATGACAAAGAACTTCGCTCATGAGATTTATCATTAATTTTTTTTGAGTCTTTTAAAAGTAATTGAATAGCATCATACATTAAATGTTTCTATGAATCCATTAATTCCCAAAATAATGTCAACCCTATATTATGTGTATGTAAAATATGATATATAGATAGGTTAATATAGTTTTGAAAACTATATTAAAAACTATTTATATATATATTTAAACTATATATTTAAAAACTATAGCTTTCTTTACATTATCATATTTGGTCCCAACAATAATGCTATAAATGAAGTGCTCTCATCTTGGGACTTGGAGTGGTGTTTGGTGTCAAAGCTAATATGTTTCTGAGGTGGGATTTGAATCCCGGTCTTTTTTTTTTTCTCAAGTCTAGGGCTCTATCTACTATGCTACTATGTCTCTATATTTAAGAAATAATCCTGATCCTTGAGATACTTAAAGATAGGGAAGGTGATGAATGTACTCAAACAACCACATTGTAAGGCAGTATGTGATAAGTGTATCACTGTGATATCCACTGCTGAGCTTTATGGGAAGGAGTTTTATCTAGATGCCACATCATAGATGCAGCTTTTCTCTGTCTTAGCTCAGATCATTATAACCATAGAGTCATAAATTTAGGGGTGTATGGGGAGGAAAGATCATTTTAGAGATAAGGAGATTGAGGCCCATAGAAGGTAAATATAACATGTCCGAGTTCACACAGGAAATGTGTAGAAGAGTCAAGAAATACAGTATATGTCTTCTGATTTCAGATCCGGGGCTTTTTTCATGACAAAATACAGTACTCTAGTGCTGTCCAGTACTAAAAACCAGTGGCAACTGCCAAGAGAAGTTTCAGAACTTCTAAGGCCAAATAGACAACATTTTTGACCCACTTGGCCGAAGGCCAGTATACTAATGAAAGCATGTAGTGATGAACCCATATGACAGAAGCCAGCTTGGCTTTTCTTCCTGTCAGAAATGCCCTTTCTTACTATCAGAAGCTTACTGCATTACAAGTCAGCTTCTGAAGGCAATCAAAACTGCTATCAAGCTCCATAATAATAGCTAGCTTAACTACTAGCCATCTAAACTTCTCTTTCTCTTCCTTAAATCTCCCACAGTATGTGGCTAGCCACATTCCCATAATGCTCACATAACATAGCACAGGGCAGTACAACACAGGCTTGAGGCTTGGCGCTGTCCTTGACTAAGTGCTGATTTGAGTCAGATCTTGGCCACCCTCAGCCACAACTGACTTCAGTGAAGGCAGTAGTGGTGCCTCCTGAAAATCCCGTTCTATGTTACTGAAGAAGCTCCCAAACTAGGAAAAGTGAATGGATGTCATCTGTCAGGTTCTATGCATAGTCTTCCAGGTTGTGAATCCTTTCATAAGTAATCGGATATCATTGGCCCCCAGGGTTGTAGACAACCTCGTGCTTGACTTTTAAACCTACTCACAAATAAACATTTCTGAGAGGTACTATGGGAGTCAGGGGAAGTCACTGGTTATATATGACATAGGATAGAGGAGTTGAATTTTCCAGGTTGTGGGAATCTTAAATCATACTTTAATGGGTTTACTCATGGAGTAATAGTGGAGAGACTTGGATTATCTGTTACCTGAACTTTGCTCAAGTGTGTGCGTTTTCAAGCTGGACTTTTTCTGGATTGTAGAAATGGGACACGATCTCTCTTGGTGTCCCAATTGTCTTTCTTATTCCCGTGACTACCCATAATACCTTCTTGAATTTCTCAGTTAAATCAACAAGCTGTTAGTCAGTAGTCAGTTAACACTTATTAAGCACCAACTATATGTCAGTTACTGTGCTAAATACTGCAGATATAAAAAAGAAAAAAAGAAAGACAGTCCCTCAAGGAGCTTATAACTGAATTAGAGAGAGATAAAAGGTGAAAAGAGAAGGGTAGGAGCAGCTAAAAAACTATTAGAGGAGATGGCTTGTTCATATATAATTGACAAAAGGAATACATGGTATTTTGTACTCAACATGAAGTATCTTTTCTTTTAACTGTTTTTGTTTTTTAATAGTACATAATTACTTATTATTACTTAATAGTACATAATTACTTATTACTGAGAAGAGCCAAGTCATTCATAGATGATCATCACACAGTGGTACTAATGCTGAGTATAATGTTTTTCTGGTTTTACTTGTTTTACTTTCCATCAGTTTGTATATAGGTCTTTCCAGGTTTTTCTGAAATCTGCCTGCTTGTCATTTCTGATTACATAATAGTATTCCATTACATTCATGTGCACAGCTTGTTCATTCGTTGCCCACTTGATGGGCATCCCTTCAATTTACGGTATTTTGCCACCATGAAAAGAGATGTTATAAATTCTTTTGCACATGTAGGTTCTGTTCCCTTTTTATGATTTCTTTGGGATTACAGACCTAGTAGTGATATCGTCGGGTCAAAGGATAAGCACTGTTTGGTTGCCCTTTGGACATAATTCCAAATTGCTCTCCAGAATGGATGGATCAGTTCATAGCTCTAACAGCAGAGAGAATTAGTGTCTCAATTTTCTCTCCTCTCCAATATTTATCATTTTCTTCTTTTTCTCATATTAGTCAATCAGATTGGTGTGAGGTGGTACCGCAGAATTGTTTTAATTTGCATTTGTCTAATCAAAAGTGATTTAGAGCATTTCTTCAAATGCTTTTATAGATAGTTTTGAATTCTTCATCTGAAAACTGTTTCATATTCTTTGAGCATTTATCAATTGGGGAATGGCTTGCATTACTATAATGTTGACCCAATTCTCCCGATTTGTATATTTTATCAGAGACACTCCTAGTAAAAATTATTTCTCGGCTTTCTACTTTTCTTCTCATCTCGGTTGCAGAGTTTTTATTTGTACAAAAGCTTTATAACGTAATATTTTCAAAAGTACCTCCTTTACATTTTGTAATGCTCTCAAACTTTTGCAGGGTCATGAGTTTTTCCCCTTTCCTATTGATCTGACAGGTAGACTATCCCTTGCTCTGTTTGCTTGCGGTGTCGCTTTATATCTACATCATGCGTCCATGATTTGACCTTATCTTCATATACAGTGTGAGATGTTGATCTCTACCTAGTTTGTGTTGTATTGTTTTCCAGTCTTCCCAGTGGTTTTGGTAATTGTGAGTTTTTATTTCAAAAGTGGGGTCTTTGGGTTTATCTAGGTTACTTTTGTTATTGACTACTGTGGCTTATGTACTAAGTCTATTCCACTGATCCTCCACTCCATTTCTTAGCTACTTGTGAGGTAGTTTTGATGATTACTGCTTTACGATATACTATTGCTAGACCACCTTCCTCCGTATTTTTTCCATTAATTACCTTGACATTGTTGACCTTCTTTTATTCCAAGTAAATTTTGTTGTTGGTTTTTCTGGCTTTGTCAGGTTTTGGGGTAATTTGAGTGGTATGGCACTTAACAAGTAAATTGATGGTCACATGAAGAAATGCTAATGATTTATGTATGTTTATCTTAGATCCTGCAACCGTACTAAAGTTCTTAATTATTTCAAGTAATTTTTTTAGGTGATGCTCTAGGATTCTAGAAATAGAAGCTGAATCTTAAAAGAAGCCAATGATTGTAAGGTTTGGAAGGTGGGAGAGAGAGCATTCCGGACAGAGGGGATAGATAGTGCAAAAGCATCACAGTGAGAAACAACAATGTTAGGTGATAGTAATGGCAAAACAGCTCACTGTGATTAGACCAGAATCTGTGGAGGTGAGGAATGTAGAAGACTAGAGAGGTAGGAAGGGTCTCTTTTGTGAATTTTTAAATGTTAAACAGAAGAATTTATATTTAAATCCTCGGTCGTACCAAGCACTGAAATTTATTCGTATGACAGGCCTCATTTGTAGTGAAATCACTGTCAGCTGTATGGAGAACGGAAAAGGCAAATGTGTAGGTGAGAGATAAGAAGATCTCTAAACTAGGTTCAAGCTATGGGAGTGGCAAGAAGGGAAATATATAAGAGCAGTCAGGAAGATAGAAACGGTAAGATTTGGCAGCTCATTGTGTATGTGAGGTGAGAGAATGAATAAATGAATGAACAAATGAAAGAATAAAAAAAAATATTTATGCAGTAGGTGACTGGGGAGATGGTGAGATCCTCGATGGCAAGAGGGAATTTTGAAAGAGGGATGAATTTAGAAGGAAAAATAAGTAGTTTCTCTTTTTGAAAAGCTCTGAACTGCCCATGTGACATCCCGATGGAAATTTCTAGTAGCTCTCAATGTGGCACTAGGAATAATATATGGATCTGAGACTCAGCATCCTGGAGATGGTCACTGAACTCCTGATAACTGATGAAGTTAAACATTGTTGAGAGAAAAAAGAAGGTCCACCAGGAGAAGACGGAGAATGAAAGGAAGTGACCCTGTAGAAGCCCTGGGTCTTTGAAGCCTTGCCTATTTCCCTTCTGGGCAAGATCTGTGCCAGGATGTTGCATCTCTGTTGATTTCAGGACTAGAAGCAATGTTGTCCCTTTGGCATTCTTTATTGTAAAGGAGGGACTCTTAACCTTTAGTTGTGTCATGGGACCCTGTGACGGTCTGCTGCAGTCTCTGGAGCCTCTTTCTGAATAAGGTGGTTGGGGGTTTTTGGTTTAATTAATAATTGAAGAAAATGCTGGATTTCAATTAGAGGCTAGTGGAAATAAAGATGTCACTTTCCCCCATCTCAATTTGTGTACCCTTTGGAAATCTCTCCACCAAATTGTCTCTGCCTTAAGAGCCTGGTTTTTAAGGAACACTGGGTACCCTGGCAGGGTGATGAGGATAGTTGAGAAGTTAATGTGATATAAAACAGTCACCATCAATAAAATATAAGACAAAATGAAATGAAAATCAAAGGATATTACCTCAGAATTAAATCCTTATGTCCTTTTTTTGAGGAATTTTCTTTTTTTTTCTTCTTTTTGTTTATTTTTTTAATATAATTTTTTATTGACAGTACATATGCCTGGGTAATTTTTTACAACATTATCCCTTGCACTCACTCCTGTTCTGATTTTTCCCTTTTGTCCCTCCACCCCCTCCCTTAGATAGCAGGCAGTCTTATGCATGTTAAATATGTCATAGTGTATCCTAGATACAATCTATGTGTGCAGAACCGAACAGTTCTCTTGTTGCACGGGAAGCATTGGATTTAGAAGGTAAAAATAACCCAGGATTGAAAAATAAAAACTCAAATTGTTTACACTCATTTCCCAGTGTTCCTTCTCTGGGTGTAGCTGATTCTGTCCATCCTTGATCAACTGGAACTGAGTTAGATCTTCTCTTTGTCAAAGAAATCCACTTCCATCAGAATACATCCTCATATAGTATTGTTGTTGAAGTGTATAATGATCTCCTGGTCCTGCTCATTTCACTCAGCTTCAGTTCATGTAAGTCTCTCCAGGACTCTCTGTATTCCTCCTGCTGGTCATTTCTTATAGAACACTATTCCATCCATTACTATTCCATCACATTCATATACCACAATTTATTCAGCCATTCTCCAGTTGATGGACATCCACTCAGTTTCCAGTTTCTGGCCACTACAAAGAGGGCTGCCACAAACATTCGTGCACATGTGGGTCCCTTTCCCTCCTTCAGTATCTCTTTGGGATATAAGCCCAGTAGTAGCACTACTGGATCAAAGGGTATGCACAGTTTGATAACTTTTGGAGCATAGTTCCAAATCGCTCTCCAGAATGGCTGGATGTATTCACAATTCCACCAACAATGCATCAGTGTCCCAGTTTTCCCGCATCCCCTCCAACATTCAGCATTATTTTTTCCTGTCATCTTAGCCACTCTGACAGGTGCATAGTGGTATCTCAGAGTTGTCTTAATTTGCATTTCTCTGATCAGCAGTGATTTGGAACATTCTTTCATATGAGTGAAAATAGTTTCAATTTCTTCATCTGAAAATTGTCTGTTCATATCCTTTGACCATTTATCAATTGGAGAATGGCTAGTAAATCCTTATGTCTTGATGTTCCCTAATATGTGGGCAGGAATTTCTTGATCAGATTTGCTATCATCTCATAAGGCCATAAGTTTCGTGAAACACTTTACAAATATCTTGTTTTATACTCACAATGATCCTGGGAGATAGGTACTATTATCATCCTCAAATGTAAAAGCTGAGGCATAGGGAATTTAAGCAACTTGCTCGGGGACCTCAAGCGCGGAGATGGCTGAGGCCACTTTTGAACTCGAGGTTTCTTTGCTCCGAGTCCCATATACTAGCCAAAGGGCCATAGTATGGGGCCTTACTCCAAGTGGGTAAGCCCAGGTGCATGTCTTCATAATCAATATCATAAGGCCACAGAAGGCTGCTCAGTGCCTAGAGTAGGGGTAGGAGAAAGCCTAGGAGCAGTAGGGTGTAATAACAAATAATTAAAGAATTCTACCCAAGCCTTGAAATCACCGCAAACTCTCTGCTACTTTTAGGAGAAGTATATCTTGCCCCAGAGTCTTCCTAGTTGTATGGAGACCTTTTGTTTACAGATGATAGCACACTCAATATACACTCTGAGGCTGAGATATAACAAAGTATGGATCAATTCTGCCTCGTGCTGATTGTGGCCTACCAGTTAATGCCAAGAAAACAGAGGTTCTCCACCAGCCAGCACCACATCATCCATGTATAGAATCATTAGTTGTCGCAAATGGAGAAATTCGGAATGCACTTATTTTGACAGTATGCTTTCCAGGAATGCTCATTGAGGTCGATGCATGTATTGCCACATGAGATCAGAGTTTGAGAGGGTCCAAAGGAAAGTGTCGGAAAGAAATGGTATTAGCCTGCCTTACCGACTTGATGGCCTGCAACGCCCGTTGTCCTGACCTTGTTATATGCCTGTGAAGCTTGGATGATATACTGGTGCCGTGGTGAATGAATTCATTGGAATCATCTAAGGAAGATTCTGAAGAGCACCTGGCAGCTTAAGACACAAGACGTTGCGCTCTTTTCTCAAGCTGAACTGCCAAGCGTTTCCACTCCACTGTACTCAACCCAAAGCCGATGGGCTGGCTATGCTGTTTGAATGGCAAAAGTACATTTGCTAAAGGGTTGTTTTACAGAGAACTCACACAAAGCAAATGCTCACACGGAGGTCAGAAGAAGCAATACAAGAACATGCTCAGTGTCTTTCTGAAGAACTTCATGAGTTCATGGAAGATATTGACAAAGCCCACCCAACATGGAGTGCCCCCAGCCAAGAAAGTGCTGCTATGCTCTATGAGCAAAACAGAATTGCACCAGCTCAAAATAAACATGGGATGTGCAAAGTTAAAGACATCCTCACTTCTTTATGCCCAGCCTGTGGTCTGATCGGCCACAGTTGGACACACTGTATGTACCTCGATCCAGATTTCGTGATATCATTTTGGTCCTCTTTGAGATCAAAGGACATCAACCAACCAAGTTTAATCCTGGGCCTACAAAAATTTTCATTGTGGTGAAGGTGACTGCAGAATTTAGCTGGAAAGGAGAATCTGTGTGTATAGAACTTGTTATTCTAGACTCCTAACCTGGTGGGCCAGATTAAAAATGAGGAAGAATTCTCTCCTAGAGTCTAGCACAGTTTTCCATCTCATTCCTGTGCAAAATGCTGGAACAGCATCGCTTCAAATGTTTGGAAAAAAGACATAAAGCATGGTGACTTTGCCTAGATGCTTTTGATGACAGATTTATATATCCCATCAAGAGTACTTTGAAGTTTAATTATTCCACCTTTCCATACAGTCATCCTGGAATTGAAGATTCTTCCCAAATTTACTCTGGAATTCTTTATTCATTTCAGGCCATCTGGAGCCACTGTCAAATCAAATCTATATGGAATTCGGCATCGCACAAGTTGAGTGATGTTTTTTTAGAGCGTCAAGGCAGGGAAATTTATCAGGACCAAGCATTGGCACATTGTATGGGATGGGGAGCGAGAGCGATTTAAACTGTTTCAATCTTAGGCGTATTTAACACAGGTGACTGTGTTAGTGCACTGAGCTTTTTAGATCCAGCCTCTCATTCTGCACCATTTAATACATTTTTCTATGGTGATTTTACTTTGTTCCCATTTTGTGAAAAAACATTACAAGGCAACTTATTTTCCCACCGCCTAGATATTTTATTATCGATTTGGAGATCATTTGAAAATAAGTTCTCTTTGCTTTTCGGGACCCAGGTAGAACCTCACTAAATTTGAGTGGTTTCAAATTGTTGATTTGTGGCTTGTAACTCCACACACTCTATAATCTGTTAATTTAATTTGAAGGGAGGGGGTTATGAGTGATGTGACATGAAGGAAGTAGGGAATGGCTTAAATGCTTTATGATGTGATTCTTTAAGAGACACCCACAAGTCTCATTTATTGGACCAATTTAAGATTGAGGATCATTAAGATGAAAGCAGAATGCATAGCAATGAGTAAGAAATGCTCTGTGTCAATGACGGAAAATTGGAGAAAAAATTAGATGGCAATCGATGATTTAGTGTTTATCACAGGGACCTAGGTTTAAAGCCAGCCAAGGGTAAGACACTCAGTAGCTATTCTAGGTGGAGTATCATAATTTAGGTGAGAAGATTTATGTTCTAAATTCTCTCTAAGCAATTAAGAGGGGAGATGGATATTATTTATAATCGCTTATTAGTTAGTACCAGTGATATACAATGGAATTATAGATCATTTCCTCTATAAAATTCAGCGGGATAATGTAATTGCTTTGATTGTTAAATATTTTTAAAAATTAATTACAACATGCACTTTAGCCACACTTTAAATGGCTAGAGTTACACATAAATAACATTCCTTTGAGGGATCTCCGATGTTGGTGTAAATTTTCCTTCCCCCACTGCTGACTTGAAGCTCTCCCTATCTTCACGGTGTACCCACTTCTTGACCATGTCTTTGCCTAAATTCTCCTCAAATGACCTGCCTAATTGCCTGGAGCTCTTCTGATTATTTCAATGTATTAAATTTATTACACATTTAATATTTTATATTAGAAATACTTTTCTATGTTAAAATAACCCCCTCTGGCTTTCCATTTGTTAACTCTCTTTCTTACTGAAGATCTGGCTCAATTTCTTTTCTAGCCATATATGTCATAGAAGTCAACAAGTCTAATCCTCTTGTTTTGCAGGCAGAAAAATGATGGAACAGAGAGAAGTGGGTTTTGGAGCCAGGTCCTGAATGCTGGTTCTCATTCTGGCTCCAAAGCTGGGGCTTCTTAAGCTTAATTGAGTCAGTTCCTTTAATGCCTTTTAATTCCACTTATCCTTGTTAAAACATTATCTTCTTATACCCCTCCAGTGTGGCATTCATCAGATCTTTGAATTTCTTGTCATTTTCATTCTTTGAGAACTTGATATTCAGTGATGAGCAGCACTATAGCATTTCTAGGAGATCACTATGGTGGAAAAGAAAAAGACTTGTGACAGTGAACAGTTAGGGTTAATTGATTTCATTTTTAAGCCTGCAATCCAGCCACGATCCCATCATGTGATCATCATGCACTTGTCCAAAGTAGATGTTCTGGTGGGCTAATTTAATGGGCTGCAGCTCCAATAGCATGTCATTGTCTGGGAAATGTATATTTCTATCCATCTAGTTTCTGCGCATGGATAGATTGGACTAATTTTTCATACAATAATGTAGACATCAGGATACAATATACTATTTAAGATCTTGATATTATCCGTGCATTGTTTGCAAATTGGGGTATCTGGAGAAGCTTCTTACCAATAGTTGATAATTCTTTGAATTTTCAAACAAAAATGGTAAACTTCAATTTTTATGTTTCACTTCATATTACTATTTAATAAACTTGTAAATGAGTGACTAGGACTAGAAATTATCTGATTTCTAAAGCCCTTTTAGGCTCTAAAGTCTATAATTTTCACATCACAAACGTCATCAGTCTTGATAAACTCATAAAGATAAACTCATCTTCATATTTTTTCATTTATTTAGTTTTTTATTTTCCCCATTTACTTATAAAAAGAATTTTGGACATTCATTTTTAAAATTGAGTTTCAGATTCCTTCTCTTCTTCCCCTCTGTTTCCCCACCCCCTGTGAAGGTGAGCAATTTGATATAGGTTATACATGTGTAGTCGTGCAAAACCTTTCCATAAAAATAATTTCGAGAAAGAAAATATAGGCCAATCCCTCCCCAATAAACCTCAAGAAAAATAAAGGAAAAATATACTTCAATCTATGTTTAGGTACTACGAGTTCTTTTTCCGGTTTTGGATAGCATTTTTCCTCATAAGTCCTTCAGAATGTTGCTGAAAATAGCAGTCATTCACAACTGATCGTCCTATGATATTGCTATTAGTTTGTACACAGTACATTTCACTTTGCATCATCTCATGAAAGTCTTTCCAGATTTTTCTGATAGCATCTTGCTCATCATTTCTTATAGCACAATTATATTCCATCCTGACTGGTTACCCCAGTTTGTTCATTCGTTCCCCAATTGACGGGTATCCCCTCGATTTCCAATTCTTTACCCCAGAAAAGAGCTACTATAAAAACTTTGGTAGAGAAAGGTCCTTTTCCTTTTTAAAATCTTTTGGGAGGGGTACAGACCTAGTAGTGGGATTGCTAAGTCAAAAGACATGCATAGTTTTATAGCCCTTTAGATATAGTTCCATATTGCTCTCCAGGATGGTTGAATCACTTCACAACTCCACTAACCGTGCATTAATGTTGCACTTTCCCCTCCACTATTTTTCATAATCTTTTTCTGTCCTATTAGCCAAAAAAAAAATAGTAATGAGAGAGTACCTCAGAATTGTTCTAATTTGTATTTCTCCAATCAATAGTAAATTGGAGCATTTTTTTTTTCAAATGACTGTAATTAGCTTTAATTACCTTATCTGAATTGTTGATTTTTTTTTGATCATTTATCAATTGGGGAATGGTTCTTAATTAATTTTTAATTGATATCTTTGCTTCTTTATTTTTTAAGTTTCTCCTGGCATGCCTTCCCTTTTCTCTTCTTATAGAAGTATCCCATATAACAAAGAATATTTAAAAAAAAGAAGAAGGAAAGGTCAGCAAAACAGTAGAAACATCAAAAACTTCAACACATATGCAGCGTTTCACATCTGTGGAGATCTCATTTTCTAAAAGAAGGGGGGGATTGTCTTACTTTTTTTCTTTAGGATTGTGCTCATTCTTTATAATTCTACAACTTTTGGTTGGTTCACTTTTGGTTATTTTGTGGTGGTTCTTTCTACTTGCATTTTAAAATTTAGTATGTATATCATTTTCCTGGCTCTGCTTACTTCATTCTGTATCAATTCATGTAGATTTTTCCATGCTTCTCCGTTTAGTTTTACAGTATAGTCATAGTACATCAAAAACACACATTGTAGTTTGTTCAGACATTGCACAATGTTTTGTTTTGTTTCCAGTTTTTTGTATCTACAAAAAGCATTGCTATAAATAGTTTGATATATATGGAGACTTTATTGTTACCAGTAATCTCCTGAGGGGTGTATGCCTCATAGACTCTCTGGATCTTAGAGCATGGACATTTCAATCACTTTATGTGCCTAATTCCAATTTGCTTTACAAAATGCTTGTACTGATTCAAAATTCTACCAAGAGGGGACTAGATGACTCTATTTCCCACAACCCTTCGAACACTGACTGTTTCCAATATTTGTTATGTTCACCAATTCATAATTCCATTTTATAATGTTTGACTTATTTAAAATAAAATTTATTCTGATGACTGGCTACTCTGTATATATAGAAGTCAAAGGACTGGATAAAACTGTACTTTTTTGGCTGCTTAACACTATGCCAGGGCTTCCTTTCTGTGGTTTGAGGAAAATTATTGTCTTTCATTTGTTTTTTTTTCATATACAAAATCTTGTATGCAGCAAACATATTTCTAAGAAATCAGGTTCATGGTCCATTTTATCTGAAGCTTCATTTTTTCCTATGTATTCCCCCCCATTTCCCGAGTAATCACAATGATGATATACAGTGGGTGTGCAATCATTAGGATGGGGAATTGTTGCTTTTCAGAGAGATCATAATCCATGACTTGATAAGTAAATCCTAAGGAGGGAGTAGCCCATGACCCCAAGAAATGACCTGTCATGTCATCTATCATAACTCAGAGGTGAGATGCGAACTTGGGTATTGCAGACTTGCAAGTCCAGTGATTTGAGTCTATTAGAAGAAAGAATAAACGTTGATTCACCATGAAATTTATTAACACTCCTTATTTAACATAAGGGTAGGATATGAGGTTAAAGTGGAGTTTTACCTGAGGGTGAGGTTTGATCCAAAGCAAAGACTGGTCAGTGTTAGCCTCCATTGCAAATCAAGCTCTTTTTTTGGGTGTATGGGAATTATAGATCAGATGTGCTTACAAACTTCGTTCATATGCAAACTGATATATATCTATATATCTACTTACCTAAAGAATACATGTACATATCCGAATATACATTCATTCACAGCATTGTACCAGTATATGTGTTGTTTATTTTTTTTTAACAAGTGTTCTGGTCGTCGTTACTAATTTAGTAGTGTATGAGTTTACATACTAGCATTTGATTTGGTGTATGTGTGTGTGTATATATGTGTATATATATGCATACACACATGGGTCTATTCTACATATCTATGTGTGTGTGTACATGTGTATACACATATATGTATATATATATATATATGTTTGTACACACACATATTTCCCCTCTTAGAGAAATCCCCCACGTCCTAATGACCCTGAATCTGTGGGGTCTTATGATGTTAGAGAACTGTATGACTTAGCAGGGATGGGGGAGGGATACCAGATTGCTTGCTTATGGGCTCCTTTATATGTTTTCTGCATTTTATTCTAAGTTGCAATGATTAGTCTGCATTTTTAAAAACAATTTTTGTGAGCTAAACTAAAGGCTATTTGTGCGTGATGTTTGTGTGGATTCCCTTAGTTTTTCTATGGGATCTAGAGGGCCTTTTCCCCTATATCTGAGGAAATATAAATGTGTTATATTCTAAGAGAAAACTGTGAATGGAGTGATTTTTTTTTGAGTGTCATTTTAAAAACTGACCTCACTCTGTGAAAAATCAGAGCTCAGAAATTTGAGGTCATGAGTTACTCCTAGAGATCTGTATATCAGGGAGCAGTCTTTGCGTAGTGCATGGTATACTGGATTCGAGTTGAAAAAAATGGATTTAAGTCTTATCTTTAATGTTTCTTAGCTGTGTCACCTTGGGATAGTTACTTAAACTCTCTGCCTCCCCCAGTTTCCCCATATATCTCACAGGAGTGTTACGGGGATGGGATACTGTATGAAAAATATTGTGCAAATTTGAAAACACTTTTGAAATGTATATATTATATGTTTCTCTCTCTGTGTGTGTGTGTGTATAATCCATTATAGGAAGTTAATTGTTAAATAATTATGTTTAAAGTTTTTTCTTTTTACATTACCTCCGTTTCTCATTGCATAACCCCATTTTCCTTCCAAAGGATGCTACAATTTGGAATTATGTAAATAAATTGATTAAAGTGTCTTTTATTATAGAGAAATAAGTTCATCAAAACTAATCTACATCTTGAAAAAATGGGATGGCATGTATTGTGTCATAGCCACAGTTTCCCCACTTATCCAGAGAAACACAAGGAGTTAGTTGCCGTTTCCATCTCTCTTTCTCCAGGCCAAGCTTACATAGTACAAGCTCCCACCTTTTGTGATCTGACCGTTTGCTATCCAAGAAGTGAAAATTGAATTGGGGGGTTCGATGCCTCCTCTTTCTGAGTTCAAATCTGGTGTCATACACTCACTGGATGTGTGACCCTAGACAAGTCTCTTGACCTTGTTTGCCTCAGTTCCTTCTCAGACTACCACTATCTTTGCCAGGAAAACTGCAAGTGGAGTCACAGAGTCAAGTGTGACTGAACAACTGGAACCACAAACAACATTATTTGAATAGATATTGTATTTGATGATCATTTGGAATTTTTCTTTTGAGAACTGTTCCTATTCCTTGATTATTTTAGTCCTGTACATTTCTATCAGTTTTCCATATATTTTGGATACAAGGATCTAATCAGAAAAACACTGAAAGCAAAGATTCCCCCCCCCCTTTAACTGTTTCCCTTTTTTCCTGGCTGAGTTAAATTTTTCTTCAAAAGATTTTCAATTTCTTGGAGTCAAAATGATCTATTTCTTCCCTTATAATCTCCTCTGTTCCTCGTTTGCTTAAGAATTAATTGCCTACCCATAGTTGTGAAAGGTATATGATGTGTTTGTCTTCTAATTTTTTATGGTTTGATCTTTTATTCTCTGGCCACATATCTGTTTGTAAAGTTATTATGTAATATGGTGTCATTTCTGCCAGAATACTTTGTAGTTTCCTCAATGTTTCTAATCCAATAGGGTTTTCTATCTTGGGGAAAGTTATATTTTCTGGTTTATTGAACATTGGGGTATTGAATTCTGATTTCTTCTTCTCTTGCTATACTTTGGTTTTTTACCCAGGATGAAAAAATTTTCTAGAATTTGTGCTTTATGTTATAGTGTGAGTTCTGCACTTCGGTACATATATAACATCACTTTGATAGAATTGCCACTTTTCTTATATTGGCGTTGGTCAACCATGAGCACTAAATGTTTCTCCAACAATTTAGGTGTTTTTTATTTCATTAAAGAGTATGTGAAAACAGACTCATATGCACGTTCATGTGCATATAAAGAATTGTTAGGCTTTGGCAGATCACTGGTCATGTATCTGAAGCATCTTATTTTGAATGGGACCTCCCTTTTAATTACTGCTTCCAGGATTTTGTTACTACTATATAGAAATAATCATACTGTTATTTTTTCTGGGTTGACTTTGTAGCCTTTTTCATTTTAATTATCTCAGTTTGATTTCCTAGACTGGTTCAAGTCTGACATCATGTCCTTAACGCACAAGAATTATCTGGTCTCTCTTCTTATCTTGGGTTCACACTTTCTAATGAGTTTTCTGAATGGTTTTGGTAGGATTTTTGTAACTGTCAAGTGATAGGGAAAGAGGTCATCGTTACTTCCTTCCTATATGTACCAGGAAAGATTTTAATTCATTCTCCTTGCACATGCTAGCTTTTGAGTTTTGATTGATAATTTATAGCATATTAAGAAAAGATCCCTTTATGCCTATATTTTATGGGAAATTGTTGGGGGAAGTTTGGACACTAATGAATGTTAGACTTTGTGAAAGTCATTTTTGTGCTCTCTTAGTAGGAGATGATTTTAAATTTTTCAATTATGTTGTGGATGATGTTTACTGTTTTCCAATGAATGTTGAATCTTCCTGGCTTCTCTAGGAAATAAAAGTGTGTGTGTGTGTGTGTGTATATATGTGTGTATGTGTGTGTATGTGTGTGTGTGTGTATATATGTGTGTATGTGTGTGTGTGTGTGTGTGTGTGTATATGTGTGTATATGTGTGTGTGTGTGTGTGACAATGAATGATTTTGGAGGATTCTTTTTTATGATCTTTTTTTGCCAGAATTGTGTTTTAACATGTTGAATGAGTATTTAACGATAGTTTTTGTTCTTTCTCCCTGTAATCTGCTAAAAAGAATTTGGTAGAATGTCTTCTTTCTGATTTTTAAGAACATACGCAGTCGTTTTTCCAGAAACGTTTTTGGTAACCAGCTTAACCCTCTTGAGAAAACCGCCTGGAACTGGATCTTCCACTTCCTCCCTTCCTCTCTTTCAACCCTCTGCAATATGGCTCTTCTGAAATCATCATTCGATTGAAATTGTCTTCTCCAAAATTACCAGTAACGCCTTCTTTTTCAAAATCGAATGTATTACACAAGCAAGGCAGTGCGTTGAAATACAGCCCCCCCCCCCAATAAAAAAAAAAGGAAAAAAAAAGAAAGAAGGATGGATGATGTCGTCGTGGGGTGTGTTTTTTTGTTTGTTTGTTTTTTTTTTTTTTTTTCCCAAGCCATTCCCCTTTGCAGTACGGTTCAGTGCCAGGGATTTAATTCCGAATCACGCCACTGCACAGGAATAAATTACATTGAAATGGTGGGAAACTAACGCGAGACTAGCCCTCAGACGGGGGCGGAGGTTTTCCTGTGAGATCAGCCTACGAGCTGGGGGCGGAGATTCTTCTCGGACTGTTGCGGGGTGCTGCGGCAGGACTTTCGGGGTACCACGGAGGAAGAAAGGCGAGAGGGCCGAGCGCGGGCGGGCGTGGCGGCGACGGGAGCCCCGGGCGGCAGCCGGTGCGGGCTGGCCACATTGTAAGACCTGAAAGATGCCCATCCTCGGTGTGGATGCCCTGGGCGGTGGGGGTGGGGGTGGGGATGGGGGTGGGGGAGGTGACCGGCCCTGCAGCTGGATGGAGGGAGGGAGGGAGGGAGGGAGGGAGCTAGAGGGATTGTGGGGCGGCCCCACCCCAGTCCCGATTTTCCCTTATATATTGTTTCATTTCCTTCATTCTATGGCAGTAAATGTCGTATTTGCCAGTTTTGCTACCGCAGGGAACCCCCGGGGGCCGCCCCGCCCGGGCCTTGTTAGCTGTCCCTTGCATGGCGGCCTGAGGGCACAATGGGAACCGCCCAGCAGAGAGGGAGGGCCCTGCGCTTTCTTTAACGGGAGGGAGAAGCCTCATCGGCTTCTTTTATGCAGAAACGCCATAGATTTGGGCCCCAAATCTACCCCTTAGATTGGAGCCAAATGAGATTGTAGTAATGGGACGGGGCCTTGCAATGCATGGACTGCGATGGGTTTTTTGTCTTTTTGAAGAAAATTCTTATTCCCACCCATTGCGCCAAATGAAAAAAGAAAAATGTCTCGATACGTCGGGGAATAATCAATCAATGTTATTTCGGGGCTTGCTGGGAGCCAGACACCGTGCTAAGGGCTGGGGATGCAAAAAGAAGAGGAAATAAGCTTTTCTATGGAGCCTACTGGATGAAAGGCACTGGGGCCAAAAAAAAAAAAAAAAAAAGGAGGGGGAGGGGATGGGCATTTCTATGGTTGCCAATATAAAGGTTCACTGCTAAGCCCCGGGGTGTAAAAAAGAGCCTGTTGCATGAAAGGCACTGCAGTGTTTAAAAAAAAAAAAAAAAAAAAAAAGAAAGAAAGCAAAAGAAATGGAAGGGGATAAGCCTTTCTTACAGGGCCTACTATGTGCCAGGCTCCATGTCAAACACTGGGCTACAAAACTAAGGGAAGGAGAGCAGCATTTCTAGACAATGTACCTTAGTGGCTCTTATGTGCCAAGCACTGGGGCACAAAAATAAGGGAGAGAGACATTTCTCTAGAGCTTACTGCGTGCCAGGCGATGTGCTAAATTCTGGCTTTACAAAAAAGAAAAAGGGAGCAGCATTTCTAGGGAGCCCATTCTGTACCACGCCCAGTGCCACCTGCTGGGCTACAAAAATAAAGGAAGAAGAGGAGCATTTTTATAAAATGTATTTTACCGTCTTCTCATGTGCCAAGCACCGAGGCACAAAAATCAGAGGAAGAGATCGCTGTTTTTATAGAGCTTACTGTGTGCCAGGCGGTGTGCTAAATTCCGGGGTTACAAAAAAGGAAAAGGGAGCAGCTTTTCTATAGAGCCTATTATGTACCACGCCCAGTGCCACCTGCTGGGGTGCAAAATAAGGGAAGGAAATCAGCTACCTTGTGAAAGGCACTGCAGTAAAACAAAACAAAACAAAGGGGAGAAGCATTTCTTAGAGAGCCTACTAAGTGCCAGACACCGTGTTCGATTTGGGGGCTCCAAAAAAGGGGACCGAGATAACCATTTCTCTAGAGCTTCTTCTGTACCACGCCCTGGGCCACCTGCTGGAGTACCAAAATAAAGGGAAAAGATCAGCATGTCTATTGTCTGCCAGAGCACGCACTATGTGCCAGATTTTGTGCCAAGAGCTGGGCTACCAAAATAAGGGGAAAGGATAAACGGTTCTTAGATGATTTGCTTTGTAAAAAGCCACTGTGCTAACTGCTGGAGTAGAAAAACAAGGAAAGGAAGCGTGTCTGCGGCATTTCATACATAAAGACAGTGCTAAGCCATGGGGCAGAAACAAAAGGGAAGAAGGTGAGCTTTTGTACAAAGCCCACTGTGTGAAAGCTATTGCACTTAAAAAGAGAGAGAGCGAGAAGGGGGTAGAGCCTACTGAGTGCCGGGCACTGTGCCAGGTGCTGAGGGTACAAAATGGGGAAATTGGGATAAACATGGCTGTAAAACTTACTACGGACTATGTCCTGTGCCAAGCATCAGAGTGCAAAAATAAGGAAAGATCAGCATTTCTGTAGAGTCTACTATGATTTGTACTATGTGCCAGGCACAGTGCCAAGCCGAGGATATAAAAATAAGGGAAGAAGGTCAGCAGTTCTATAACATCTACTATGTGCCAGGCACTGTGCCAAAGACTGGGGATGCGAAAATGAGGGAAGAGGATGAGCATTTCTTGTAGAACCTACTATGTGACAGGCTCTTTGCCAAGGGCTGGGGGTATAAAAATAAGGCAAGCGGATAAGCATTTCTCTAGAGCCTACTATGTGCCAGATGCTGTGCCAAGTGGTAGGGAGATAAATATAAAGGAAGAGGATAAGCATTTCTTGTGTAGCCTTCTGTGTGAAAGATCCTGTGCCAAAGGCTGGAGTACCAAAATTAGAGGAGGAGAGAAGCATTTCTGTAGCGTGTACTACAGTGTCTACTATGTGCCAGGCATAGTGCCAAGCACTGAGCTACAAAAAAGGAAGGGGAGAAGCGATTCTATACAAACTGTTCCATACCATGCCCTGTGCCAAGCACCAGGCATATGAAAATAAGGGAAGAAGATCAGCATTTGTGTAAAATCTGCCGTGTGCCAGCCACTGTGCCAAGGGCTGGGGATATAAGTAAAAGGGAAGAGGGTGAGCGTTTCTTGTAGAACCTACTATGTGTCAGGTGCTGTGTCAAATACTGGGGATGTAAAATTAAGGGAAGAAGATTTGCATTTCTTGCATAGCCTACGAGCACTGGGGTATAAAAATTAGGAAAGGAGATGAGCATTTCTATAGAGTCTGCTATAGTGTCTACTATCTGCCCGACATTATGCCAAGCACTGGGTTGCAAAAAAAAAAAAAAAAGGAAGGGAATAAGCCCCTTTCTATAGAACCTGTTGTATGTCACGCCCTGCACAAAGTACCAGGGATATAAAAATAAGGGAAGAAAATCAGCATGTGTATAACATCTGCTGTGTGTCGGGCACTGTGCCGAGGCCTGGGGGATATAAGTATAAGGAAAGAGGATGAGCAGTTCTTGTAGAACCTACTATGTGCCAGGCACTGTGCCAAGCACTGGGGTACAAAAATGAGGGGAATAGATAAGTATTTTCATAGGGCCCACTTTGTGCCAGACAGTGTATCCAGGCTGGGATACAAAAATTAGGGAAGAAAATAATTATTTCTGGAGTCTTCTCCAGTGTCTACTATGTGCCAGGTACTGTGCTGAGCATCGGGGATAATAAAGTAAGGGATGAAGAGAAGCACGTAGATAAAGCCTGCAGTGTACCAGATGCACTGCCAACCACTGGAGATACAAACGTAAGGAGGAAAAGGGGGTAAGAATTTCTTTAGAGCCTACTGTATTTCAGGCACTGTGCTTAATGCTGGGATACAAAAATTAGGGAAGAAGATAAGTATTTCTGTAGACGACTATAGTGTCTACTATGGACCAGGCCCTGGGTCAAGTGCTGGGGATACGGAAATAAGGGAAGGGGAGAAGCATTTCTGTAGCCCCTCCTGTGTCCAGCAACTGTGCTCTCATTTGCTCATAGTTGCATAGTGTAACTGTGAAAAACCAGTTTGTGCAAATAATAAATAGCTGCTTAACTTATGCCTGTCAGAACAAATTCCCACATTGGCTGTGTCTGAAAATGGATGTCTGTGTCCATTTTGAATTGTTTACCTCTGTATCGAGGAGATAAGCGATGGGGTTTCTTCTTTCATTCTTTTGGACCAGTGGTTTTTCCCAGCAGTGATCATAGTTCTAATGTCTTTTAAAGTTGTTTTTCTCTATGATTGTGTGTGTGTGTGCACACGCACATACATGTGCATGTGTGTGGTTTTACTTCTGTTCATTTGTTCTGCATCAGTTCATAGAGGTCTTCACTAAATATGATAAATTAAACAAAGG
Organism: Sarcophilus harrisii; assembly: GCF_902635505.1. Lineage (NCBI taxonomy): Eukaryota > Metazoa > Chordata > Mammalia > Dasyuromorphia > Dasyuridae > Sarcophilus > Sarcophilus harrisii. The sequence goes on from NC_045432.1 coordinate 63,222,053, forward strand.
GCTCCTAGGTAGGTAGTGCAGTGGATATATTGCTTGACCTGGAGTCAGGTAGCCCTGAGTTCAAATGCAGTCTCAGTCGTTTCCCGGCTTTGTGATCTTGGACAAGTCAGTTAACGTTCATTGTCTATTTCCTGCTCCCAGTGTTATCATGACGATCCATGGAGATATTTGTAAAGTGCATTGCCTAGTGTAGCACGCGGCACAGATTGATTGGCTAACAAATGTTGGGTGTTTTTCTTTCCAATTTCCTCTGAAACTATTTTGTCCTTTGTAGTTTGCTTGTTTTTCGTTCACGTCTGACTCTTTGTGAACCCATTTAAAGTTTTCTTGACCAAAAAATGCTGCTGGAATGGTTGGCCATTTCTTTCTCCAGCTCATTTTGCAGATGAACAAGCTGACTCAAACAGGAAGGATTATGGGACTTGCCCAGGCTCACACATCAAGTATGTGTATTGAAGGCAGATTTGAACCCCAGAAGAGGAGTTTTCCTGTCTCTAGCCCTACAGCTCTTATCCACTGCAGGGTTACCTAATTGCCATTATAATTTTTATGGCACAATAAGTCTATTATGTTCACCTACCACAATTTGTTGAGCCATTCCAATAGGATACCTTTTTAGTTTCCAATTTTTGCTAACTATGAAAAAAGCTTGTTTAAATATTTTTGTTTACACACATATACACACACACACACACACACTCAATTTTTTCTTTCTGATTTCTTGGAGGATGTGGTTCTGATATAATTTGTTCAAAGGCTATTTCTCTGTCTCTGATTTCTTTAGGGATGTAGGCCCATTAACAATATAGCTGGGTCATAGTGTATGCACAGTTGGATAACTATGGGAGACATAGTTGTAAAAATGTATGCTTGATTTTTTTTTAAATGTCAAAACTGGTGTCCACTTTTGAAACAGTTTTCCTCCCAGGCCTTTATCTCCCAAAACAGACACTGGTAGAGCTATAAATGAAAAAAGTGTTCTCTGTTCTCATGGTGAAAACTACTTTAGTTGATGTAACAGCATTGTCTTAATTCCTCAGATGCATTCCCAAACACAGAAATAAGTTAATAATAAAATAAGATTGTAAAACTATTTGCTGTGATTCTTTTTAAAGAAGCTTATTTGACTATGTGATTGGAGGAGCAAAGCCAATTCTATTTAATGTTACTGTAATTAAAAGAGAATTCATTGTTCTAGAGCTGTGCAAAAATAACTTCAAAATTACTGCATTAAAATTATGATTCAGCTTTTGATAAGGCTATTAAGTTATCCAAGATATGGTCCATATTCAGAGATGTATTTTTTTTTTAAATAGAACAGTGTCCTCCTCCAAATTTGTTGTTTGAAAAGTAGCTCACAGATGGCTGTCCCTGGATATTAAATAAAGAATGCTCAATTAAGAGGAGTAATCGTTGTAATAACAGCTCACACTTATATAGCATTTTAGTTTCCAGAATACTTTCCTCCCAATAAACCCTGTGATGTAAGAATATCATGACCTTCATTTTATAGATGAGGAAGCTGACAAAGTAGGAAAAACGACTCTAACTTTTCAAAAATGTGCTGTCAAATTTTCACATACTAATACTTTCCAAGAAGCCTCTGGATCACTTTTTCCCATACGCCCCCCCAAATTCTCTCAAAACATTTGTTCTTTAACTTTGTACTGACATTTGACCAGTGTGAGTTCTGTTGTTTCTGAGATCATATATTTTGTTCTTTTGGTTTTGCTTTTTTTCTCCCTCTGCATAACTTTCTTTTTGTTTTTTAATAATAGCTTTGTTATTTTCAAAAGACTAGCGGAGATAGTTTAACACTCACCCTTGCAAAACGTTGTGTTCATATTCTTTTCTCTCCCTTCTCTTCACCTCCTCTCCTAGACAGCAAGTAATCCAATGCAAGTTAAACATGTGTAGTTCTTGTAAACATATTTGCACATTTTTCATTCTGCATAACTTTATGCCCTTTTTTCTTAATCATTTATATTTATTCTTTCAAAGTCGATTGCCTTTCCAATGTTTATGTTGTATATGTTCTGCTTTTACTTACTTCAGTTGATATCAGTTCATACAAATCTTCCCAGGTTTCTCTAAAGCCATCATTTTTTTAAAGGCATGATAATGTTCAATTTTATTCTTGTAAATTCTGTGTAATTTGTTCAACAGTTCTCTAGTGGATGGGACGCTCCCCTCCCCTTCCCCTGGACAACTTCCAGTTCATTGCTGCCACAAAGAAGCTGGAATAAAGATTTTTGACCATATAGTGTCTTTTCCTTTTTGATCTCCTTGAGGTCAGGTAGTACTATTGCTATGACAAAGAGTATACAGAATTTAGTGACTTATGGGCCAGGAAGCTGGTAGAACTTGGAAGGTATGAATTGTAGCCTCTTTTCTCTCAACATTGAGTGGTACATTGTAAGCAGGGAAGTTAAAATGCAGATCTGGGGCACTTATATGACTCATCTGTTAGGGCAAAAAGTTAATAGAATTTTGATAAGGACCCCTTGAGCTTGCCCACAATTTCACTAGTGACTTCTCCTTAGCCTTTTTGCCTGTAACTTCTTTTTTTTTTCCTGAATTGCACTTTGTCTTGAGAACTGCTTCTACTTGAGATTATTGAAATATATATATATATATATATATATATATATATGTATATATATATATATATATATATATATATATGTAATAGGGTTCTCATTTATTTAAATCCTCAGGTTATCTGTTGTATCGTGCCATAGGAGGAATATCCACCTAGACTGTTTTGTTTATTTGATTTCCTTGGAGAAGAGGGTAGGTATCAGTGAGTCAAAGGGGGGGGCATGCGTTAGAGATATTCTATGCATAGTTCAAAATGGATTTCTAGAATGGCTTGACCCTTTCACAACTCCACTAGCCTTATATTGGTGTTCCTGTTTTCTTATAGCTACTCCAAAATTTGTCATTATCCTTAACTCTACCCCCCTTTTGGTCTCTTTGTCAGGGTGATGAGTGAGAGTAGAATCTCAGAGATGCATTGATTTACATTTCCCTAATTACTAGTGACTGGAAGCATTTCCCCCCTATTTCTTGATAGCTTGCATTTCTTACTTTGAAATCTGCCTGTTTTTGTCCTTTGGCCATTTATACATACCTTTGAATCAATTCCCCATGTATATCTTGGATACAAGACCTTCATCAGAAAATTGATGCATTTTTTTCCCTATGGTTGCCAATGTTTTTCTTTTAATTTGAACTTTGTCCTTTTGTTCATACAAGAAGCCTTTTTATCTAAATGGAATTGCCCTTTCTTGTCTTCTGGGGTCTCTCTACCCCTTGTTTGATCACAAAATCTTCCTATCTATACTTTGAAAAATTGATTTCTTATTTACTCCTCTTATTATGATGCTACTCTTTATGTGTAAGACATTTCCGTTCAAAGATTATCTTGGTAAGATGTTAGTCTGTGCCTAATTTTTTTCCAGAAACTTCAGGATTTCTTCCTGTTCTCTCAGCAGCTTTGTCCACTTTTTTGGGTCTTGACCCTGGTAAGCTGGGGCTCTTTGGGGTACATTCACAACTGTGCTATTGTGTCCATTTGATTCTTTTGGTCATATAGATAATATTTTCCATTGATCAACCTCTGTTTTTTTTTTTTTTAAATTAGCACCAGACTGTTTTGATTATTACTGCCTTGTAGTATAGTTTTAGATCTGTTAATGCTTTTTCATCCCTTCTCTTGTTATTTCTCTTGAGATTCTTTTTATTTCTCCAGATGAATTTCATTATTATATTTTTAAATTCTATTTTCTAGCTGTAATCCTGTCTAGTAATCCTTGAATACTTTGATGGCAATCTCATCAAATAAGTAAGTTGATTTAGATAGTAGTCATTTTTATGACGTACCCATCCCCAACGAATATTTCTCCAAACATTAGATCTGTACTTAAGGAATGAATGTTTTGTAGTTGCATTTATACAATTTCTGTATTGGTCTTGGTAGATAGACTCTCAAGTCTTATATAGTCTGCAGTTATTTTGAATAATATTTTTCTTTTATCTTTCTCCTGGGTTTTGCTAAAAAAAATAAGTAAAACAAAAATACTGATGATTTATGTAGATTTATTTATATTTTGCAACTTTGCTAAAAATATTGTTTAACTTAATTTTAGTTGATTTTATGGTTCTCTAGATTAGTAGTGTCCAACTTAAATGGAAATGGGGCTACTAACCTGTACAGAAGGCTGCCTGTGGGCCACTCTTTCTTTTAGAAAACTACATATTAATGTTGTTTATTTATGGTCTAGCTCATATGTATTTATTTTGTTAAATATTTTAATTATATTTTATTCTGGTGTGGTTTATACCCAGTAGTGTTGCAACCAGGCTGCATGCTTGATACCTCTGTTCAGGATTGATCATTGGATGATCTTCAGAATCAGTTGATTTTTTTTCCCCCCTCGTTGCCTGTGTTTATTCCTTTGATTTTTGCCTTGCCTTATAGCTCTAGGTAGCATATAATAGAGGTGATAATGGGTATCCATAGTTTACCCTTGATATTTTGGAAAGTTCTCTTTGTACATTGAATACAGCATTCTTTGTTTTTGGTAGATACTATAGACTATTAAGGAAATATCCATTTATTCATGTAATTTCCTCTGTTTTCAGTAGAAATTGATATTAGATTTTTTTTTTCTTTGTGGAGACAGAAGAGGTTAAATGACTTGGCCAGAGTCACATAAGTAGTACACGTCTGAGGCTGGATTTCAACTCTTGTTTTCCTGACTCCAGGGCCTAGTTGCCCTTGGGTTGGATTTTTTTTAAAGCCTGTTCAACATCACTGTTCTCATTTTTACAAATATAGTGTATTATATTTATAGCTTTCCTCTTATTGAATAAACCCTATATTCCTGAGATAATTTAGTATGGTCATGGTATCTTTTTAATATGTTCATGCAGTCGCCCTATTTTTTAAATATTTCATTTAATATTTTGTATTAATGTCCATTAGGGATATTGACCTATGATTTTCTTTCTATTTTTTGCCTCGCTTTGGTTTAAGCATCATATCTCATATTTTATAGAGTTGAATGGTCCCCTTCTTACCTACTTTTACAAGTAGCTTATGAAATAATTAATTGTTCTTTGACTATTTCATGGAAGTAGATGGAGATAAAAGTCCATGGATTTACCATAGCCTCATTCAACAGGGTTATTTGTATTGTCACACGTTCCCAAGGAATATTGAATGGATGATCTTCATGAATAGGAAACACCTTGGTGCAAAAGTATCCATAGGGAGGAATTGTGTTCTATTTAATCAAATATGTTTTTATGATTAAAAATTAGCTCAGTGAGTTTTATATTCTCAATTTCTTTGAGTTAATTGTGAAATGGTATAGGTTCGGTCCATTTTTGAACACGGTTTGTGGTGGGTGAAAGATGAAATGAATGAGGAAACAAAGGTTAGATCTTCTGAGCATATGGATTTACTAAAGCGATGCATGCCAACTGCATAACGAATAAGGAGCACATCTCCTCAGTTCAGGCCTGGACCTTGAATTCAGGGGGACCTTTATCAATTAAAAGCAGTTCACCAGATGAGGCCAATTAATTAAAAGGAGACTATATGACATGAGGTAATTTGATTTCTAATTGGAGGAAGATTAGGGAATCTCCAGGTTGGAAGGGAGAGAGTGAACAGGTGCAATTTCCTGAATGCAGAAAAAGAGGTCTCCCCTCCCCCCAAGGGTCTGTAAATAATGGCAGAACATGCAAACAATTGCAGATTGGAATGATGCCATTTTTCAGATAAGACATATGGGTTGCTTGAAAGTGACAACTGTCAAGAAAGCTCCTTGCCTCAGTCTTCGGATCTGAATTTTTGGTCAGAATAAGCAAGGTCCTCGGTTAAGGGTCTCTAAGCAGCGGGAGAGGTGGTCTAGTTTCCCAGCCACACAGAGCTAGGTTTAAAGAATGCAATAAAGTTTTCTCCCAAATCCCAGAATTGAATAAACTTTTTTTACAAAGACAGAAATTGGACTAGACCCATAATTGAATAGAAAGAGAACTGAGCTAGCTCCAGAATTGAGTCACAAGATGGAGTCAGTGTAGTTATTTCATTCAATTCCCACACTTAACTACTTGCTTTCTAATCCCCTCAATTTTCTCACGCTTATGAAAGCCAACTTGTTCTCTACTAAGACCATCATCAAGGAAGTCCTCACTCTCTGAATAAATGACTGTTATTAAAAGATTTTGTATAGTTGGGAGAGTAGGCCTCTAGATCCATATTCATTGATATTTTCTCAACTGCCTTTGTGAAGATATTTCCCATACTTTGTGTCTCCTCGAGATACTTTTAATTCCCTTTTACCCTCACAGTTCAGTTCCTTCTAGTACACAGTTCCTCTATCTCTCCTGAGTTGAATCTCGTTCTTTACCTTATTTTCTTTTGTCTTCTTTCTACTGCCTTTGTAAACACCATGGTTGAAGCATGGTGGTTCTGCTCTTCTTGACAGAAATGAGCTTGTTGAAATGTATTCTGCCAATCTTTTCCACTTTTCTTCAATTTGTAGTCCTTCATTTTCATCCATTTGCTCTAACCCAGTGGTGCCTTTAGTAATCATTGGTAGTCATCTTTCTGGCAAGGAAGTTAAATGGTTGCAGATTAAAGTACTTGTTTTTGCCCTTACTCTACATTGGCTAAACTTCTGGGTTCTTTTATCTTAGTTTATGTTTATGTAATATTTGTTTTTTTCTTCTTCTTGGTTTTTCAATTACTTTTTGAAGTAACATAGGTTACAATTTTACTGGTATACCATATATTTTTATTCTCAGTCTTTTAAATTTTTTTCTACCAGTTATACTTCTGGTTTTGACAGATCAATGGTCTGCTTATACTCAGGCAGCAGACTCAGTGGTAACTGTCCCAACAAAAAATTTTTTCCCTGTTTGCTAAAACAAAGTGTATTTGGTTCTTTAAGATGCTATTTGGTGTTTATGTGCAGGGATTACTATTTTTTAAATAAAATATTCAGGTATTTAGAGATGTGAAGCTTCTGTTTTCAGTCTCCTCATCTCTCAACCATCTTATTTTTTTTTTCTAAAATTATACTGACCTGAGGATTTCTTCTTCTGTTCTCACCTTTTTTCCACTTTTGTATTGAATTAATTAAATATTAGACTGCTTCAGGTTCATTTGATCTAGAGTATTTTAGCAAATTATTGACATCCTCAGAAATCAATGTTGGTGCTTAAATGTAATTATTTGTTTTGGGTTTATTTGGCAAATGATATTGTAATACAGAATGACCAAATCCCCCATGAAATAATGTTGTTACTTTACAATACACTTCACTCTACAAACTCCTTGGTTTTTTTTTCTTTTTCTTTTTTCAAAGAGTACCAGTTAGCCATTCTTCCATTTGACTGCAAATTTCTTTTTATTAATAGCAAGAATGCCAAGATGGATGTCTTTTTTTTTTTTTTTTTTTTTTGAAAAAAATTAAAAAAAAAAATTTTATTTTTCTTCTTAGTTTTCGGCATTTACTTTTTATCAGATTTTGGTGTCTATTTTTCTCCCTCCCCCATGTCCAAGATGGTAGGCATTCTAGATTGATATGATTAATGTCTTCTAGGCCTATGTCCATTAATGCCCATTGGACCATTATTTCACATTTAGAGAACAGTAATTGAAAGACACTGATGGTTTAAAAACTGTGATTCTTAACACCTCTATCCTCTTTTCTGTCATTATTTCACTGGCATTAGATAAGCAGAAGGGGATCACTGAGGACTTGAGTACCTTTAAAATTTTTCTTTGTATCTTAGATTACTGTGACCCCCCCCCCCAAAAAAAAATTATTGTCATCAACACAGCCACTCCAAATATTCAATGCTAACGTTTTCTATAGATTTAACTTCAATGGTATGCAGGCTTTTATCATGTATCTTTTTGGAACTCTGCTCCCCATAAGACTTTGCTAAACACTTTACAGTCAGAGTCGATAATAAGAAAAAGTCATCAGGATATAGTGAAATTATAAGAAAGAATTCATCAATATTTTCATATCAACAAAAAAGTTAATGGAGAACAAAGGTAGAAGTGTTTTAAAATGCAAAATATGTTCTTTTTAGAAGAGAGGTAGAAGGCTAATAGAGCTGAATGTTTTATATGCAGTCAAATATGGTGATTTATCAGGTAATTGTTGTTTTTAAAGTGAAGAATTGATTTTCTAGGTGAGGGAAATAAAAGGACATGCTTAGAAATGACCATGATATTCATAAAAAATTGACAAAACACCAGTAAACCTTATTAAAAAGAAAACAATGTAAACTGTGACTAGGAGAACTTGAGGAAAAGAAATTATTTCACTGAATAGAATCTTATTAATAAAAGAATTAAAAACAGAACTTCTTTTGAAGCTTTTTAGACCCAAAACAGAAAATGAAAAGAAAATATTACTGCTGGTGGAATATGAAGGGTGCACAGAAAAATCCCCACTGGGCCCGATGGTGTCTTATCATCTTTGTTTACTCTTTATGCTGCTTTCCTAGGTTTGTCAAAATTGAGAAAGAAACTGAAAAGTATGTTTTGGTTGACTCTTTAGAGTCTTCTAGATTGACTGCCATGTCTTTAAGAAGCACTAGTGTTTTTTTTTTTCTCTTTGCCTATGTTTATTTCTTAGATTTTTCCACCGCTGCTGAATCAAGATTGGAGCTGCTGGAAGAGGAGCGAGGTGAGGATAGACGAGGTAAAGAGTTTGAAATAGGTTTGTTATTTAAAACAAAAAAAAGTATGTCAGAAATTTGGGTGGAAGGGAATGCCAACATTAGGCAAAGAAATGGGAGATGGGTCTGAAAGACCTTTCTTTGATTTTCCTTCCGTTTGCTTACATTGTGGTTAGTTATTCTGGATTTGATAGCTAAAGATGTCAACATGGGAAGATAAGACATTTTTAAGGCCTCCCAAATCCATTTTTTCCTCTCAATGCCCATTCCATCAGACCCATCTTGAGCTTTTGATGTTGTCTTCTAAGTCCTTAAGCATTGTATGTCCTTCAAGGCTCTTTCCTGGGCCCTCTTCTCTCTCTGCTTCTGTCCTTTGATGATCTCATCTGCTGTCACAGGTTCAGTGATCACTTCTGCATTAATTGCTTCCAGCTATATGGTAAGCCATTGTCTGAACTAGAGTGACATACACAGGAGCAATGTTTGGCTTACAAAACTTGATCCTGCCCCGTGGGTCTTCTATGAAATGGCAGACCAGTGCAAAACTGAGAGAAATTCTTTCTAGACAAATTCATACCAGGGCATGCCATTTGAACACTTACTTTTGATGGGATAATCTGATTGATTTACTTAGTCAACTGTATGCTTACAATTGTATATGGATCAGCAAGTTAAGATCTACTGAGTGGAGAATAAGAAGAGAGCATTCACACTCTCTGCCTTTCGTCTCCTTTCTCCAACCCCAGTCCTAACTGGGTGGGGGAGAACTTGGAAAGCTTCAAAGGGTCCATGAGATTTGGGACTTCTCTTTTTCTCAACAGCATCCTAGTATCATCCTGTGGTTGGCAGTTGTCTAGCAGTCTCTGCTCCGGGAATCACAGAAAGGTCGGATTCTGACACTTGGCAGAAGGGTGGCAAAGAATCAAACATCTACCCAAGAGAAACTACTTGAGCATCTTGTGAGAGGAGAAAAAGGGACTTCTAGCATTCAGGACCTGTAAGTTTTGCTTTTGTCACATGTGCTTTTTTCTTCCCAGGTTATTTTTATCTTCTGAATCCAATTCTCCCTGAGCAACATTCATTTCCCAGTGTTCTTTCTTTGGGTGTAGCTGCTTCTGTCCATCATTGATCAATTGAAACTGAATTAGGTCTCTTTGTCAAAGAAATCCACTTCCATCAGATTACATCTTCATACAGTATCGTCCTTGATGATGTATATAATGATCTCCTGGTTCTTCATGCATATGTTAATGTCCCCACACATTCTTTGATGGCTGTGATCACAGAAACTACTTTGTACCATTATTGTAGAATTATCATTGTTGATAGATAGGAAGGATAGATAGATAGGAAGATGAACACTTGTCAAAGGGATTTGCATGTTCTTCTTGGAGATTATATGGGAAGTTTAAAATGGGTAGTAACTTAGATGTTCTAGCTTACAGAGAACATTATGCTAACAGATTCAATTATCAGTACAATCCCTAGCCATTCCAGAGAGAATGTCCTACCATTCTCCAAGAAGGAAGAAGACAAGGGAGGGATCTGTGGGGAGAACATTAAGTAATAATAAGCTGTGTTATAAAGCAGAATTTAATAAGAGTCCTTGGGGATAAACACATGTGTATGGTGGGGATATATGCGTATGTTTATCTGTATGTAGATATCTACATATGTATACATAAATATATCTTTTTATAACTGTGTAGCTTGCTTGGGTGGGGATGACAGGGAAATGTATTTGTATGTATCTATCTAGATATGTATATATAAATATATCCTTTCTTAACTATAGCCTGATTAGAGGTTGGGGGGGGGGGAATGAAAGGAGAGAAAAAGAACAAAGTAAATAAGGTGCACAGCAGAAAACAAAAGACCAATTTAGAAGGAAGTATAGTCAGACACTCATGAATATAATTTTATTAATGCATATATTCTCTTAAATTGGTATTTGTTACCTATTTTGTATCCTCCCTGATATATTGCTGGGCCCTTGATAATGTTCTTTCTTGTTTTGTTTCATTTTGTGTTTTTTTTTTTTTGTTTTTCTTTTTGCTTATTCTGTTTCCCCAAATATAGTTAATCATTAGGGTTAGCAATCATTTGGTCACACTGCTTGTATGCTTGTCTGTGTTGTGTGCATAACCTTTTATACCGATTAGCTTTTCAATTTCTTACTTGGTACCAGATTATTTGGATGAATACAGCTTTGTGGTAGTACACTTTCAAATCTGGTACTGCTCAGTTCTTTTTCAAAAATTTGTTTTCATAGATTCCTTTCTGATTGACCTTTTGTCCTCCAGATGAGTGTCTAAAATGATCCTTTAGTAGTTGATATGCTATTGAATGAGGGAATGAATCTAGGTAGTTTTGTCACTTATGTGGGCTCGACCTACTCACGAACAAAGTTTCTTCCCCTATTTAGCTGTGCCTTCATTTGTGAAGCATTTGGTAATTGGCTTCGTATAGTTCCTGTATGTGTCTTGGCTGGTGTAATTATTTGAAATGAAATTTTTCTTTCTGTCTCTTCCTGCTGCATTTACTGGTAATAGAGAAAAACACTGTTGGGTTTTGTGGATTTACTATATATATCGTGCCACTTCGTTAAAGTTATTAATTGTTGAATTGTTTTAGTTGACTCTCTATAGTGTTTTCTAAGTTAATCATGTTTTTTTCTTTGCCTATGCTTGCTTTTTCATTTTTTTTCTTGTGTTGCTGCTATAAGGCAGCACCTTGAGCACAATATTGACTAGTAATGATATTGGATATCTTGCTTCATCACTGACCTTTACTGAAAAGGCTTCTAGCCGCTTCCCATTATCCTTAATGCTGGTCTTGGTTTCTAGATAGAAGGCTCCATTTATTAATTTAATTTCTATTATGGCTTGTTTGATTTTTAAACAAGACTGGGTGTTATCTTGTCAAAAGACTTTTTTATCCATCTCTTGAAATATTCATGATTTTTGTTGATTTCTTATGGTCAATTATGTTTATACTTGTGCTAATGTTGAATCGGTCTGGCATTCTTGGTGTAAATTCAGCCTGTTCTTTGTGATATATTGCTAGTTTCTGTGTTATTATTTCATTCAAAATTTTTGCATCGGTATTCTTTAAAATAAAATCAGTCTATAGCATTTTTTTCTGTTTTGATCTTCCCTGCTTTAGGTATCAAGACCTGTGTCATAAAAGAAATTTGGTAAGACTCTTTTTCTAATTTTTGAAGATATTGTATAATATTGGAATTGTTCCTTGAATTATTTGTAGAATTTGCTGGTAAAACCATTTGGCCCTATTTATTTTTTCCTTTGGAAGTTCATTCAAGATTGGCTTCTTTTTCTAAGATACATTTATTTAAATATTCTAGTTCTGTTCTGTTAATTTGGGAGATTTATATTTTTTCTAAATAGTCATCCATTTCAGTTAGCTGAATTCACAAATAGTAAAGAAAAAGAAGAATTATTAGGTGCTATTTTACCCAACTATATATATATCAATGAAACTTATTACATTTTTGATACTTGTAATCTGGTTTTCCTTTTTTTTAAATAAAATCTCCTAATAGTTTATGTTTTATTGTGTTTAGCAAAACATTTCTTGGTTTTATTTAGTTGATTTTTTTTTGTTTTCAATTTTGTTAGTTTCTCCTTTCATCTTCAAGATTTCTATTTTGATACTCAATTGGGGGGGGGTAATTTATTGTTTTCTAGGTTTGTTTTATTAGTTGCAAGCTTTTATTCATGAAAGTGTTTAGAGATATAATTTTTTTCCCTAACCCTAACTACTGCTTTGACTGCATCCTACAAATTTTGGTATGTTGTCTCATTCTTGTCCTTATCTTTAAGGAAATGATTGTTTCTATGATTTGGTTTTTGACCCATCTTTTTTTGCGATTAACTGATTTAGTTTTAGTTAATTTTTCATCCTTACTTTAAAGGTCCTTTATTGAATGTGTATTTTTTTTTTGTCTGTTTTACATTAAAGTCAGAAAAAGATTCATTCATTGGATCTCTCTGGTTTTCTGTTTTTGTCTGTGAGGGTTTTATGCCCTAAATACATAATCAGTTTTTGTGAAAGTGCCATGCCCAGTTGAGAACTGGGTATTTTCTTTTCTCTTCATCTTATTGTTGTCCATAAGTATATCATATTTAACTTATCTAAAATTCTGTTGGTTCTTAACTAATTCATTTTTTTGGTTACCTCTATTAAGGTCTGAGAGGGGTAAGTTGAAGACTTTCATCAGTATAGTTTTACTTTTTATTACCTTCTGTAACCCATTTAACTTTTATGAATTTAGATGCCATACTCCTCAGTGCATACAAGTTTAGTATTGATTGGGCCATTAGGCGGCACGGTGGATAAGTCACGCTGGGCCTGGATTTGGGGAAGAGTAGTCTTCCTGAGTTTCAAATATGTCTTTATACATTTCCTAGTTGTGAGACCCTGGGTAGGTCACTTTACCCTGTTTGCTTCAGTTTCCCCATCTGTCAAATGAGGTCAGGAAGAATTGGACAAGACTGAAACAATTGAACAAGAACAATAAATGAGAAAATAATTTAGTAATAATAATTGACATTAATATCAACATCAGATGCTAAATTAAAGGTAGAAGGGCATACAAATGTTTGTTGAATTCAAACAAATTTTATGCATTTCATTGGAGTTGGCATGAATGTTTTGAACCGGTAGGGGGGAAAATGTGTAGACAAAATGTGTATGTATGTGTACACAAAAGCGACTGAACTGGCCATGTCCCTTGCCCCAGAAATTTCACTAGTAGGCACGTATCCCTACTGGTGGCAGAGACAGAACGCCCATTCCCATTGGCACCAAAATATTCACAGAAATACCTTTTTTTAATTAATAAAGAATTGGGATTAAAGTGAGTGGACATGGCTTGGGAAATGCAAAAAAAAATGTAGCATCTGAGTGATAGCATATTGTTGTTACATGAGAAACAAAGAACAACATATATTGTTGTTGAAAGATTTACCGGGTAGACCATATCACTATCCCCAAAATGACAACTCCTAAGTTAATTTATCATTTTAATGTTACAGAAATCGATCTACCCAAGGGGTATTTTACAAATTTAGATAAAATCATAACATTTGTTTGGAGCAACACAAGATGTTTGAATACCAAGGGAAATAAAGGCGATGATAAAGGGAGAAGAGCACTCCCCTCAGACTGTGCACTATAAATTGGTAATCATGAAAAACATTTTGCACTGGTTAAAAAAAAATAGAAAAGTAGATCAATGGTGCATTTGTAGACCAGAGAAATTAGAAATAATGGTGCTAAACATAAATTGCTTATAAAAGAATTTCCTATATGATTAAAAGTTGCGAGGAAACTGGAAAGCAGCCTGGCAGAAATCAGACTTCGCCCAACATTTTGTACCAAGTGGGTGATGCAGTGCTTTGGGTTAGCCTTTATAATATAGGAAAGGCCCAAGTTCTAAGTCACATGCTTATTAGCTCTGATCTTGGGCAAGTCATTTAACCTCTGCCTCAGTTTCCTTATCTGTAAGATGGAGATAAGAGCACCTACTTCTCAAGCTTGTTTTGAGGATTAAATGAGATGATTGCATCCTCAGCACTGTACTGTGCCAGACACCAAGCGCGAGTCTTTTTACTCGACTCTCTAAGTCTTCCTGTGCCACAATTTGAAATCAAACAGTAGACTATATTTTCTGCCTTTGAAAACTTGTATCCCATTTGCCCTTCTCCAATATTTTTTGTAATGATCACTGAAAGTGACTCACCAAACAAAGCCTTTGAGTAGTCCGGGATGGATGTAGTTCATCTTTACCTGGTGACTTGAACTAATCAAGAGTAGCTGGATGTCCTCCTGCTGATAAGTTGGATTTCGATTTGCCATTTTTAGTCTGAAGGCTGTGATTTTTTGATAGACTCTGCGCATGCTGAGCCTTAACACTCTTCATACCATTCTGCGAGGACCATAGTATGCTTCTTGAATCATCCTTTTTCCATTCTTCATCCTTGTCTTTTTTTTCCACCTCTTAAGTTAGTAAGTTCTATGTGGATTCCTATTGGTCTCTTTCTTTGTCATCAGAGTTGATGTCTGGGGCATTTTCCATCGGTCCTGGGTTGACTTGCACAATACTTGTCCATGACATCGCACCTGTTATTTCTCTGTATGCTTTAAAATGCACTCTCTCGAATCCATTTGGAGGGACTATGCTTTGGTGGGAAGAAAACCAACTGGCTGATCCTGAGCCCTCCACTTGCCTCCTCAGAGATGTAGCTTCTTCATTTTTATGTGAGAATAACTCCAAGGGCCCACCAGCTCCAGAATTTTGTTTTTACAACTTCTAAGTGCTCAGTGAAATGGCTTACTGCCCTCTAGACAGGAAGTGAGCATGAGCTCAATTTGAAAGAAATACTGTGTAAATTTAGTTTGTGAATTAGAGTAATTATAAGAACTGTTATTTACTGCAGAAAATGGAGGTCCCTTTTTGTGGGCAATCACTGGGAGCTGGTGGGCTGCTGCAGCAGGCTCTGCTTTAATTGTGGAAGCTTGCTTCCATCAAGGACGTTGACACAGGACTTTGGTTTTAGAGAACATTTTCTTCAGAAAACTAAGTGGCAACCAAGTTATCAAGTTGAGCAGGGTCCCTAGGAGTAGGTGTTAGGGCGCTGGGATTAGAAACCAGATTTAGGACTGGGACACCGACCTCGAGATCCTCCTTGGGCTTAGCTTTCCAAACATTTGATCATAACTATTTTGGTTTGTGTTCTCATGGGAAATAATTTTTAGGGCACTAAAATTGCATCATTCTAACCCCACAAATCCTTCCAAGGACAGGGTATTGTTTTGATTAATAGAAGTGTTAGAAGCACCGTTAGACTTATATTCCTTTACAGGTAGTTTTACTCTGCATTGGCTTCAAGTTTGTCATTTTTCAAAGCAAGTCTTGGGCATGGATCCCTGACTGATTCTGGTGTTACCCTAAGTAAGGTATGAAAATGCCCTTTAAGACAAGAAAATAATTGTAATAAAAATGATGAAAATAAAGTAATATTCCTTTTAGTGATGAGGATGGCTAAAAAAAAATAAAATGTGCTCTCTCTAAATGGAAAGGGCATGTGCTGGCCGTCTACTCCCGTGTGTCAAGTTAAGATAAAATAGGCACTCCCATAAAGTTCCTTCTTTGGGGGTAAAATTCTGGGCTGTATTGGCAGCTTTCTCTATTTGCCTTTTGACCTTTTAAAGGATGAAATTAGGAAGCATGCTAGAATGAATAAGCCTGAAAGTAATGAACAGAGCAAACTGTTTTAGCAGGAGACACGAGAGAAGAGAGAGGATCTGGAATGGGCCAATGCTACGATGGGCGTTAGAAGTGACTAGAATTTTCAGAGTAATGTCCTTTTAGGGTAACGTCTCTTTCCTCCCCTTACTAGTTCCGGGTCACATTCTTTCCCCTTTTGTTTTAATTGCAGATGACCGTGGTGGTAGCATCTTGTCTGTTATGCTTCTTAAGAATGTGTGAATGTTATCATCACATCAGTCATGTCGTCCATTGGTCAGTTGCCATCGCTCTGTCTTCCTCTCGAGTTAGCTGTGAAGGATTCCTTGTGGGCGCATTCCTATATATTCGGGGGGGGGGGGCTCAGAGCCATGCTTTTGGCTTACTTTTTTTCCCCCGATACCGTTTTAGATCACCTAAGCCCCATTGCACGCTAAGCTCCCTTGTTGTAATCATAACTTAGAGGCCATCAGAACGCCTCCTGGGAGCCCCGGGATTGGGCCGGTTAGCTAATCTGCACCCCATGTCGTTGAGCTTGATTTACCCCTTTGCTTTATTTCCTAAAGCTAGTATCTTCCACCGTGCCCTAAATGCATGGTGCTGCCGGCACTCCCTCTTCATAAAGACTGTCCAGACTGACTTTCCCAAAACCCACATCCCCTTGGCAATGAGTAAGTACATCTGATTTGTCATCGTGCTTGGATCTCGGAGCAGAATTTTAGTATTTGCAAGCCTGGTGGTTTGATCATTTATCAACTCTCCGGGCATTTGCATCTTCCCTCCACCGTATCACATTGGACTCATCAGGTTTGTTATACTCCTCCTTTGTGGCACCTGCTATTGGCTAAAAGTGAACTAGCTCCTCTAACATCTGTTTTCCTGCAGTGGCCCACACCTTGTGGAGCCATTGTGTGTTTTTCCCCTTTAGAAAACAAAATAATAAAATGTGAAGGTAGACCCTGTCAGGAAGCAGTATGTGAAGCCCCGAGAACACAAAGATGGCATGAAATGGTATTTAATGAAATGGTAATTATTTAATATTACACTACACTAAAGCCCTCAAGGGCTTCCCGGTTTCACTGGTGACTCATTATATTGAAGTAGGAGTGGACATTAAAGGCTGTATTTTCTGCCACTTCCATTGACTGGAATGACTGCATCACTCCAGTGGTTCCCTTTAGGTGGGTGTTTTTTATATCATTAGTTTGCCCAGGAATCCCTCTCCCTTGTATGTAAGAACTCTTTATCTTTAAAGATAAAAGGAAAGGTCAGCACAAGTGATGAAATACATCCCACAGTCTAAATGTGTAAGAACTGTAAAAGGGTGAGGGCATCCTCTCACATCTACTCTTTGGAGCCGTGCTTGCTCTTTCTACTTTTGCCACGTTGACTTTGGACGTTTCGGCGGTTCTTTCCATTTACATTGTTGCAGTCACAGTGTGCGTTACTTACCTCGCTGCCTGTCATTTCATGTAGATCTTTTCAATGCTTCTCTTGGTTAATCACATTCATCATTTCTTGCATCACAATAATGAGACCTCGCAGTCGTGTTACTAACATTGTTTAGCCATTCCCCAGTTGATGGGCATCGACTTTGATACCACTATTTACTTACTAGCACAAAAACTGCTGCTATAAATATTTTGGGGGGGTGGTGTGTATACACACACAGACACGTAGATATGGGGACTGTGTTCTTAGCAGTGGCTTCCTTGGATTTAAGCCTAGTCATAAATCTCTGGGTCAAAGGGTATGGAGAATTTCTTTATTTTATTTGTGTGATTCCAAATGGTTGTACCCATTCAGTCTTAGCTACAATACATCAATATCTATTAGAGCCTAAATGAACTATTTGCAGAATATAAAGTGATTTGCATTTCTCTTAATTTGCAGTGATTGGGTTGTTTTCATAAAGACATTAATAGTTTGAAATTCTTCTTTTAAGGACTGTATTGACAGTGTGATTCCTTATCAATTGGGGAATGGCTCTTGGTCATATTAGTACCTCCTATGTGTAAATCTACACGGGGCATAGATGTTTATATCAAAACCTACTTTCTGCCTGATTGCTGTCTGGTTTTCCCAACTTTTGGGGGATGATATAGGGAATTCTTTCTTAAGTAATTTGTATCTTCCAGGATCCTCCGGTCCAAGATCCATTGCAGCTTCCACAATCTTAGGGAGCAGCCGGGAACCCGGAATTTTTAAGTTGGAGAGCAGCTCCTTAGGTAAGTCTGGGGCCTGGCTTCCCCACCTTTGAGAAACCCTGCCAATTGGCGGGATGGGGGTGGGCCTGCTGGCTGAGAACTTGGGCCAAGATCCTTTGGGATGAGGTTTGCTTTGTCGAACAGTTGGGCTAAATGGAATTTTCTTTTTCTTATTGCGAGAGCTAGAGTTTCTTAAATCTGTGTCAACAAAGCTATCCGGGCATTTGCCTCTTGGGGATGCTGCTAGTTTTTGGTTTGCAGTAGGCATTTGTTTATGGTGAAGTAATGAAGATGACATGTTTTACAAATGACTGCTCTTTATTCCTATTGTAAATGGGGCCTGACAAGGCTTTCAATCCCCTCTCCCCTACTGCCGAAGAACGCTCTTAGGTGCCGATAAGGGGTGGCCTGCCGCCGCCATCCTTTTGCATCGCCTCGACACCCCAGCTGCTATCCTGTACTGTCCAACAGAGAGAACCGTGACAGGTAAGTTCCGCGACAACTTTTCAGGGTGATAACGGCTCCCACATCCCTGCAGAGACACTGACCCCCATCTTTACGACTGGAGGACAAGTAAGTGTAATCTGGGGCTTGGGGTCACCTCAAGCCAGAGTTTTGAAATTGGATGCTTTTAAGCCCCGATTTAGTCTTAGAATCCCAGTGGGGAAAGGTCTAAGTTTCTATCCCTAGGGAAGAGTTAGGAAATGACTCCTAAAAAGCTGGTGGTTTGCAGCAAGAAACAGAAATATGCCCTGGATATTTGGGGTATCCAAGGTCTGGAGCCCACTTGCCCCCCATTGGTAAGTTCTCCTTCCCCCTGGATTTTCTTCTCTGCCTGGCCCTCTCCCTGGAGTCCCACTGAGTGCACTCAGCAGAATTAGGGGAGGAAATCTGATTGCTGGGGGGGAGAAGCTCAATTCTTCCTTCTTCCCTCCCCTTTACCTCCTTCGTAAGGAGGGAGAGAGAAGGAACTGCCTTCCCCCAATCCTGCTTTCTCATCCTCACTTCCCCTGACTCACCTCTGCTTTTGCTGGGAGCTCCCTTATTAGCACCCCCCCACTCCTTTCTGTCCCTTTCTTTCTCTTAGCTGGGTTCTCTTCGAGCTTTTCCCTCTATACTCCTTCACTTGGTATCTCTGTGGCCCTTCAAACCTCCTTATTACTGTGGAGGACGCTCAGGGGCCCCCTGTCCTCTCGGCTTGTTGCTCCCATCACAGATCTCTCCTTATTCCATTCTGCCAGTGGTTCTTTCTATATCACTTTCAGAATCTATCTCTAAGTGACTAAATGTGAGGATTTCCCCTCCAAGCCCTTCTTCCTGGAGAGGGCCCAGGTCTGCTTTGCTATCCCTCGTCCCAGCCAAGCCTCAGCATTTTCTTCTATTTCGCCTTGACTGAGGGAAAAAGTCAACCTGGGCACTCGGTGGATTTCATCATCTCTGTGCTTCTCAACCTGAGCTCTAAGCCCTTAAACTCTACCTTCTCCAGATTCCTCCCCCTTCTAACTTTCCACTTACTGGGGAGGGTCCCATCAAAAAGCACTTTGACAAGTCTTCTTGCTTCTTCCTTGGTGAGATCCATCCAATGTGGCACCTACAGGATCAAGGCACAGACTTCTCAAGACCCTGCTCTCAAGTCCTAGACATACCCAAGGCCCATACTCAGACGGAATCCACCAGCAAGAGGGCTGCGGCGCACTGTCTACATCCGTTCCCAAAAGAGGAGGCCACTCTCATACACATGGTGACTTGAACCCAGTCTCTTGCCCAGGAGGAAGGAGAGTTACCAACATCATATCAATAGCACAATAAAACAAAGATCTTCCTTACTGATCAATTCCCCCCCCCCACCTTTCCAGCCACCTCTCTGTTCCCTTTCACTGCCTTCCACCTTTGTCTGTCTTCTTTTCTACCTTCCTCCCTGCTGGGTGGTTCCTCAGGAGTTGCTGCCTCCTCCAAGGTTCACCCCATCCCCACTTAGGGGTTTTTTGGCAGTGAGTTCAATCACTGGCTCCAATCTCCCGCCACCATACTAGGGAACCCCAAGGTACATAGACATTGTCTCCAACATTCTTGACTTCTGGGGAGGAGATGAGCTCTCTTTGCTGGGGAGAGAAGCTTAATTCCTCTCCCTTCCCTCCCGTTAACCTCTTTTGGAAGGACTGAGAAGGAACTGCCACCCCCCAATACTTGATTTGTCTCACTTTCCTGAGCTCTGAATGTTGGGTACTTGACCGGCGTCTGCTGTCAGTCTAGCTCTTCTTCCATCTGTAGGAGGACCTTCTGTCCCTTCCTGAGGCACTTCAGCTGTACCTTGGCCAAGCCTCAGCTTTGAATCATTTTAGTCCTTCCTTCAACCCTGCACAAGTAAACCGATTCTATCCTACCTTCTCCAACAGATGGGACTACTGGCTTTCACTTACCTTGAGTGGAAAGAAAGAGACCGCCCCCCTACCTCCAAGATGCATCATGGCCTAGGGAGACTCGGGGGACACCTTGTATAGAATAAAAGTAGATAAAAAGGGATGTTAGAGCCTACTCTGGGATATTAGGGGTCCCAAGGTAGCTTAGGGGACTGCTTTTATATACGCTTGTGGATGAGCCAAGAGCCCCGAGTAGTACCTGAGTGAATAGATCTTATGTACCCCTAAATTCAACTATCTTGGCTAAACAAAGAAAATCTACATTTAGTCTCAAAATAATCACAGAAGATAGCGATTTGAATACACAGAATTGAGGACATATCACTCAGCTGGGAACATTTGGCATCATTTCAGAAAGAAAGAGAGTCTTTAAAGGAATTCCTCCCCCCCACTACCATACTCTAGACCAGGGGTCCTCCAACTTTTTAAATAGGGGGCCAGTTCACTGTCCATCAGACTGTTGGAGGGCTGGACTATAGTAAAAACGAAAACTTTGTTTTGTGGGCCTTTAAAAGGGCACTGGGCTCTCCTCCATTAAATGCTCCCCACCCCCTGCTAGCCTAGAGAAAAAGAGCTCAAGTGGGCAAAAGAAGTACAGTTCTGATGGGTGGCACAAGACATAACTAAGCAAAGTTAAGCTGAGGCAATTTCAGGGAGATCAACAAACTAAAAAGAGATGGAAGGCTTTTGATAACCCACACACATCACCATGGAGGAAAGTGGGGTGAGGATCTAGAACAGGTTCCACACAGAGGAGATACCTTGGGGGGATGAACCCCCCATTCAGACCAGAGTAAAACTTACCAAAAAAGTAACAGAGAGAACTTCTGGGATTCTTAATGGGTGAGGAGAGTGGGGAAGTAGGAGTTCCAAATGCTCCCCCTTGTTATTCTTTTAAGTCTACTCCAAGAATGATTTGAGGGTTTCTGCTTTCTCCCTAAACAGTGGCTAACAATTACTTGTGGTATGGGATCAAGGGAGATAGATCCCTTGACCTCCTCTAATCTACCACATGACCAGATTGGATTAAACTTTCTAACAAATGAAAAACTATACTTTGTTCTCTAAGTTCATTCTTGGTTATCAGTAGTCCTGGCGCAGGCCTTCTATTTCATCTTCCCAGATTATGCTTTCTCCAAAACCTACCGAGTTCTAATGATATTGACTCGCTTCTGTGGCCAAACATTCCAGCACTCCACATTTGATAATATTCGAAATATTATCTTGCTAAATTGTTCCTCTCCCCCCTGTCTTCTTCAAGAACAAGGAAACCACAATCTTCTGGCAGCCTCTTGAGGTGACCAAGATGAGGCACTGAGAAAAATGACTTGTTAATCCAGCTAATACTTTAAACCTATCTCTCTGCAGAGAGGGCAGCCTGACCCTCATTACTCCAGTGTAACATCAGGAGGGTCCGAGAAAGTGGCTGCTTAAATTCACAGCCTTTTTTTTTTAAACCACTCTACACCCCTGTTCATTTGACTAGATCAGTGGTTCTCAAACTTTTATTTTCAGTATCTTTATCCTATTAAAAATGATTGAGGATCTCTCCAAAGCGTTTTTGTTTATCTGGGTTATATTTATAGACATTTATCATATTGGAAATAAAAACTATTTTGGAATTTTTAGACCCTCTAAAAAGGCTTTCAGAGATCCCCAGGATTCTCTAGACCATACTTTGAGAACCACTGGACTACATAAAGGCTCAGGGGTCAAAATAAAGGGAAAATCACAATAGATCAGAACCAATCTTTACTTTCACAATAATCAGATTGGTTTTTCCATGCAACATAATGCCGACTGATGGTTTTAGATACTTTGGATCACATTTTTAAAGGACCCTTTCTTGCCTGTGCTCTTTATTATAAGGTATCCCTGCCCTTTGACCCCACCAGGTATCTTGCTGCTAGGCGGCTAATTCAAGGAGATCAATGACAAAAAAAAGGCTCAATATGCATCAAAATAGTGATAGAAGCACATTTTGTAGTATCTAATAACTAGAAACACAGCCGATTTACCACTGGTCCCTGCCCACCACCTCATGAGTGTAGAGGAATTCTCACTGTGCTCCAATAAGCACTCACTACAGTGAATCCAGAGAAGTCCAGGGAGATGGTGGGAAAAAAAAAGTGAAGTAAATATATACAAGTACACAAATACACCTCAAAAGAACTACCCTCCAAAATGGAAAGTGAATGCTGACAACTGAGAATACCCAAGCTTACCTTAACTTAGAGATCTGAGAAGGTACTTCTTAGCAGAAGTGAGTGCGAATATAGAACACTTCATATTTTTTCAGTATTACTTTCTGTTATACTGAACTTTACTTTGTTGTTATAAGGGATAGCACAGCAGGAGAGATCTGTGATAGGAAAGCCTTTCATCTCTGGCCGATCACATGATGTTCAATCAATCCAACTGCAACATTACTAAAGTGAGGCCTCATGCATTTGGGAGGATAAGGAGAGTACTAGACAAAAGTTTGGAACACACGCTGTAGTTCTAATGATATTGCTACTCACATTTATACTGCAAGGATAGTCACTTGTGCTTTGTGTACACTTGCCACCATTTGAAACTAATATTTGAATTTTCTGCATAATTGCTCATGTATCAACCTAGCAAGAAAAGCGAAAGCTTTGTCAGTCATGCACTGGCCACGTAACTTTACACCATGAATATTTCCTGCTAGAAGAGGGGTGAAGTCACAGGCTAGAGCAAGCGTTTCCCAATTAGCTACTTATATGGCATCAGAAACCTGAGCAGTTAAAGGAGAAATGAACATCAAACCCCAACTAGAGTAAGGGAGTAAACAAAGAAGATAGGATGTGCACTTCAAAATGACTCCAACTTAACTCAATAGATGATTCAGACCAGAGCCTGTGTCCCATCAAGGGTCAAATGAAGTTTATGTTCCTATGTGAATGGAACACTTTGGAGCCAAGAACATTACCGAGTTTCCCAAATTAGACCCATAATCACTCAAAGCTTCACCCTATCCACATAGCTGCAAATGAACAAGCCTTTTTATTTTGAACAGCTGTTAATATAGATGAAAGACACTGTCCTAGATGCTAGTGGTAGACAAAGTCCCTGCCCTCAGAGAACTTTCTATTGGAACAGTACAAAATTTAAACAAGGAAGCTGCAAATGAATGAGTTAGGGAAATGCTTCCCATAGGGAAGCTAATGATTCCAAGTTCCCCGGGTTAGGAGGAAAGTAGACTGCTTAGTTTAGAAAACAACTCACCCAATTGGGCTGGGAAAAAGAGCGTCATATCAATCTTCCTGTCTTGGGCATTCACTATAAATGAGGAGTGAGATGCTAAAATTCAGGAGGAAAAATAGAGCAAACTAAGTAAGACCCATCTTTTTTTATTCTTTTAAACATCAATGTCCTTCCAGTGGCATGGTAATAACGATGATGATAAAAGCTTACATTTATATAATACTTGATATTATTTTATGCTGAGAACAATCTGGAGGCAGGTGCTATTCTTATACCCACTCTATACGTGAAGCAAGTGAGGAAGAGAACAGTTGCCCAGGGTCACATAGAAGGTTCTGAGGCCCAGATGGAACTCAGATCTTGCAGCGTTTTTGTCCAGCAAGCACTGCACACCTAGGTACCTTTTTGCACGGGGAATTCCCAAATGAAGGAGACCACCAGTCTCTTTTCCTCTTGATTCACAAAAATTTAAAATGAATTTGTTTTCTTCCCAGTATGGAGAGGAGCAATAGGAAAGAATTGGCCCTTGGGGCTCTTGATCTTCTCAAGTCTGCCAGAGTGTTGATGTTTTCACAAGTCCCAAGAAATGAAGGCCACGTGCGTTCAATGAATAAAACATGCCAAAATTCATAAAGAAATGAATTTGTGGAAAGCAGTGGCAGAGTAGTACCTGCTCTCCTTTATAATCATTGGATATTAGGCACTTTTTCCATGTGGAGGTTTTTGTTTTCTATTAAGAATCTAAAGAAATGGCAAACTATGCAACCAAAGTTCAATCGAATCTCCCAGTAAACCAAAACCAAAATATTTTGTTCCAAGCAAAAATAAAAATAAAAAGATCCTGTATTTTTCAATCATAAGTTCAATAGAACCAAAATTGCTAAGTGGTACAAGCCTCCAGTTTTACTATAGAATCTGACTGAACCCTTCGGGCATCCAAGAAACCCAGCAGCCTTTTTCACATCAATTATTGTTCCCTAGAACCATTTTTCCTAAGTAGACAACAACAGAAGATGAATTCAAAAGTAATTCCAAAGAAGAGCCATCCTAAAAGCTGACTGGGGAAATCAATAAAATGCGCAAATCACTTAAGGCCAAAGAGAATCGAGGAAAAAAATAGCATCACAGGTTTGTAATATAGCTCCAGTTCAGTAATTCCAGTGAGGCCATTAGAACAAAGCGTGAGAAGTCCAAAATGTTCCAAATTTCTGATATTCCCAAGGCCCCTCTTGTGGTTAAGGGGTGGTAGAGGAGACTAAAATTCACTTTCACCCCTGTTCTCCTTGCCCCCACTAACTGTTAAAGTCCAAGACCAAATTATAGAAACAACAGAACAATCTCTTCAAATAAAATAACAATATTGAGACAACATTTTAAAACTTAAGGGATATAGCTAAAGTAGTACTTTGGAGGAAATTTCTATCTATATACACTTTAATCAACAAAAGACAGAGAATATAAGATATCAAAGGAAAAACCCAAGTCAAGAAACTAAAAATTAAGCAAATTAAGGAGGTCAATAAACTTACAAGTAAAGATCCAATTGAATTAATAAATAAAATCAGGATTTTAAAAATTAGTAAATAGCTAATGTGATTAAAAAGAGATAGGGAAGCGAAATTATTTACATAAAAAATGAAATAAGATGATTCACAATTGAAGACAGGAAATTGCCAGAAACTATTTTGCCCAATTAGACTCTAATGAAACTGATAATACTGAAAAATAGATGCATACTTACAAAAATAAAGATTAACCTAGACAACGACACAAAAGAAACTGAATAAACCATATATGATCTCAAAGAGAAAAAAAAAAAACTAGATGGATTTACAAGTCAATTCTTCCAGATAGTGAAAGAATAATTCAATCCCCACATGCATAAATGATTGCCAATAAGCAAGAATCAATTAGCACTTTGTTGAAAAGATCTTTCTCCATATATTTTCTCGATGCCCCAAAGAGGGAAATGCCAAATAGAGAAAGAAAACGATAGATCAATAATAAAATGTTAGCAGATAGGGCAAATACCATCTCAGAAGACAGTCAGGAAGAGTCAGAGAAATCATCTTCAAGTTAACTGCACAAAGTGTATCTCACACATAAGGTATCAACTATTTGGGCTCCTGTGATGACATACCAAGGAATTCCATGAATCTAACTAGAAAACACTGGAGATACAGATTTGTATAACTGGAAAAATAGTTGCTCATGGATGAATAAATGCAGTGATTATACCTTGTTATTCACATACTTATTCACTGTAATGCCAAACTACACCAAAATTACAGAAGTAGAAACAATAAGGCCAAAATTCTTCAGGATAGTAAGGAAAAAGTGGGCAGAAAGGGGGGGCTCCTAGTACCTGAACTCAAGCTATATTATAAATCAGTAATCATTAAAACAATTTAGCACGGGATTAAAAAAAAAAAAAAGCTCTATTAGGAAAACACATCAGATCCACCTATTTGGAAGAACACAGCACCGTAAAGTTGGACAAACTTCAAATTTTCTATAATTGGGATCAGCAATATGGCAGACATAATCTATCTGGTAACAGCTCAGACCTTACACTGATGAAATCCAAATGTACTCAATGATGTTCTCTTTAAAGGAGAGTCCTACCTAAGTCAATTATGGGAGCAAGGAAGGAATTATAGGCCAGATCTGAGGACAGAATAAAAGCTCGTGACCAAACGAGGACTGGAGAGCATCACAGAGGACAAAAAAAAGACAATTTTAAGTGCATCTATATCAAGAGGAAAACCTAAGTAGGTGGAAATATTTGTAATAGGCTTCTTTGATAAAGGTCTCATATCCAAAATGTAAAAGGAACTGAATGAAAGTTGTAAGATGAATAACAATCATTCCACAATAGATAAATGGCAAAAGGATACAAATGATTTTTAAAGAAAAAGCAAGTCATGCCTGAGATTGGCAAAAATGGCAAATGGCACTTTATTAAAATAAGAAAAACAGGCATACGAATACATTATTGGTAAGGTGAACCTGTGGATTGTTTTGGCCATTCTGGAAAGCAATTTGGGATGAAGTCATGAATCTAAATACATGCCACAGGCACTGTGCCAAGTATAATAATTGATGCAAGATGATTCCTACTCACAAGGAACTTGCACCATTAAGCCTATCTCTTGAGTAAATTAAAAAAAAAAAAAAAGACCAGGGAAAGGAGCCTTATGTACTAAAAGATTTACTGCAACTCTTTTCATCACAGCTCCAACTGAAGTGGAAATCAAAGAGGTGAACAAAATTGCAGAATTGTCAAAGAAATGGCAACATATTAACATCATGAAATGAAAACATGACAAAACAGACACTTTCAATTGTGAGTTGATGTAGGGTGGAGGGAGCAGCACAAGTGGTACCAAAAAACAACATTAGAACTCTGCTCAATGAACACATCACGTACTTCCTACTAGAGAAGTAATAGAAAACACAGGCTGAGCTATTCCATTTGGGACATGGCCAAGGTGGGATGTTTTCTGGGACAAGGCATATCTGCAATATGTCCCAGACTCCCAGTTCCTAGCAATTTTTGTCAGGAAGTGAATCCTAACAACAATGGTTTCCGAGGATTCACTGAACATCAGGTTTAGTCACAGTCATCCCTTTCCCCACAAGGACTTTTATTGAGGGGACTATGTTGCATAAATACATATAATGCAGGTAACTATTTAAAAGAATATTATATAAAATATTTATATCAAGTCACTTCATGGGGCACTAGCAATTAGAGTGGAGCAGGTGGGAGAGGTTTCATGTAACAAGTAGCCCTTGAACTACACTTTGAAAGAAGTTTGAGATTTTCAGTTAGAAGACTACATTCAAGTCTTAGGAAACGTCCTACATAAAGGCAGGAGGCATGAAATGTATGGGGATACTTTGGCTTTAAATGCTGAACAGAGGAATTTTGGATTTTATCCTATAAAAAATAGGGAGCCATGTGAAGTATTGGAACAGGGTCATTATTGTTAGGGGGTGTGTGGTGAGGGGGTGGAAGTCATTTCGAATCATTTCCATTGTCTCCTCTAAGAATGTAAGTGCTGTGAAGGCAAGGACAGTTTTTGCCTTTTCTTTGTACCCCTAGAGGGCCTCACTGTGAGGTATGTAGTAGCTGCTTCACAAACACTTGTTTGAGTGATTCTATCTTTTACTACTCTTAAAAATCCAAAATGTTACGGCCCATTAGGGATATTATATACCCTCATCCTTGCCCTCAAGGTTCTTACACTTCTAAGCCTATTTCCCAAGCAAGTCACAAAAAAGAGGATGTATTCCATATGTATTGTATACATAGAGTATTACATACATATGACATCTATGTATAAATGCAGATATGTATATATACCTATATATATATATATATATACCTATGTCTTCAAGTATATATATATACCCATATCCATACCTATATCTACATACAGACTTTAGTATTTTTTTTTTCATCTGGGAAAGCCTTAACCAGATCCACAGGGTATGAACCTGTATAGCCAAACCACACGTTAGATGAGTTTGCTTTTGGCCAGTAACGGGTACCAGAAGGAAGCTGCATGGCAAACCTACCGGGCCCGAGGTGATGCCATGAAGATTAAGATGCACATATGCCAGGAGAGTTCACAAATGACCAAATGGGCTTCAATTTCGGGTTTGCGAACACTATAATTCTCTTCTAAGATCCAGGTATGAGGACAGGCACTTAGCAGTCAGATGGACCGTTCATTGCCAGGGAGATAAAGATTTTGTGCAATCTCCCAAAGACGAGATAAGGAAAAATAGAAAATCGGTCTGGACAATCTGTATGATTAAGGAGCAATGACAGCTTTCATATATTTAGGGTGTAGTGACACAAACTAGCTTTGGTAAACAAAGCAAAAAGTATACATGAATCTCATCTGCAAACTCAACAAAATGGGGTGCAAGTCAGCTAACCAGCCCATTCAAATGATGTGAGGAAAAACTGGCCAAGATGTTATTGTCAGAGACCTCTGTGGTCAAAAGAGAAAGAAAAATGACCCAATGCTACTGGGAGGGAGGAATCAAGTACTTAAAAAGGACAACCAGAATGATCCCTTACCTTTTCTCCTTTTTAAAAGCTAGATTATTAATTGATATGTTTTCCCATCACCTTTATTTCCTCAGCACCCATGGTCTAGATCTCTCTTAGAGAGCTATCTCTTGCATAAAAAAAGGTAAAAACACAAACAGGAAGGAAAAAATCCCCAGATTGATCAACACCTCAAAAACAACAACAACAACGACAAAACCCAACCAAACAAAACCCCAACCTGATAACACAGCATCTAAATGTTTCATATCCACAGCTCCTTTACCTCTTCAAAAATGCTATGGGGGATACTTTTTCATACTTCTTTGGGATCAAACTTATTCTAATTTATCATAGTTTCAGGTTTTTTGGTTGTTTCCTTTCTGTGCCCGTTGGAGATCTTTGAGCACATTTTTTTTTCTCAGCTGTTCTATCACTTGGCCAAAAAGTTCATTTAAATCTTCCTAGGTTCCTGAGGTAGGTACAACTTTCCATTTTATAGGAAACTGAGACAAATGGGTTAAATGACTTGCCTGGGATCCCAAAGCTAGTAAGTGTCAGAGGCCAAACTTGAAGGTGGGTCTTCCTAACTCATGACCTAGTGCTCTCTCCAGTGTATCACCAGCTGCCTCTACTTCAGTATTCAATAAATATGTTTTTACACAATCTTACCCTTCCTCCCTTCCCATTCCTCTTCTGAATCAAACCTATAATATATTATGTGTAAATGTTCTTTCCAGATTTTCATGTGCTATAGAGAAGTGGCACAGAACTGTTTCCGACTACCCCCTTCTTCTCTTCTACCTTTGCTTTTCCTCTCTGCCACAATTTTGACTTTTCTTTCCAAGTCTTGCCTATCTTTCTTCCTGATAACCCACCTTTCGTTTCTTTCTTCAATGGGAGGGGAAAGAAAGAGATGGAGTGATATCAG
Organism: Sarcophilus harrisii; assembly: GCF_902635505.1. Classification (NCBI taxonomy): domain Eukaryota; kingdom Metazoa; phylum Chordata; class Mammalia; order Dasyuromorphia; family Dasyuridae; genus Sarcophilus; species Sarcophilus harrisii. The sequence continues at coordinate 63,251,886 of NC_045432.1, forward strand.
AGAATGGTATCTTTGGGACTACAAAGAACTGGGGGTCATTGGACGTCCTTTAGTCTTTCCAAGGAACGAATTTAGAAGATGAGAACGTGTGAGGCATTACCCATTTTCATCAACTTCTTTCCAAGTCTTTCTTGCACCTCTAGCACATTCACTCTGCATCTCCGTGGGTAACTTAGGAATGAGCACAATCTCTCCTGCCTTTCAAGAAACAGCTTTGTGGGCATTTGTTTGTCTCTTTTTATCCCCGCTCACCTTTAGATGATCGCTTCCTATTTTATTCCAGGCTTAATGCAGTCTTCAGTGTCTGCTAGTTCTTTATTTTCTCTTCCGGAATCCCTAGTGTTTAGCTTCCAATGGAGAAGAGGGAAATCCCAGGCCCTCTTCTGTCCTGCTCTTCACCACTGACCTCCTGTTGCCAGAAGGCAATTCTCTGAGAATACTTAGTTTAGTTGAAGAGAGAACTAGTGGGGGGAAACTGCCCTGCGGGATCCCCTGCTCAACTCCCATAGTCGCCCTGATGAATGGGTGCCGGCCAAATCCTACACAGAGGTGGCAGTGGTATCCCAAAGGGCCGTGGACTCTGCTCCACCTAGAATATGAGGAGCCCCTGAACCTGAGGCCCGTGTCCATGCCAACTTCACTGAGTACAGCTAGCTCACAGCAAGCCTGGAGAAGTCGGGGCTGGGCCAGACTCCTCAATGCTGCTCCTGCTTCCCAAAGACCCACTCGTGATCACATCATTTATTCAAATCTAGGCCCCCTGATGTAACTAAAAACTAAAAAGGAGGACTGTTACAACTTGCCCTATTTGTTGGGGATTTTATTTGCATCAGTTTTCTGGAAAGCAAGCATCTCACAAAAAACCATCCCAGCAATCCAAAGTGAACCAAAACTACAGAATACTCCCAGTTCAAACTCCCGTCCTTTTTAAAAGCAGCAAGGCCATATAAAAGGAAGTTTCAAGTAAACCCCTCAGTTTTTCCTCATCGTTATGACATTGCCTTCATCATGCTGAAATAGCTTTGTGATATTAAAAAAATTAAGTCAACAGTGAGCTAGACACTACTTTGAAAATCTTTTCCCCCAAAGTAATTTGGTAGAGTATCCTGTCACATTTTTTGAGCCTCATTTTCTTCATTTGTAAAATGCTGCTGCTGAATCAATTGATTAGTTCCTACTGGCTTCCATCCTGTGATTTTGCTGATCAGAAACCAGGCTTAGAGGCGGTGAGGATTGAATTCAGACTAATAATTCCATCCATATACAAATTCCATCCAGATACCTAATGTACCATGTGGGTGCATGCATATGCATATAGATATGCCTTCTGGTCTCAAGGGAAATATCATCTTGGAGACTGGAAATACCTTGCCTGCTTAGGGAAGAAACAGCCTAACTCCTGTGAATCCAGTCCCTCCCCAAACCACGCTATTGGGTCTTTTTGATGTGTCTTGATTCGGTTTCTTCTCAGTAATGAGCCTTCCTCCCACCTTCAGAATCCCCATCCTCATATATTCTCCAATAAACACAGTAACAGAAAGCTCACCTTGCTTCCTAAATGAACCCTGGAACCTTCTGAGGGTCATAGGAATGTCTGTAACGTAACAGTGAGCAGCTGAGGTTTTGCAAGACTTGACTATTACCACTATTTATGTGTTATGTGACCCCTTGGAAAGTCCAGTGAAGTAAATCAGTGAAGTATTGTGCTCCCTTTTCTATATGGGGAAACGTGCTCCCAGGTCTACACCTTGAGGATCATGGTTAAAAGTCCAAGTCAGGTCTTCTGAGCACTATAACATGTAAATCCACCACAACAGGTGGCTTTGGAGCTTAAGAAAAACCATGTTCTAACTAAGCCCAGACTTTTGGAATAAAGACTTCTAGATAAATGCCTTGGAAATTCTTACATACTCATAGCTAACATGAAACTTTTTGATTATTACTAAGATTATTTCAAAAGGGGCATTTTCTCTACTTTTGAAATAAAAAAGTCAGTTTTCTAGCTGTGGCCAGTAATACCAAAAGTCTTGAATTTTTACTTTCAAGAAAACACATGAAAAAATTTTGTTCTGCACTAACTAAAACTTAAGGCAACTTAAGTTAACACACATTTCAAGATATAAAGAGGAATAGGAAAGAAGACTATAACAGGAACTGATTATGTTAACACATTAAAAAAAAAATAAGCTTAACCAGGTAGTAACAAAACTCACCCATATGCCCTTCTGCATTTTTTCTTCTTTGCTTTTCAAAGCCTGTCTTTGTAACTCCCCTTCCCTTCACCCAACTCTCCTTATTTACCCTTTTCTGTCAAGCAAAAGAAAATCAATGGTCCAGGCACGTCAGAGAATGCATATGTCCAGTTACGGACATTTCTTTACTAAGAGATGAGATACTGCATCCTCTTCGGCCTTTCAACAATCACGGCGATAAGTAAAAGACCTTTACAAAATGGTGAGACCAAAAAAAAAAAAAAAAAAAAAAAACATTGTTCTGAGTAAATTAAGCAGCATGGAGATATACATATACATAGATAGATAGATACATATATGTATGTATGTATCTATCTATATATGTATTTATAAGTAAAGGAATAACATGCGGGGTGTTATTCAAATAGGAGAGGGAGGAAGCATCTAGTTTTTTAAAGAAAGCTTACTTTTGGTGACTTCATCTTTGGCCTTAGCAGTCCTTTTTGTAGAACTGGTAGCATGAATGATCTGACTAGATAAATGACCCTAGGGCATAAAGATCCTAGGGAAATGATGGAGAGGCCAAACTGGGGTTTGGGTCCCCAAATGCTCTCCTCCAATTGCCATAGGACACAGGCAGGACAATCTCGATGGCCCTTGATCACACCAAGGAATGAATAGGCATCTTTGCTACTATCCTAATTCCTCAGCTGGGCCCTTATCCTGGAAGAGGAAGCATTAGCTGAAGCTACAAGTAGGGCTCCCAATACTCATAAATGAAAGGGAGGCTGTAGCTATAGAGGGTGTGTCAGTGTGTATGGAAGGGAAGCACTATGGTATTGCATTTAGGCTCCAAGTGCATTTGAAGGGGGAAATTTCTTTTCCCTCATCAAATCAGTGCAGATTTCTGAACTGAATCCCCTCTGTAACTGGAGAATTTCTTCATAGTCACTCTATGGTAAAGATATTTTGTGGATCCTGTACAAAATCCTTATCTTGCCTAGACACACATTTGTCTGTATTAAGATATACGGGATTTTCAGAGGTTGAAAAGACCGAGACAGTGTCTTCTCTTCAGAGATTCTTAGTTGTCATAGTTAGATCTCAGCCCCCCCAAAAAAGGGCAGCTGGTGCCACATGTAGCCCCGCCCCCCCATCCTAGCTTTCTTTCTCTTGCTCTCAAGTCACCGAATGAACACGCTGCAGATTTACCAAAGTGGCCAGTCGGTATACTTGACTCGGGGGATACCAAGTCAAGGCTGCCTGGCTGAAAGCTTTCTTCTCTGGTTGCACTCTGTGCACCTTCATTTAAGTGTAATACCCCAGTTCTGTTCTACCCTTCCAACGTGCCCAGAGGATGATCTCTGTTCTTCTGCTAACAAACCGCATTTGTTAGGTGTGTGGTTGCCTTGAAAGTGCTCTTAATTTAGTCACTGGCCCTCCTCTGTCCTTTCTCTTCTACCCCCATAGAATGTAAGTTCTCTGAAGGGAAGGGGGGAGGAGACTGGAAAACAAGGTTATTCTGTCTTTGCATCACTTGTGCTTAAGGAGACTTACTCAGGGATTACACAAGCTAGGCAACTTTGAAGCCAGGACAGTCCTGGTGTAAGAAAAAAACAAGAACAGGCAAGCAGGCAGACGTCTGGATCAGAAAAGAGGGTGTCAGGCAGCGATCCTGTCAGTGGGGAGGCAGTCGGCACAGAGAACTCTGGAGGAGGGTGACCCAGTAGATGAACAGAGATCAAGAACAGGAAGAAGGGCGGAGCTCGGTGAAGTGCTGGGAAACTGAGAGTGAAAAGGGGAAATTCCCACACCTGTGGATACATGCACAGTCCAGGAAGATTCCTTCCTTCCTAATTCTCTCCTCCCCCCACAAGCCTCTTTCCTTGGCTCTCACTGCCCAGGTATGCCCACTTTTCTCCATTTGCCCTCTGTCTCAGATATCTGGTGACTCCAGGGAAGTTAGTACAACTTGGTCCCTGTCTGTTTTACAGGGGAAGTGGAAGGAGATCTGTGAGAGCAACTACCAACACATTGGGTTGGACCCAAGCTGATGCATTAGGAGCAGCCATCCAGCAGAACTCTCCCAACATATCTTGGCGAACAACTTTACAAGAACACCTGCGATCAGATTTTGTAGTAGCAGAACCAACAAAAGGACGGGGTGAGACATTTTGCTGTCCTAAGAAAATTTAAGAGGTCAGCAAGAGGACTCTAACTTAGGGGGGTGGAGGTCTGTCCACTGCTGGTGCGGCGGCAGCAGCAGCAGCAGCAGCAGTAGTTTTTGGAGCTCTCAGCTCAGAGACGGTAAGGGTAGTTGGATAACCGTTCTGAAAGAAGTCACAGGCCTTTGCTGGCACAAGTACAGCAGGGGCTGCTCAGCGACGCCGTTGCCCATAATCAGTTCTGTGTTGCACTTCCAGGTCAGAGAGGAGCACTGGTGATCAGCACGAGGGAGCAGGGGCCCTGAACTAGGGGTCCTTTCAGGGTAGACTAGAGTGTAGAACAGGAGAGCAGTGACCACATCTCTACACCTGGGTCACATCACCTTGGAAGCACCCAAAACTCTTAGACCCCCAGAAGTAACTGAAAACAGCAACAAGAAGAAGCCTGCAGGAAGTTGACATAGTACTCCCCACCCCCAGGTGAGCAGAGGCTTAAACTTTTCTCAAGTTCACGGTCAAGAAATAAGCTGGGAAAATGAGCAAACAAAAAAAGAATATGTCAGGAAAAGGCTACTATAGTGGCAGGGATGACCCAGACAGCTCAGAAGCTTCTGGTAAATCAAAGAAAGGTGCTAATTGGTCCCAAGGCCAGCAGGAAATACTGGATGAGTTAAAAAAAGAGATAAGAGTGGTAGAGGAAAAATTGGGAAGAGAAATGAGAGTCATGCAAGAAAATTATGAAAAGAAAATTACCACCTTGGCAAAACAGGCCCAAAAAAATACTGAAGAAAACAACACCTTAAAAAACAAAATTGGCCAGATGGCCAAAGAAGCGTGCAAATCCACTGAAGAGAAGAACTCCCTAAAAACAAGAGTTGGCCAGATGGAAAAGGATGTGCAAAAATTCAGTGAAGAGAAGAACTTCTTAAGAAGCAGAATTGGCCAGATGGAAAAAGAGGTACAAAATCTGACTGAAGAAAAAAATTCCTTAAAGATGAGGATCGGACAAGTGGAAGCCAATGACAATATGAGACACCAAGAAACCGTGAGACAGAGTCGTAAGAATGAAAGGATCGAAGAAAATGTGAAATATCTCATCGGAAAAACGAATGACCTGGAAAATAGATCGAGGCGAGATCACTTGAGAATCATCGGACTACCCGAATGCCATGATCAGAAAAAGAGTCTTGAAACCATATTTCAAGAAATCATCAAGGAAAACTGCCCCAACATTCTGTACCCGGAGGGCAAGATTGAAATTGAACGCATCCATCGGTCTCCTCCTGAAAAAGATCCCAAGATGAAAGGGGCCAGGGATGTCATAGCCAAATTCCAGAACCCCCTGATGAAAGAGAGAATACTTCAGGCGGTCAGAAAGAGACCATTCAAGTATCGTGGAGCCACGGTCAGAATCACGCAGGATCTAGCCCCTTCCACTTTAAAGGAGCGAAGGGCCTGGAACGTGATATTCAGGAGGGCAAAGGAGCTGGGATTGCAGCCAAGAATAACCTACCCGGCGAAACTGAGCATCATCATCCAGGGGAGAAGATGGGCGTACAATGACATCGACGAATTTCATGCCTTCCTGATGAAAAGACCGGACCTGAACAGAAAATTTGACATCCACAAGCAGGATGCGAAGCGGCATAGAAGGGCAAACATAAGAGAGTAAGGGATTCATTCAAGTTAAGCTGTTTACATTCCTATACAGGAAGGTGATATATGTAATTCCTAAGAACTTTATCATTATTAGGACAGTTAGAATAGAAGGATTCTGCATAGACAGAGGGCACAGGTATGAGTCGATTATATGTTGGGAAGATCTCTAAAAAAAAAAAAAAATGAAAGGGTGAGAAAGGCGATACACTGGAATAAGGGGGAAAGGAAGAGGTGGAATAGGGAAAATTTTTCTCACCCGAAAGAGGCTTAGAGAGGGGAAGATGGGGGTGGGTGGGCAATGCTTAAACCTCACTCTCATCAGAACTGGTTCAAAGAAGCAAGAATATAGTCTTTCCTCAGTTGTACATAGAAATGTAACTCACCCAGTAGTAAAATTAGGAGGGGAAGGGGATAAAAGAAAGGGGGGATAAAAGGGAGGGTGGATTTACGAGAGGCATTGGTTAGAAGCCAACAGACTTTTGAGGAGGGAAAGGATAAAAAGAGAAAAGAAGAAACAGAAGAAAATAGGACGGAGGGAAATACACAGTAATCATAACTGTGAATAATGTAACTAGAATGAGCTCACCCATAAAATAGAAGCAGAAAGCAGTATATAAAACCCAGAATCCAACAACACATTGCTTACTTGAAACAGAAAAGATACACATACAGACTTAAAATAAAAGACTGGAATAGAAATCCAAATAATCTAGCTGTAAAAAGACAGATCTAACAATCATTATCTCAGAAAAAGCAAAAGCAAAAACTAGCCCTAACTAAAAGAGATAATCAAGGAAATTACATTACGCTAAAAGACGCCACACACAATTCAGAAATATCAAAATCGTTTACAGCAAGTATCTCTGATAAAGTGTCTCCTCATTTCTCAAATAAATACTGAGAATAGAACAGAGTCACATTTATAAAAATCAGAGCGTTCCCCAATTGATAAATGGCCAAAGGACACGCACAGTTTTCAGAAAAAAGACAAAAATCAAATTTATCAGTAATCACCTGAAAAGGTGCTCTGTGGTCACTCCTGATTCAAAAACCACAAATTAAAACTATTCTGAGCTATCACCTCTTCCCTTATCTGCAATGACAAATGCTGGAGGGGGATGAGGAGAAAATACATATGCTAAAGTAATGGAAATGTGAACCAACCCAGCCATTCTGAAAAACAATGTGACACTAGGCCCACAGGGCTATGAAACTGTGCGTACCCTTTGACCAGACAATACCACTGCTTCCTGTATCCTGGAGAGACGAAAAAGCAAAAGGATATGTACCAACTCATTTTGTGATGGCAAAGAACGGACATCAAGGAGATGCTCATCAGTTGGGGAATGGCTGAACAAGTTATGGCATATCATTTTGATGGAGTACTATTGTGCTATAAGAAATGACGAGGGAGACGGTTTCAGAAAAACATGGAAAAACCTAAGTGAACGGTGCGCAATGAAGTGAGAAGAACCGGAAGATCATTGTGCACAGTGACAGCAAGATTGTAATGATGATCAGCTGTGAAAGACTTGGCTACTCTGATCGATACAGTGGACAGTTCCAAAGGACTCATGATGAAAAAATGCTATCCACCTCCAGAGAGAGAGAACCGATTGAACTATGAGTGCAAATTGTATAATTGTCTCACTTTCTTTAATTTTCTTGTTTGTTTTTGTAACGTGGATCTGTGTTTTGCATGACTTTATGTGTAATTAATATGGGTGTTGCTTGCCTTCTCAGTGGGTGGGGGAGGGAGTGGAAGGGGGGGAAATGTGGGACTCAAAACTTAAAAAGCAAAAAGTGTTAAACATAAATAAACAATAAATTAAAGTGTTAATAAAGAAAACCACAAAAAAATAATAAAAGATACTCCTTTAAAAATGCAATCATGCTTGGCTGATGGAGTTTGCTGTGTGTTGCTGAGCACTATTAAGTTCTTCCCTCATTCCCTGGCTCCTTTTCATTCCTTCTTTGAAGGCGAAAAAGGAGTAAAGGGCACATGTTGAAAGGAAGCTATAGAAACAAAAGATAAATCAAAAGTACATTGGAAAAGGGTACTCCCCCCCTTTCTTCCACTGCTGAGGCGGTAGATGGTACCCGTTACAATGGCAGACACAAAGTTGGTGAGTTTTGTCACGGTCTCCTTTCCCATCTTATAGGGAAAGGGACTTCACTGGGTATGAAAAGATGGAAGGAATGACCTTGACAAGTAATGCAATATAAAAATAAAAGGCTGAATTGATTCAATGAAAAAACCTACCCACTCTGCCCAGGGAGACTGGGAGGGATCGAACCCCACGCTGAATTCCTTACCCACAATGTAAGACTCCTTAGAATAAGCCTCATCTTCCCCCTCTAAATCTAGGAAGTTGAATGTTGCCAAAGCATCAATATTAATTCCTAAATTGCTGGGGGGAGGGAAGGGAGCAGTAGCAGTGTGTGAGCGGGTCTGGGGACAAGCGTGCTGCAGGCCTTTCCTCAGTCCAATTCGCGTATTCTCCATTCAGATGTCAAAGTGATTCCTAAAGCCCCAGTCCTCCATCCCACCCTCCAATCCTTGCTCCCCAAACAAGCAAAGTTGACCAGCTCTCCGCTGGCAAGCAGGATGAAATCCAAAATACTCTTTTTGGCACTCAAAGCTCTTCACAACCAACCTCCCCTGCTATTCCTCCAGCAAGATAATTCATCTCTCGCCTGCCTTCTTAGAGGAAGCCTTTCTCAGTTCCCCTTAGTTCCCATGTCTTCATTTTAATTCTTTTCTGTTTTTCTTGTATACAGCTTGATTGTGCATATTTGTTTACTTGTTGTCTCCTCCTTGAGGGGAAACATCTTTTGCCTCTTTTTTGTATACTTAGCAGTGTCTGGTACATAGTAGGTACTTAATAAATCTTCATTGAAGGACTGCTTTGTAGCCATAGCAATTATCCAAGAGAATGGCTGTGCTGACCAGACTCGGAAGCTACACTGAGATGTTTATTTGTGGATCTCAAGTCAAAAAGACTCGGATTCCAGATCCCAGTCAGGGTACCAATGAGTGATAATTCATACAGATCCATCAAGTAGTGCAAAAAACTCAGACACCCTCCTCCAAAGCCTTGCTCCACTATAACATGAAAATTCAGACTCTAGATATTGGAGAAGATGCAACTGCCCCTATCCAACTCTCAAAAACATTCACACAGAAAAGTGGGGTTTGGACTTTTTTCCCATTTTCTCCCTCAGGAAAACTGAGGCCTAACTTATTGATCTCAGAAGTCCTTGAATGAATTTTGAATGTAGTAAGATAATACCTGCTTTCAAAAGGAAACATCTTTAGTTAAAACAAATTTCTAATCATTCTGGGTGGAGAAATGTTCATTTAAAATCACTTTTGCAAATTCATTTGTCTTTTCTTTCTAGAAAAATTGTGTTCTCTTCTATTTTCTTCCCTTAAGATGGTAGAAACCTCCTCTTCCAAAGCTTTTTACATTTGAAATTATACACACATACACAAGCCTATCTATTATACATATATTATCGATACATAGATTTATTTCTTGTTCTTTCTAAGGTTATGCATATTATGCACAAGATATCACAACACCCCCCCCCACTCTCCATACAGAAAGGAAGTAAAACTAATAAGAAAGGACATATTATACTGAGAAATCATAAACTGATAAAATTCGTAAGGAATTAAGACATTTAAAATTAATCTAATCTAGTTTTACATATCCTGATTAATCTTGATTTGTTATTTTAGTTAATTTGCCATTTCTTTGCTATTCAACATTTTAAGCCATCTCTACTCTCTTGTGGCTTTCCCCCTTAGTCTTTAATAAATCCAATGACTTCAAAAAATTCAGCCTCACTAAATAATCAGTTGGAAAATTAAAATAACGAAAGTGTGGTGTCCATTAATGACTTGGAATAAGGCCAAATTAAAAAAAAGAAGCTAAAGCCCAGGTGTCATCTGCACCCCCAGTCCAGCAGAAATTCTCTGGAAGCATCCTAAGCTCTGGTGAAAGGAGAGGAGAAGAATGGGCAGAGTGCAAAAGGTGGCAAGCTTCAGAAATATCTGAGAAGTGGCAATTATTTAAGTGTCCAAAAAATGAAACTGTAAAAAGTTGATGAACCATGGACCCCAGAGCCAGAATAGTAGTACCTTGGGGCTTTTTACACAATGTACACATCTTACTGTACATGTCATCTTTCTCTTTCAACCATACATAATCTCATTTATTTTTTCCTTGCCTTTGGTTTAACACCCTGAGCCTCTCTCTAGTTGCTTTCACATTTTCTCTTTCTTTCTAGCTGATCTAATATCTTTATCAAAACATCTCTCTCACATCTGAAAGATTCTACGCATCTTCCTCTGTAGTGTTACAACTACATCTCTATGGAGCACAAACTCTACCTCTCTCCGTACACCTCACCTGTCTCTAAGAATCACCGCATCTCTCCATAAAAAACATACAAACCAAACCCCTTTTTTCCTTGTGTCCTCTCTCTTATCATCTATGGCCACAAAGGACCTAAGGAAACCAAGTCCTTCTCAGTGAGCCTGTTCTTACACAGTTACAAATCCTAGTGCCATGGTCATTTGGTCTAACTAGCATTAAATATCTTTAGAAAGCCCTATCTCCTGCTGATGGCAAATAAAGACAGTAGAAATCTCTGAATTATTTCCCAATCAGTTTATTTTATGATACAAAGAAGACCAGTTACAGACTTCTATCTCTGAACAAAAACTGGGCTATGTTCTTTCATTTGGTGAACCAGGGCATGCCCCCGGTGACATCCAATATGTTCCTCTTCCCCTTTATGCTGCAGGGGAACCTGGGTTTTAGGGACATCTTGCCTCCAAAATGAAAGTAACCTTTTGTATATTGATAACAAGCTGCAGCCTGCAAGAGATCTTGCTAAGGGCGCATATCTCTGGGTGCCTAGGGGGCACTGACTAGAGGTTCCAGGGCAAAGCAAAATAGATGTGCAGACTTCAAAGGATCTTCATGGAGTCAGGATGGCTCCATGACCCAATACCATACCAGGTATTACATGCTCCTTCTGACTCTGTGTTTCCAAAAGCCCATCCAGAGGCAGTCCAGGGAGGAGATGTGTGGAGAACTGAGCCATCGGGCAGCCTGGTAAGTGTTCTGGCGATACGTGATCTGGACACATCACGAAACCCAAGTCCCCGATCAATTGCCTTGACTGGTAGAGAGGCGTTTAAAACTTCACACTTCCACTCCTGGGCTTTTAAGATCTTGGAGTTGGAAGAGTAAATCTGGAGCATATGCTCCATACAAACAGCAGAAAAGTGTGCGAGGCACTGACCTATCAATGTGTACGACCACACGACAATCAGTGACATTACAGAAGTCCAGGGTGTATGCTGGCATTTTTACCAAAAATGGGGACTCTTTAAAAAATCAATCATCAGGCACAATGTTGATGCTATATGCCAGCTGACTTGGAAATTGCCAGATTTGGGGAAGTCACAGAAATGAGGGGCTGCAGTATTAGACTACATACAGTAGCATAGGAAACGGCTAAAGCAAGAAACCACATGGAAGATTTAACATTTCTAAGACACAGACATCAAACTAAAAGCTTGTGTTAATCACCCTGTCTCCTCACCCTGTTACCTTTATCAGGTGATTAGACTTCCATGGAGTCAAGGAATTAGTGTGAGCAAGGCTGAAACATATCTATTGAATCAATCAAAGGTTTGAGATTAAAAATGAAAAGCTAACCAGCACTTTAGAAGTACTTAAAGGCCAAAGAATGACCCCGTTATGTTTTACAGTAAGTATATTCAGATTGATTAAGAAACCCAAGTCAGTCCCTTTGGATTTGGTACAAAAGAGCAAGCTCCTGGGGAGACTAGAGATTTGAACATCGCTCGGGTTGGCAGTTCCATCCAAACACCAGGGTAGCAATCACTGGAATGTGTTGGGTGGAGGGTAGGGGCAGGGATGGTGTGTGGGGCGTGGAGGAAAGAGTAGGAGAACCCATCGATCCAGGCTTGGTCTCTTCTGTCCCTTTGCCAGAAGAGGGCTTCAAACAGAAGAGTCACAGGATTTTGTATTACTGTGCTGGTCCTAAAAGACTTCTTGGAACATCTGATGGCAGTATGTGTATCGCCTTGAGGACGGAAAAGTCAGTCTCAAGTCTCTACATGGAATCTAGCAGAAAATGACACCAAACTCACAGGTGAAGTCTTAAGGACTTGAGCAAAAGGACTTCCAGGAATTACAAATTACCCCTACGTCATGCCTGCTAAGCTAGAACCTGTTTGGGGGTTTTGTAACCAATGATTCTTTCTATACCGTCTTAGGAAACCCCCCTAACTAAGGGCTAATCAGCCTGGATAAAATTGATATCCACTGATAATCACAGCAGGAAACACCATTGGGGTGCTTGTCAGTTAAAATGAGCACTAGAACAGCACCTTCCACATTCCTGCCCCACTCACACAATGTCTTCCTCTGCTACCCTTAGGACAACAGGTGCAGATTTAAGGAGCCCACCGCTGAGGAACTAGTGGGAGTCAGAGGAGTCAAGCTGCAGCATATGCTTCATATTTATTGGGAGGTAAACAGGAACCCAGCAGAACAGAGAGCAAGAGACCTATTCAGAGACAAAGGACAGGTGTTAATAAACCTAGATTTTAGCAACATGGAGAAAATATGGACAAGAGGGGGACAAACTGAGCTTAGACACCAAAGGGTAGCCTGGTCTTTTAATACCTGTTGCAGGAACACACAAGAAAGCACAGAGTAAGGTGCAGTTTATGACCACTGTTAGGGAAAATGCAAAAAAATAAACTCTTGATATATTTTCTTCCCTATAGAAATTTGGAAAGTTCAGAGGAAGAGTGTTTTTTTGTGGGAACAATAATGAGTTGTGTTTTAGACATGTTTATTTTGAGATATCTCCAGGACAGTTAAATTGAAATGTCTAATAAGTAATTGGTGATATGAGACTGGTTGGATCCATCCATCCTTCCTCACTACCTATCTCTTTGGATTTGTGAGCTATCTGTATAGAGATGGACAATAAACTGAGGAAAACGATTAGCTGTTGAGAGAAGGTGGAGCTAGAGAAGGCCCTGGACAAAGCTTTGGGGGATACCCTACTATATACATACACATATGTATATATTTTATATATATATATATATATATATATATATAATATATATATAGTATGGAAGATGAGAGGCTGTTAAAACAATGGTAGTAGAAGCCAACTCTCATGTGTCAAAGGTATCATAATCACTTGTCTCTCAAATGGAGACTAGTGTGAATGGCACAATGAGGCTTTAACTATCTCATATTCCCAATCAGTGAAATTGACCTTCCCGCACAGAGGTGGGAATGCTCATACAAGACGTGAAGACCCTGTGGAGCTTAAGTCTCATAACTCAACACATACTAACATCCAACCTACCCAGCATGGAGCTTTGTACATCCAAAAATGGGGGACTACTGATTTCTAGGCACACTTGTAAAGAGTCGGGGTAGATGACTTCAGCTTAGGAGCAGACACACACTAAGCTCTTCCCCCCCATTTCTTAAGGACGGAGGAAGAGGGAGCCAAGGCACCTCAGTTGGGTCTTTCAACAAAGAAGAGTTAAATCCAGGTGTGGGAGTTGGTGTGTGCAAGTATGGAGAGGTGAGAGTGGGCATCGTGGGACTGGGACTACCTTGGAGGCAGGCCGGGGAAGAGTTTTACTGCCAAGCTCAGAAGTTTATATTTTGCTTAGGAGACCATAGGGAACCAACCACTGGAAGTTTTTGAGCAGTAGTCTGATTATTCTGGCAACAATGCAAAAAATCAACCGGAGATTGGAAAAGTTGGAGTTAGAAACCATTTAGATTAATGAGGTGAAACCACGAGGATGTGACCTAGGATAACTGAGAGACAATCAAACAAATATTAAAATGTCTCCTTTGTGTTGAGTTCCCCAAGGGGTGATAAATCACAGACGAACTAGAATGCTTTAACTACATCACTTACTTTCAGAGTGTCACAGTCTTGATGCTAGCAGGGATCTCTGAGATTCTCTTGTTTCACATGTGTAGGAAGTGGGGTGTGGGGTGGTGAAGTACGTGACCGTTTGAAGGTCACGTAAGTTACAGAACATGGCAGAACAGAGATTGGAGCCTTCTAGATGTTTCCACTGTGAGGGATCATTCCAGATAGCCTGAGTGGGACAAAACAGAAGCAAAAGATTAGGGAAGGAAACTTTATGATTAAGATCAAAAGCTTTTTTAAAAAAATTAATTTCTCATCTCTACTGTATAGTGAGCACATGCTCATGGTCTTAATTGTCAACTCAAGGAAAAGCTTTGGGCTGTGGCATCCACTCAGTCTTCTCTACAGACTTAGTAGGGAGAACTGAGCAGGTAAAAGGATTTTGTTCATACACATGATGTGGCACCAAGGAATGTGTGATGATGTCCAGAAATGTATCTGTATAGAGACAAAGTTTCTAAGAAGTTCAGGAGGCTATCGAGGTGGCCACCAGGGAGCAGTGCACTGGACAGTGCTGGGCTCTGAGCCAGGAAGACCTGAGTTCCAAGGTGACCTCAGACATACTAGCTATGTGACACTGAGCAAGTCGCTTAACCTCCTCCATTTGCTTTAATTCAAAGCTGAAGGAAATGGCAAACCGCTCTATTACTTTGACCAAGAAAGCCCCGTAGACTTCAAGGTCCAGAATCACAGAGTTAGACACAACTGAACCAATGGACAGCGACAGTTTGGGAAGATACCTTTAAAACATTAATGAGAAAACTACAGAGATTCAGTATGGATCGAAGCATACTATTTTCACCTTTTTGTTTGTTTGTTTTTTTTTTTTCCTCATGGTTTTTTGTCCTTTTTGGTCTGATTTTTCTTGTACAACGTGACAAATATGGAAACATGTTTAAAAGAATTGCACATATTTCACCTATATCAGACTACTTGCTTTCTTGGGGAGGGAACAGGTAAGAGGAAGGAGAAAAATTTGAAACACAAAGCCTTATAGAAATGAATGTTGAAAATTATCTTTATATATATTTGGAAAAATAAAATACTACTGAAAAATTGTGAAAACCACATAAGATTTCCAAATAGAGAGCACTATTTAAAGTTTCAAACTTAAAAAAATGAACAAATAAAACACTAATTTTAGGTGGTGAATCTTTACATATTCAATTAGGCTTAATAAAGAAGATTCTTTTATTCTCTGGGTTAATACAAGCTTGTAGGACACATAAGATGCCATCCTGCACATCAACTGAATTCAGGGTTTGAACTGGAATCTACCCTATGTTGTGGGTACCCCTGCTGTTTTATTTTTTTAACTTTTCACCTTTATTAACTATGTTTCTTTTTTATTAAAACTTTTTTATTTTCAAAATGTGCATGGATAATTTTCAGCCTTCAACCCTTGCAAAACCTTGTGTTTCAAAATTTTCCCCGCCTTCTCCCTACCCTCTCCCCTAGACAGCAAGTCATCTCATGCATATTAAACGTGTAGTTCTTCCATACGTATTTCACCTATTTCCACAATTATCGTGCTGCACAAGAAAAAAATCAGATCAAAAAGGGAAAAAAATGACAAAGAAAACAAAATACAAGCAAACAACAAGAAAAAGAGTGAAAATGCTATGTTGTGATCCACACTCGGCCCCCACAGTCCTCTCTCTCTGGGTACAGATGGCTCTCTCCATCACAAGATCATTGGAACTGGCCTGATTTGTCTCATTGTTGAAGAGAGCCACGATCTTCAGAACTGCTACTTTAACAACCATGTAATTCTGTAAACATCTCAGACCAGTGCCGAGCCAGTAGAGTGTTATTGCTACTGAACCTGAAGCCAATAGGCTACATCTTCCCCCTGCTTTAGAAAATCAGCTTTCCCTTAATCCAATGTTTTTGGACCTTCATTAACAGGGCAAGACATTTTTATAGCTAGCTTGGCCTTCCTTTCATTGACAGAGTGAGAAGATATATAACATTTGGTGGTCTTTCTCTGCTCCGCTATCTCCATTGGTCTGCCCAAAGGCAAGTGCAGTGTCTATACTTTTGTTACAAGTAAAGACAGGGAAAAGATAAATCAGTAGCCCTGAAACAGAGGGGCGTGACCTTTCTGGAGCTTCTCACACTGTCAATAAGACCTGAGTCATCAGTACCATGTGACAGAAGGAATTGTTTGGACTAAGGTTAGATTTGCTTTTGTGGCCTTAATAAAGGGAATAGAGGGAAAAGTGTTTCTACCAAATGTTTTCTACCCCTTCACCCCTTTCCTCCATCTAAAAATTATTTCTAGAAGGAGCTGTGGCCAAAATGAGCTGTCTAAGCTGAGTAGATTTTTCACGACAGCAATATATTTGATTTGGACTCTTGAGCTATGGAGAAAATACAGCGACGATCAGGAGGAAGACTGTATATTTCCCTCAAAGAATGATGCCGGATGGGCAGGTATGAAGAGAAGTTGTTGTTTGGGGGGGGGGTGGGGTGGAATCTTGGTATCAAATGTTTCTGAGAAGGGTCTTTTTAGCCATTGCTACTAATGGAAGATTCTTCTAGCTGAGAACAGAAATAACAGAAATATATGACTTATGACAATTCACCAATGAATATTTAGTCAAAGTCAACAAACAATTCTCTTTTTTTTAATTTTATTTATTTATTTTATTTTATTTAATAGCCTTTTATTTACAGGATATATACATGGGTAACTTTACAGCATTAACAACTGCCAAACCTCTTGTTCCAATTTTTCACCTCTTACCCCCCCACCCCCTCCCCTAGATGGCAGGATGACCAGTAGATGTTAAATATATTAAAATATAAATTAGATACACAATAAGTATACATGACCAAACTGTTATTTTGCTGTACAAAAAGAATCAGACTCTGAAATATTGTACAGTTAGCTTGTGAAAGAAATCAAAAATGCAGGTGGGCATAAATATAGGGATTGGAAGTTCAATGTAATGGGTTTTAGTCATCTCCCAGAGTTCTTTCTCTGGGCGTAGCTGGTTCAGTTCATTACTGCTCCATTGAACATGATTTGGTTGATCTCGTTGCTGAGGATGGCCAGGTCCATCAGAACTGGTCATCATCTAGTATTGTTGTTGAAGTATATAATGATCTCCTGGTCCTGCTCATTTCACTCAGCACCACTTCCTGTAAGTCTCTCCAGGCCTTTCTGAAATTATCCTGTTGGTCATTTCTTACAGAACAGTAATATTCCATAATTTTCATATACCACAATTTATTCAGCCATTCTCCAACTGATGGACATCCATTCAGTTTCCAGTTTCTAGCCACTACAAAAAGGGCTGCCACAAACATTCGTGCACATACAGGTCCCTTTCCCTTCTTTATAATCTCTTTGGGATATAAGCCCAGTAGTAACACTGCTGGATCAAAGGGTATGCACAGTTTGATAACTTTTTGAGCATAGTTCCAAACTACTCTCCAAAATGGTTGGATTCGTAACAAACAATTCTCAAAGGAGGAACTGCCACATTTTTCTAACTATATGAAAGAATGCTCCAACTAATTAATATAAGAGAAACATCATCTCAAACCTGATTGTCCATCAGATTATGAAAGAGAGCTGAGGCTGATTTGAAGGAAGCAGAGAAAGTAGGAAGTAGTCTGGATCTGGAATTCAGAGATAGTCACATTCAAATACTGGCTGAGACACCACCAGCCATTTGATCTTGGGAAAAATCACTAGCTTTTTATCAGCTAAATTTTCTTTACATGTAAGATAGGAATAATAATCTTTTAAGGGCCAGCTAGGTGTGCAGTGGATAAAGCACCAGCCCTGAAGTCAGGTGGACCCGACTTCAAATCAGGCCTCAAACACTTAACACTTCCTGGCTGTGTGATCTGGGCAAGTCACTTAACCCCAATTATCTCAGCAAAAAAAAAATAATAATAACCATCTTTGTATTGCTACTTCACAGGGCTGGTATAGGGATTAAATAGTATTCTCAGGCCTACTGTCTCATGTTCAGGTGGGTGGGTATCCTCCCTTTCACAGTTCCAGGGTTTCAGTTAGCCTGACCCCCAGTAGTTGTTCAAATAGGTAAAGCCCTGAGTTACCATAATGAAAGCCTTTATGTACCGTCCCTTTACCCTTAAGTCACAGGAACTTGCCCACCAGGCTAGGATAAGTAAGAAGCACCAAGGTGAAGATATTGGGCAAGAAGATATGGAGGCAGAAGACACAAATGGCCACCCCACCTACAGAGGTTGTGAGCTCACAGGGACGACTCACTTGGGTGACTGTTCCTCTTTGTGCCCTGTCTTTCTGCTCCAGAACTTCTTTCTCATATATCTTCCTACCAGTGTGTCCCAGTCAGCCCACGGACACTGAAGCTGTCCTGTAAATACTCATGGATGGAAGTTTATAGAAAACACAGTTCAGGGAAACTGGGAGGGCAAGGGGAATGGGATGCATACTGATTTAGAACCGGCTCTCCTACATGGAAGCTCCTCTAGAAAGGTAAGAAGGTTTTATCCCAAAACCCAACGACCTAGTTTCTATTCTGTGAAATGGGATTTGGACATTTCAGTCATCTCATTCCCCCTTTTGCCTGGCTCCCTGGCCTAGTAGAAAGTGAGTCAAGATACGGTAGGGATTTTCCCTCACCTGAAAGTGCATCTCTTGGTTTGGAAGCCAGTAATAATGCTCCAGAGCAATGAGATGCAGATAGGGGATAGTCATAAAATCCTTAACGGCAGGCAGCATTTGTCCAGTCTCAGGCAAAACTCTGGTTACGGAGTGATTACAAACATCTGGGAATAAATTCTTCAAAATTTTATTGAATTTTGAAGATGAATTGATCACTTAAAGACTAGACCAGTAAAGATGCAGTTGCTAAGTGATCCTACTGCTTTCAAAGTTCTGGGGGTATTTGTTAATTTAAGCAATAGGTTTAAGCCTCCAAACAGAAATAAAGAATGCAATTGACTTCTGTGCTATACATGATTCTATTAACTGAGACCTGAAGTTCACTGTGTAAATTTAACTTAATACCTCAGCTAATTGTTTTTCATTTCCCGGAGGTAAAATGCCATTTGCCATATTTCTGTTGGTTTATTAGAGAACGATTTGAGACATTTGAATCAAACTGCCATACATTGCCACATTAAAAAACTCCATTTGTCACAAATGAATTATAAGTGTGTTTTACGTGCAAAATGTGTTACGCTATAAAGCCACTTAAGAATACGCTTACTGAGAATTATTGGGCAACTAGAAGCTTAATGCTTAGCTGCAGTCTTTATTCACAAACAGCCCTGGCTAGACATTAGAACTAGTTGTATGGAGTTGGGATAGTAACAAGGACCGCCGATTTGGGAACAGAAGGGAAGCACTTAGACGAGCTAAAGGTATCATACACACGCAAGGGGTTATTATTATCAAAAACGGTTATCATTTATCTTGAAAAGGCACATTCATAGAACTGATATCCCCAAAGCCCAAATTTTGTTCAATTTATGCAATACTAGTCTAAGAAGAAAGAAAGCAGATTTCTGGCTTTAGACACTTTCTGGTTGTGTGACTTTAGACAAGTCACTTAATACTGTTTGCCTCAGTTGCCTTATTAAAAAGAGCCGGAAAAATAAATGGCACTCTACTTGTACTTCACTACTTGCCAAGTTGCCTCCCAATAGGACAACAAAGAGTGGGATGTGAATGAAATGACCCACAACAGCAACAACAGCAGCAATGACATCGAACTCTTCTGTGAGTCCTCACATTCATAATTGGGAAGGGTAATCCTTTGTTGAAGGTGTTCTGAACATACCCTTAATCAAAGGCTCTCTCTCATTCTCCTGTAGACCCGAGACTCGAGGATTCTGCTGTTCTTATGGCTTGAATAACTAGCAAAATTCTGTTTTGTGTTAAAGAGCACTTAGTAAAAGCAAATTATAATAATTAATATTATTATATTAATTTTATATATTATATAAAATATAAAATTAATATAATATTTATATATTATATTAATTATATTAATTTATATTATTATAACAATGTGCCTGAATAATGCAGAGTATATTTTCAATGACAGAAAGATATTTCAACGTCTGAATCAAATCATCTTTGCCACAAAATTGGATTGTTGCTGGGTGAAATGTGTTTAGTGAATAAACTGGCT
This sequence comes from Sarcophilus harrisii, assembly GCF_902635505.1. NCBI lineage: Eukaryota > Metazoa > Chordata > Mammalia > Dasyuromorphia > Dasyuridae > Sarcophilus > Sarcophilus harrisii. Next base: position 63,272,070 of record NC_045432.1, read on the forward strand.
TCCTGATGGGTGGTACATTTAAAACATGCATATCAAAATTAGTTCATAACATTTCCAAATAACAAAGAAAAGTTTATAGAAAATCAGCTAGAAAAATCTTCCAAACACATCCAGATCTCTGACTTAAGTCCATATAGCCCGAGTTCTTTACCTTCCTAGCAAGACTATTTTCCTTGACCCTTTACCTATTATCTTTTCTACCTTTTACCTGCTTTTTACTGTGTCTTAACTTTCTGGGATTTGAACTTCTCTTTCCATTTTTTTCCCTCTCCTTTTCCCAAGAATTAATTGAGGTCACTAAGAAGAGACCGAAGAAAGCAGCGTTTACAATGCACCCAGAACCAAGTGGTGCTCTGAGAGAAGGAGTGTGTCATCTCGGGGCAGGGGTCTAATCAACCCCAAATTGGAAAGGTCTGACAATGTCAGCTAGACAATGTAATCCTGGAGCAAATCCCCCAGGGCCAGAAGCCTGCAGCAGAATGCTCCAGAAAACAAGGAATTTAGCCACAAGTGCTTACTGCCCAAAGGACGAATGTCACAGCATCCATTTGTGTGTGTGTGTGGTGGGGGATAAACCACATTCTATATTCTGTTCCTGTAGAAATTGGTAAATTATTAGCACAAGACATGCCAATAAGGCTATTAAGCAGATGGTCAAGATGACAGAAATGCAGTCTTCAAACACATGATTCAGATGCTACCTTGTTGTTTTGTTTTGTTTTGTTTTGTTTTTGCCCAGGGTCTGTATCCTTATCGAACAGCAACACATAATCACTCTGTCAGGCCATCTACGTTTGTGTCTGTGGGGATGGTAATTCTGTCCAGAATACTGAGGTGATTGTGAGGGAATCAAAGTGCTAATGTGCCCCAAAGCGTGCCTACATATATGTACCGGCCATCTGAACAGTTCAGCTCAGCTCTCCACAACTATTGGGCATCTATGACTCTAGGGCAGGCCCTCCCCTTGACATGCCTCGATTATTCCAATAGATGCTGTTGGGGGACAGGGATCACCTGCCTCAAGTCCCTCCCAACTCCAATCCACCCTCCATTCAGCCACGAAAATGATTTTCCTCAAGCACAGGTCCAACCACACCACCCCTTCTCAATAGACTCCTATTGTCCCCAGGAGCAAGTACCAAATGCTTTGCTTGACTTTCAGATCCCTTCATCACCTAATCCCCTCCCATCTTTCCAGTCTTCTTACACTTTACTGCCCAATATATAATCTTTGGGTAGATGACACTGGCCTCCTGGCTGTTTCATGAACAAGACCCTCCATCTCTCTGTTCCCAGCATTCTCTCTGGCCATCCCTCATTCCTGGAACGCTTTCCCTCCTTCACGCCAACTACTAAAAATCTTTGACCTTCTTTAAGTTTCAATTGAAATTCCACCTCCTACAGAAAACTTTCCCTCACCCCTTCTTGATTCCGATGTCTTTTCTCTTTTATTTATTTCCTATTTATCGTGTGTATGACTTCCTCTGTATATACTGGTTTGCAAGTTGTCATCCCCTTCTCTGCTTTCTGGAAGCTTACACTCTTTTTCTTCTTTTGGTATCCACACTGTTTATCTCGGTGCTTGGCATACAGGAAGTACTTAATCAATGTAGACTTAATTGAATTTAAATTGAATCTAGGTAAGATGGGAGGGCTTCAGTGCCCATTTAGTTCAGGCCCATCATTTAAACTGAGGCTTTTATATACAAAAAGAGCTGCTACAAATATTTCTGTACATACCTATCCTTTTTATTTTTCTTTAATCGATTTGGGGCACAGACCAAGTAGTGCTATTCATAGAACAAAGACCATGTAGTTCTATAGCCAGATTTTCAGCCAGAATGGTTGAACCAATTTACTATTCTACCTATTTTCCCCTCATCCTCTCTAACAGGTATCATTTCTGATAGGTATGAGGTAGTGCCTCAGAATGGTTTTAACTTGCCTTTTTCTCATCAACAATGATCGAGAACATTTTTTTTTTCTTATATGCCTAGATAGCTTTCATTTCCTCTTCTTCTGAAAACTCCATGTACATCTTTCTTGATCATCTATCAATTGCGGAATGGCTCCTGTCATTATAAATTTGACTCCGTTCTCTATATAGTTGAGAAATGAGGCATTTATCAGAGAAACCTGTTATAAATTTTTTGATATTATTTCATCATCTATGGTGTCTCTTAGCAGAATGTAGTTTCTCTGATTCTCCCTTTCAGTTAGTCTGTTTTTGTTTTCTCTAAGATCACAATTGCTACCCCTGCCCTCCTCATATGATCTAAAGATAACAGACTGTGCTTCAGCCCTTCATGTCAATGCTACGTGTATATTTCTGGTCCAAGGTTGTCAGTTTTATAAAACATATGGTTGAATTCCAATTTCGAATCCATTCTGTTATCCACTTCTGTTCTACAGGTTAGCTCATTCCCTTCACATTCAGAATTATGACTATTTTTTTTAGAATGCTTTTTTTTATTATAGTAACTTTTTATTGACAGAACCCATGCCAGGGTAATTTTTTTTACAACATTATCCCTTGCACTAATTCTGTTCCGATTTTTCCTTCCCACCCTCCACCCCCTTCCCTAGATGGCAAGCAGTCCTGTATATGTTGAATATGTCCTAGTATATCCTAGATACAATCTATGTGTGCAGATCCAAACAGTTTTCTTGTTGCACAGGGAGACTTGGATTCAGAAGGTAAAAATAACCCGGGAAGAAAAACAAAAATGCAAACAATTTACATTCATTTCCCAGTGTTTTTTCTTTGGGTGCATCTGCTTCTGTCCATCATTGATCAATTGAAACTGAATTGGGTCTCTTTGTCAAAGAAGTCCACTTCCATCAGATTACATCTTCATACAGTATCGTTGTTGATGTATATAATGATCTCTTGGTTCTGCTCATTTCACTTAGCATCAGTTCATGTAATTCTCTCCAAGCCTCTCTGTATTCATCCTGCTGGTCATTTCTTACAGAACAATAATATTCCATAACACTCATATACCACAATTTACCCAACCATTCTCCAATTGATGGACATCCATTCATTTTCCAGCTTCTAGCCACTACAAACAGGGCTGCCACAAACATTTTGGCACATACAGGTCCCTTTCCCTTCTTTAGTATCTCCTTGGGGTATAAGCCCAGTAGAAATACTGCTGGATCAAAGGGTATGCACAGTTTGATAACTTTTTGGGTTTAATTCCAGATTGCTCTCCAGAATGGTTGGATTCGTTCACAGCTCCACCAACAATGCATCAGTGTCCCAGTTTTCCCGCATCCCCTCCAACACTCATCATTATTTTTTCCTGTCATCTTAGCCAATCTGACAGGTGTGTAGTGGTATCTCAGAGTTGTCTTAATTTGCATTTCTCTGATTAATAATGATTTGGAACACTCTTTCATATGAGTGGTAATAGTTTCAATTTCTTCATCTGAGAATTGTCTGTTCATATCCTTTGACCATTTATCAATTGGAGAATGGCTTGGTTTCTTATAAATTAGAGTCAGTTCTCTATATATTTTGGAAATGAGCCCTTTATCAGAACCTTTAACTGTGAAGATGTTTTCCCAGTTTGTTGCTTCCCTTCTAATCTTGTTTACATTAGTTTTGTTTGTACAGAAGCTTTTTAATTTGATGTAATCAAAATTTTCTATTTTGGGATCAATAATGGTCTCTAGTTCATCTTTAGTCACAAATTTCTTCCTCCTCCACAAGTCTGAGAGATAAACTATCCTATGTTCCTCCAATTTGTTTATAATCTTGTTCTTTATGTCTAAATCATGGACCCATTTTGATCTTATCTTGGTATACGGTGTTAAGTGTGGGTCCATGTCTCAGAATTATGACTATTAAACATCCACTTCCCTCTATCCCATTTTCCTCTGATTAGCCTCCTCACTCCCTTTTTTTTTCGTTCCTCCTCAACAGTCTGTCTTGCTTCTGATTGCTGCGTCCCCCAATCTGGCCTCCCCCTTGAAATTCCCCACACCCGTACTTGTTATTCTCTTCCCTTTTATCTCCCTATTGGGTAAGATGGTTTTCTAATACTGAAGGGAGCAAGGGAGAGAGAGGGAGAGAGACTGTATGTGGATATATGTGAATATATAATGTGCGCACACACACACACACATACACACAAATATAATTTTATCTCAGCTTCTATTCCAATGAGAGTGAGATTCAAGCACTCCCTGCCATCACCCCCTCCAATATAAAAGCTGTTCTGTATGTGTTTCCTTTATGTGAGAAAATTGCTTCCATTCTCCCAGTGAATCCCTCTTTCTTCCCCTTATATTCTTTTTGGAGGTCATCCCAACATCATCAGTTGGCACCTATTCTGTTTGTCTCCGCTAATGCCTCCTGCCTTAATAATGATCAGGTTCTTAAGAGTTACATTATTTTCCCAAAAAGGAGTGGAGACACTGGAATGCCACTGATGATTACTCTCTCCTGTTTGCTTTTGATGTTATCATTATAACCAAGAAACCTTCTGCCCAAGATTATGTGTATAGTTGAAGTTGCAAACTGTCCAGGAAGATGAGGGAGGTTTTATATCACCAACTGGAGCTACAGTTACTTAAGCATTTCTTCTCTTCCAGTTTTGCATTGCAAACCCTTTAATGCTGACTGTATTTCAATATAATCATTGATTATTATTATTTCAAGATAATTATCAATAATTTCAATAATTATCAATTATTTCAACATAATTATTCAGTATATATGTAAACACATATCTCTACACACATACTATATATAGTATATAGAGAAAAACATATGACACAAAGGATTTATAGAAATGTATGTTCTGCATATGTACCTTTTATATGGATCGCCTAATTCTATATATGTTATAAATAGTCTATCCTATTCTACATATTCCACATATTCTCTAATTCCGTATGTCTTATTTAATGCACGTAATGGAACGTAAGCTTCCTCCGACTGCTAAAGGGGTCCGGGACTCGGACAAAGCTTAAGAGACTGTGTTCTAAGGTTACAAAGAATTTGCACGTGGTTTCCTGTGCCAGTATTGCTTCTGAGCCATTCACTAATCAGAAAATCAATCAGATGATTAGGGTGGTTTTTCCCCCCTCTGTCACAGCTTTTGTTTTCTGAAAGCAAGAATTCTATACATACTTTATTAGCAATGAAAAGAAAGAGAATCGGAAATTATTATTTTGGAGGGGCTGAAAAAATTTGATCCTATAAACCTCAAGGTCAAAAAACCCAAAACAAACTTGGAACACTTCAAAATTCACAAGAATGCTACACAGACTCAAATGAATTATGTCAGCTCAATCCCAGAGCCAGAACCGTTACTTACAAAATGGGACAAAAAGGCATTTCACATGCAGATTAAATAATTGCAGGAAGAAATAGGTGCTTAGTTGCCCAACTCTGTGAATCCAGATGAAATGACACAATTTTCATGCACAACCGCCTATGTGTGTGTGTTTTCAGAAAGAAAGGGGATATGAGAACCAATGTCTTTATAATTATAGGGGCATATTCTGAATGCCTATTAAATACTCTTGAATCTAAGTGAATCTCAGGTTTTTATCACAATAGGGTATTCCATCTCGCTGCATAACAGTGAACAGTTGGAATGACCGGACCAAATATAAGGTTGTTGGTGGGTTCTCTTAAAAGGAAGATCTGGTTGATTTGCTAAGAGGGTCAGTGTTCCTGCACGCCCAGGCTGTGACACGGGCATGATGTTTTTTTTCTTATTGAATATGTTTTTGAGCCTCTGCTCTTCTCCCATAACAGGAGGTAGCCATATGGCAGCTAAGGGAACTGCTGAGGTTTAAAAAGAATCACCAGAGTCCCGTGTTAACCAGGGCATCATACGGGGCAATATAAAAGTTTGCCACGTCATGAACCAGGACAAAGGAAAGATGCATAAAGTTCTCCCCGAATACTTCATACAACTTCAAATTCTGACTCTTAAAGGACTATCTGAAGGCCCTTCTCTCTGCTTATACGCCAAAGCTCTTAATCTAAGCCTGGGTATTATCTTTTCCACTTATACCTCAAATGGAAAAATAGTTCAAATGCAGGCAATATGGAATATAAATAGTGGAGAGTTCCAGGTGGGATGGTGAGAAGTTGCAGTCAAAGAATGTATAGTGACTAACGATATAATTAATTAGCTACAAAATGTATTAAGAGGGATACTGTTGGGATCAAAAAGAAATATTAAATTCAGGCAACAGAGATCTATAATGGGCAAAATGTATCCCTAAGGAAGTTCAATGTTTAAAAAGCAAGACTCAAATTGTCTTTATGTAACACAAAGAAATGGACTGATCTGGTACTTTTTCAGGTATCTCAGTTAGAGAGAACATCCATAATTTTATTTTAAAAATTGTGTTTGAGATCTACATTATTTTCATTGATGGTACTCAATGAAGAATGATGAGAAGACATCTCCCTTTTCCCCTTTGCAGAGGCAGAGGAAGAGATCAGGCAGTTGTGAAACACTGTACAGATGGGATTTTTTTTTCAATGCATTGCTCAATTTTGCCAATATTTTCCCCTCTTCCTCATTAAACAAAATTGTCTCTTTTTTTACATAAAGGATGGCTCTCTGGGGACGAAAAAGTAATATGAGAAAGATCTAGGTGATATTAAAAAATCAACAAAAAACAAAGGATAAGTTTCAGAAAGTTTTAGCAGCTGCGTGACGAGAAATGTGAACAGAACTGACCCAGTTACAGACCAGAGGGAGTCAAATGATGAAGGAGAAAACCTTGATGGAGAATATTACAGTGACCGTGTAAGGGCCATGGGAAGATGTGAAGGGCCATGATTTTATTTCCTGAAACTTATTTTCACACCTTTCTGGGGCAGATAAGATCAAGTGATGGCAGTGAACAATATTATCTTACCAGGGAATGAAGCATCATTACATGGTATACCTACAGGCACTTGAAATCCAATATCAGTCTAATATCTCAAATCACCTACTGGATATTTCAAAGTGGATAATCTTGGCACTGCATTCCCACACCAAACATGTCCAATCAGCTGCTCTATCTTCTAATTTCTACCTCCACAACATCTTCCGTATCTTATCTCTTTTCTTGACTAGTTTTGTCCCTTATCACCTCTCCCTGCCTCGAGACTCCTCCCACTTCAGAGCATTTGCCACACAGCTATCAAAAAGTGATTGCCCATAAGGAGGAATATGATCATGCGTTCCCCCCAAGTCTAGTAGCATTTGAAAAGGAAAATACATAAGCTTCAAACTGTGGCGTGAGGAATAGAGAGAAGGCCAGCTTGGCTGGACTGCAGAGAATGCGAAGGACAGTAATTTCCTATGAATCTGGAAAAACAGATTAGGATCAGACTGTATCAAGTGTTAAAAGTTAAATAGAGGGCAGGCGTGTGTGTGTGTGTGTGTGTGTGTAAATAAATACGTATATACATACATACGTATATCTTTATATACAAGCATGCACACACACGTATGTATATATCACTCACAGCATTCTGTCTCCCAGTCCTGGGTCTGCACACTGGCCACCCCATCCCTTGCCTGGAATTCACTTCCTGCATCTCAGCCTCAGAGGCCCACTCTTCCATCAAAAAGCAGCTCACATCAGCCACCAGCATTTGCATAAAGCTTCTCCCAATCTCCAAATGGTAGCATTTTCCCTAACTACTTTCTACTTAACTACATTGTTTATGCATATAGGTAGATAAATAGATATCTATTAACTTCCTATTTATATGTGTATTTCCTAAGTATACCCAGGGGCAGCTTGGTAGCACATTAGTTAGAGTAGGCTGCCAGAGTTGGGAAGACCCAAACTCAAACCTGACCTCAGACATTTACTAAGGGATTCTGGGCAAATCACTGTCTCTGGTACTATAATTATCCCATAGATGAAGAAACAATCTCCCAGGTTGTCATGAAGCTAAAATCAGACAATATTTGTTCATTTCTTTGCGAAACTTAATGTGCTTTATAAATGCTAGCAATAAGGATAACTTAGTTAATAATCATAAGAATTATTACTTCTTGTTTGCGCTAGTAGATCGTAAACTCATAGTGAGGAGGGCTTGTTTCATTTTTTGTATCCATTTGTCTGGTGCCAAATGTTTGTAGGTGCTTAATAAATACCTGTGGTTTAACTGGTTGAAAACTTAGCCAGAAGTAGTTGATATTCAAGACTCTCTTCAATAAAACTTGGCAGCTGAGGGTCAAAAGGTCAGCATCAGGTGGAGTACAAGTACCATGGGTCCAACCAAGCCAGAATAGTGGTGAGGACATACCCAGAGATGGATCTATGATGTGTTAGGCCAAGAGCAGCTAAGCTGAACGAGACTGACCTCAGTAAGCCTTTGGCCACCAGCTCTCCTGCCACGACAAATCCTGCAAACCCAAACGATTATCCATTTGTGGGGTGGTCTGTAACTGCATTGTGACTCCCCAAATTGATAAAATTACCATCTTTGGAAGTATGAAGGTTTAGGCTTCTTTTTTTATATTTCATATGAGATTTGCACTAAGGGAGAATCAAAATGAATATCTTTACCCAACATTTTTAACTTTTATAGGATTTCTAGTCACCAATTAAATACAAACTCTTTACTAGTAAGAGAATCAAACTTAAGTAAAGGCCATTCTGTAGACCAGAGTTGGCTGTGGTCAAGAAGGTAACTGTCATATAAATGCATCATTGAGTCAGTAAACTCTGTGAGTAATTCAATCTTTTCTCTAGTCTAATTACTTATACAAATACGGTTGACTTGGACTAATTCTCACTAACATCCAGAAGATATCTCATAACTCATTAAATGTTGATAAATAGTGACTTGAACAAATGTTGGACAAGGAAAAGCCTGTCTCATATTAACAGAGAACAGAACTAGATTCTAAGTGTCACTGGAGTTCAATTTTAGGGTGGGGAAGTCACTGAGAGCCAGACACATAAGAGGAGGCTTTCGGAGGGCTTTGAAGAATGGGCAGCATTTAGGCTGCCAAAGGGGCAAAGGGAAGGCTATTCCAAAATGGCAATGAAACTTCCTAAAATGTGGAGATCTCTGATATGCTTAGCAAGCAATCCATCAATTAAAAGTAATTAAGCACCCACTATATGCTAAGTGGAAAACTAGGTGATCCAATAGAGAGAACCCTGGACCTGGACTCAGTTCAAATCTGGCCTCAGGCACTTCCTAGCTGGGTGACCCTAGACAGGTCACTTCATCCTGTATGCCTCCATTTCTTCATCAGTAAATTGAACTGGAGAAGGAAATGACCAACCCGTCCAATATATTTGCCAAAATTGCAAATGGAGTCACAAAGAGTCAGACAGGACTGAAAAACAACAATGTACGCTAAACAAGATAGGCCCTGCCCTGAAGAAGCTTCTATTTTCTCATAGGTATCACAGACAACTCAACCTGAACATGTCAAGGCTTCCCATTCTTTTTTGTGGTATAAATAATGGTCATTTTTGCATCTGGAAAAAAGCTACCCCCTCTTCCCTGAACTAGCTCCAAATCTGTACCCTTCTCAATTAGTCTTGCCTTTCACTTCACGTTGGAGGACCATGCAGAACACAACTTTGTAGATGGAAAGACTTTTGGCTAGAACCTCAACTTTGGGCTTTTTGACTTCTCTCCCTCGTCATCCCATCAACAGAATCATCAGCATCCTGAACTCTAGAAGGGGGTACGCTTTTAAACTTCCATATATTTGGGCCCCAAACACTGATTAGTTGGTCTAAAAGAGCTATGCAGGGCCTATAGGGAAAATTTTTTGCAGAAATCTGCCTTTGATGTAATTGAAAAGAGCTTTAATGAAAAAAATACTGAAAAATGGAAAAACCACAAGCCACAAGCATCAGGACAACAATCTGAACAAACGTACACTCAGGTGTAGGGACTGGCTATATTATCCTTCTCGGGGACAAGGCCATTTTACTAGGGGATCCCCGGAAGGCAATGACAATTAGCTAAAAGGAACAAATCCCTCAGAGTAGACTCTTAGGAAGGAGTGGAAGACAAATTTGGGGGTCCGGGGAAGGGGTATAGCTTCCTGGCACTCCTTAAATCATCCAACATAAACATTTATTTATCTTGCCCAACACTGAGCACAATGCCCAGCACATAGTGAGTACTTAATAAATGCTTGGTGACTGGTTTGCCTGTGCATTAATCATCTATTATGTGCTAAGCCCTGTGACAGGCATTTCTGAAATACATAAGAAAGCGAGACAGTTCCTGCATTGAAGAAGCTTACATTTCAGCAGAGGCAATGTGGACAGAAATCACCCTGTTAAAGATCACTTGTGTCGAGCTGGTGGTCTACTAAGGCCCTTGTGACATATGTCACTCATAGGAGCGCTCCTTCCATCATCACTGATCACAATCCATCCACACTTTTCCATGAGGTAGCACTCTTGTCCTAGGCCCTCCTCCTGTAAATACTCCACAAGAGGCCCACATAACATGTTAGTGGTCTACTGCAAGGTCATTAAATGCATAACAATGTAGCACTTTGAGTGGCAGGACCATCACAGGCTCTGCCTCCTTTTCAAATAGTCACATATCTCACAGTTTAATTCAATACTTAACATGCATGTGGAAGTAAAAGATTCTCTTTAAACACTAAGTATTTGAAAACAATATCACTACAGTCACAAGATTTTTAAAAATGTGTTTAACACAATCAGAAGGCTAGAGAAGTCATTAAAGAATAATGTCTTACTCTGAAGCACCACTTCACACAACATAGTATTTACACCTTTTGTTGTTGTTTGTTTGCATTTTCTTTTTTCTCATTTTTTTTTCCTTTTTGAACTGATTTTTTTTGTGCACCATGACAGTTGTGGAAATATGTATGGAAGAATCGCACATGTTTAACATATGGATTACTTGTCATCTTGGGGAGGGGAGAAGGGAAGGGAAGGGAAGGGAAAAAAATTGCAATACAATTGCAAAGGTGAAGGTTGAAAATTATTTATGCATCTATTTTGAAAATGAAAAACTTTAATTAATAAAGAGTAATGTTTTCACTCCCACCTTTTTTCTCATTCCTGATTTAAGTCAAATCCAGATTCCTACATCCCCTTCCTCCCCGCCAGAAGACATATAAGATCATGTGATTCAGAAGGAGGTAGCAAAGGAAATGAAAAATCATTTAATGCAATGAAAAGATTCACTTTTCTTCTCTCTCTGGCCCCACACAGGCCCATATCTTTGGGCCCAGTAAAATTGGATTTTTAGTCCAATTCTCTATGCACAAATATTTTCCCAAGAATTTGATTTGTATAAAGTGACAACTAATTTTATTCCACTTTGAGGGAAAGAGATATAGGCAAAGAACCAGTCACACTTCTCCGAATACAATATTGCTCAAGTCCAGCATAAATGTGAAAAATGTGATGAAATATTCCATCTGAAAGTGACCTTTTTCCAGGAAAAATAACTGCTTTTAAAAACTTATAGAGCAAACGACAATTCAAATTCCTTGTCACATAGGTTTTCCTTTGCAAAAAGTTTTGTCTGACCTTTGATCAAGCTTAAGCACACGGTTTTCTCTGGTGCTAATAGATTTTTTTTATTAATAAACTAGCAAAGTGCTATTTGTTTAGCTTTCATTATTTCAGTAATAAATGGAGAATGCTGAAATCTATTCTCATGATTTATTGGGGAGAGAGAGCTTTTCTCCTCGAAACCATTGATTTTCCTATGGCAGTTTAAAAGAGGTGGTGTTACTCTAAAATAAGTAATTGATGATATCTTCATAGCTGGAAAAAGACATTTAAAAGAAACATATACTTGTAAAAGATTGTCCTAGCTCGCTACAATTTCCTTCTTTTTTCCTCAGCCTCTCGTTCTCTTGGTTCTTTATGAATAGCAAAATTTCCTGGAGATATAGTGAAATGAGATACTTTTTTTTGAAGGAACAAGATGCTACTTTCATTAAGCAATTAATAAATGAATCAACACCTTCCTGAAATTCCAAGTGACTCTTGCCCTCCCACATTCCTTTCCTTTCATATTAGGGGTCTTGGGCAGCTACCTTCTTTCCTGAAGTACACATCATCTTGTGAGAGACTTAATGTGGTAGGAGTGTGTATGGTACTGATGTCAAATTAAGCCCCCCCATGTTCATATTCACCTAGCTACTTAGCTTGCATTGTGATAACTTTCTTGGCCTCCCCTCCCCATCCCCGGTACATAACACTGCTAGCTGAGTGTGTACTCTTAGAGAGGGCCTGTTTACTGAATTTATTGAATACTGAACACAAAGGGATTTTGCTCAAAAAATTGTCCCGGGCAACTTTGAATGTCCTTGCCTTGGTGGGTTTATGCTGTAAACTTAACGATGTTTGAATATAGGCTTTTCCTGTTTCATTTCCTTTCTGGCAGGATAACTTGTCTTGACAGTATTTCATTTTGTTCTGTCATCATAACTAATCTCCGTCGACTGCCACTAAAATTGCTTTGCCCCTACACAGTACTTTGGAGGAGAGGCAATAGAACAATTAGGTTGCTGTAGATTTCCCAAAAACTATTTCGCCCAAAGTCATACGCTCACATTGCAACATCATAATGCAGTTGCTCTGAGAGTCTGTTGACATAGTAATAATTGGATGGTCTTATAGCAGCCTCTGTGTAGAATTCTGCTAAAGTGATTTGATTGCTTGAGTCTCTCAGCATAATGGTGTCGTAATGGCACTACCGTACCTTCAAATTATGGTCTCTGTGGGCTTCCCTTGAAAACCTGGGTCTATAGTAAGATACAAACTCTGTGTGAGGTACAAGGAAAATTCTGGGAAAAAGTGAAGATGACCTATTTTCTATAGTAAATTTTTCAAATGCAAATACTCTATTTCTAGTTTTCTCATTTCAAACCACCAGAGCAGACAAGAAGGTAAGAGAAAGAGCAGCACACTGGAACAGACTGAATCAAAATGGTTAAGAGAAGGTTGCTACACAAGATAAGTAAGAAGATGATAAAAGAGACTCATGATGAATCCAAGTCACTTGGCTCTGATGAACTACATCTTTAAACAATAAAAAAACAGATGGAAATTTTGATCCAGTGTCAATGACATTGGAGAAATCAGGGAAAACAGTAGAAGTGCTGGAAAACTCAGGGAAGACAAATCTGTCCCATTTTTTAAAGGGTTATGGTAGGAAAGGAGGAAAGACAAAGAGAGTGGATAAATGATAGGCCAATGGATCTGAGTTTAATTCCTGGGAAAATTCTAGATTGGATCATTAAACATATGACCAGTAAACAGCTAGAAAAGGAAAAAAAAATGATTACAAAGAGCATCACAATGTCATACTGTCATCTAGAGAAGGCAGTTCTATGAGACAATGCCAAGTAAAGTAAGGCGAATCAGGAAAAGAAAGAAAAAATGGAAGTGAAAGTCATGAAATGATAATGATCAGGTATGACCATCATAAGAGATGAAGAAATGAAGCCTCGCTCCTTTATTTTCAACCATCAGTTAAAATCAGAGTAGAACACTGATAATAATGTCCAACTTGAAAGGAGGGCTGATGAAATAGCTGACTTGAGCAAGGACTAGTAGATGTAGGGAATGTGAATCTGAATTTTAGCAAAGCATTTGAACATAAACATAATATCGTGGCCAAGATGGACAGGCAGGGACCAGATGATGAGTACAAGATGGATTTAGAACTGGGTGAATGGCTGCCGCCAAAGAGTGGTCACTAATGATTCCACATCATTGTGGCAGGAGGTCTCCAGGGGAGGCGCTAGGAATCTACATCAGGCACCATGTTATCTAACATTTTGCCCAATGTTATGGGCCAGAACTCTGAAACAAGGATTATTACAAGCTGTTAAGTCAGTAGAATTGATAAAGATAATGGTTCTCTAGTTTAGCCTGGTGATTAATATTCTCTAAGTTCAGTACGATTGATTGAATCTTACAACAAATAATGGTTTCCTAGTGATATAATGATTGGTTTATACTCAGCCCACCTTTGTGGTGGTTGGAGGCTGAAGCACAAACCCTTGGACTCAGACTCACTTCATCTCACACCACCGTGGTGGCCTGTCCTCCTGCATTTTCTCCACTGAAACCGAGTCCCCTCTGAAGGTCAGGAGAAAGCTAGCCTGGGCCCCAAGCGAGCAGACAATAAAGAATTTTGGACTTGTGATGATTACTCTGCTGAAATGAAGGCTGCTCCCAAGACCTCCAGAAAACCACCGAGAACATTATATTTTGGTGCCCAATGTGGGGCTAAGAACCTTCATTTGTGACGCAGAAATTAGGATGAGTACAAAAACAGACAAGAAGGAAACTTTGTTAAGGGCTAAACTAGTGCTTCAGCTGAAATGGGACAAAATGTTTAGAAAACAGCCTTCTTTTCCACTTCAAGGAAAATGTGTAGAAAGCATAGTTAAACGCATTAAAAGCCAAGGTTTGATTGTAACTTGGGAGCAGATCATTGAACTTTTAGAAACAGTACAGTACACATCTCCTTGATTCTCTAAGAATTAGATCCAGAGGAGTGGAAATTAGTAGGAGAGCAACTATGTGAGTACTACATTGATAATGGATCTGACTCGATTTCTACAGAAAAATTTTATACATATAACTTTCTAATTTTGGCCGCCGCATTCTCTCCAGTGCAGCACCATCTACCTCCTCCAAGACACAACCCTTCAAATAGACTGCTGTCCTCCCTAAACCTCCTCGTCTTCAGGCTAAACATTGGCAGTTACCCGAACTGATCTTGGTATAGAAGAATCTTAAAGACTCTCACTATCCTGTTCTCCTTCCCCTGGATGTTCTGCATGTTAAAAATTGAAGCACCCACAAGTGAACAAAATGCTATGAATGTGTTCTCACCAGGGCAAAGAACACTTGGACTATCTCCTGTGAAGACCGAGTCAACACCCTGGATGCCTTAGAATTAGCCGGAATTAGGATAAGCAAAAGTCCTTGGTCTTTATGGGTAGAAGTGAGTTGGATGGACATAGAATCTCCATGACCTCTCCTCTTTGTCTCCCATCCAAAAAGTGACTCTGGCTAGTCTTACTCCACCCCCTAGTCCCTCCTACAATTCTCTGTATACACCAATTATCGAGCCAGCACAGGATAGTGGGAAGGCCATTTTCCAAGCATATGCCCATAGAATATTGTCCAGTCGGTAGTTAGCCTTAAGTGCTCGGTTGTCCAACCTCAGCGCATGAACTCAAGAGTTTTGGCCCTTTACAATCTCCTCCTTATTACTGGGCATTATTGCCTTTCTTAATTCAAGATAATTTCTCTTGATTTTTTTTGGTTATCAGATCTCACTACTCAATAGATTAATCAAGAGACATTTATTTCTTAAGAGCATTCTGTGTGTCAGGCCTCGTCTAGGTACTGGAAATATAAAGACAAAACCCCAAAGAGTTCTTGCCTCTGAGAAGCCTATATTCTATCATGGGTAGTAAATGCCTATCTACTAAGTAAATCTAAAAGAAATCCATGGACTGGGGAGGGGGGACAAAGGGAGGGAGAGAGACAGAGTGTGTGTGTGAGAGAGAGGGGGAAAGGAGAGCACCATAAGTTGGGAGGGATCAGGAAAGGCTTAAATTGTGTTTGGAAGTAAACTAGAGGTGTTTTGTAGGTAGAATCCCTAAGACTTAGTAATTACACAAATGGTCATGCTGAGGAAGAATGAAAAGTCAAGAATAACACCAAGATTGTGAGCCAGAAGGATGGGATACTCTCAACAGAAAAAAAAAGTTTAGAATATGGAGAATTTTAAGGGGAAGGATATTGATTTCTGTTTTGGACACAATGACTTAGAGATGTCTGCATATCATTAAGTAGGAAATGACCAATTGGCGGTAGTCAAGTGAGAATTTGGTTCAAGAAATATTTAATTCTGGGAATCAACTGTGTTGACATGATAATTAATATGAATTATTAAACACAGTAGATGAGGAGGAAGGCGGGGGGAAGGGGAGACAGAGAAAGACAAACAAAATATGGATCTAAAAGAAGAGGTCCCAACTCAGAACTTTGGAGGACACTCACACATCAAAATGTGTGATAGATACAAGATGATCTAGAAAGCAAATTGAGATGGAAAGGGAGGAGGAAAACCTGCACATACACACTCTTCTAAATCACTTTGCTATATATAAGTCCACGCTACCGCACTTGACTAATCTTATTGCTACTAATCCAAACTCAAGAAATTCTTAGGGCAAAAATGAAGAATAATCCTTATGAAATGTTCTGTGGAAGGCTATGAAGTCCAAGAGATAATGTTCACATATTTTTGGAATTCCTGTGGGATGTAGAGTCCACTACATAAAGCTTGACACGAGTCTATTTTTTTTTCTGACTTGTCCATGTCTCCCCAATGAATTGCCTGCTTTGAAAGATATTTTGTTGGATGTGAGACAGTTTTTTTTTTGGTTACCATCTGCATGTAAGCTCTCATTCCCAGGTCATGTGACACCCTCTGCCTCCCCAAATAGGACATCTCACATTTTGGGGAGCTGTGAAACATTTTCTTTGCTACAGTTGAGCCCACAAGGAGCTGCACTGGAAGAGAATGATTGTGCACAAGTTCAAAGTCATGTTTATTTGCTGGGCTCATGGAAAACTTCCTTCTACTGAGAGGGAAACATGAAGCCCTTTCAGTTCCAGATTTGTTGCATGAGTAGAGGTCTTTAGAGGGGAGAAAAAGTACTGTCAGGCACCAAACCAAGCTGAGCTATTTCTTTTTGAGTGCCATTTAATCAACAACAGCCATCCCAATTAAGCAGAATTACTGTCCCAATTAAGCAACAATCTTTGTTGTTAATTAGTATTAATTCAGTTGCTTGGGAAATGTCCCAGCTAAGTGGACATCTTAATTAAGTCTCAATTAGATGAAATGTAGTATATTAGAAATGATGATCAAACATCCTATATTAATTGAAATGATGAATTTAGGGCTTGATCCTTCAATCTTTACCAACTTGAACAATCTACTGGAAGGGATTGTATGAAAAAGGAGCTTCATTAATGACTAATAGGATTATCCTTGTGTCCATACATGGGGACTTCTGAAATAGACTGGTTCAAAAAATGCTTTTATTTCACCAAAGAAGGAGAGCCATAAGAAATTTAAAAAACTATTGTTGTTGAAGAGGCCCAGAATCATGAGAGTGGAATGCTATTTGCCAATATTTCGTAGCTGTAATCAAATGAAATAGACTGTTAAGTTAATGGGTTAAAATAATTGTTTTGATGAACTCGTTGAATACAATATTTATAAGCCAGTGATACTTTTAAACCTATTTTAGGAATAAACTATTCAGAGAAAAATCCCAAAATTATTTTTGGTGTAAATACTGTTCATGAGTTATGACTTTAATTTAATGGAATCACAGAACCAATCTCTGAATAAAGATCCTTTACTCTAATATCTCCACAGCCAATCTTTGTTTAAAGTCCTTTTGTGAGGAAGAATTCACAACTCACACAGCGGCTCATTCAAACTTGGAATAGTCCGTTACACTGAAAGTTCTGCGCTCTGGACCAAGAAGGACAAATTGAATTGTCTTTTCTACCCGGCACTTAGTACACCAACCCCAGTGTTCTTTTCTTTATCTAAGCTGAGCTAGTTCCTTCACTGCTGTGCATATCCTGCACCATTCTGATCATCCATCTCCGGAGTCTCCAGCTTATCGATGACTTCCTGCAAATGTGGTGCCTGTAACCACAACTGAACATGGTGAGTTTTAATAGACCCACAAGCTTAATATACACAACATACAGGAAAAAAGAATGATCAGAGTAGAGAAGGAAGAGATTATCACCTCTTTATCCCTGCACGCTAAAAATCACTTATTGCAGCCTATAATTGCATTAGCTTTCTTCTGACACATATTGGGCTTGAAAGCCCATTAAACTCAAAATCTTTTGCAAATGAATTGTTGTCTAAACCATGTCTTTGGCATATTGTACTCATGATGTGTGTGTTTTTTTTTTTAAGTCAAATGACAGATTTTATATTGACCCCTATTAACAAATTTTTTATTAGATTAGCCCAAAGTTCTAGCTTGTCAAATTCTGTCTGCACACTAAGTCTGCCATCTAGGATGTTATTTACTCCTCTAGCTATGTCATATGCAAATTTAATAAGCAATACCTTTTAATAAACATATTCTGGAGGGAAATAATAAATATACATTAGAAATCTTTTCTACATCACGCATTCCTAGATTTTGTTTTTCGTAAAGATTTCATTTCCAAATTTCAACACTTAATTTTTTAAAAGAATTCACCATAAAAACACACATAGGAAATCATGCCATGATCAATTTTCATAACAAAACTGCTTGCATCTTTACATGCAAAGTGAAACAGAAGAATGAAGCAGTGATAGATATAACTAGGGAGAAGAGCTATTTTATTTGAAAAATTCCAGTTAGTTGAAAAAAGGGAGATGGAGGGTTTTTTTCCTTAGGAGGAGTAAACCCAAATTCTCATTTATATCTTATTTTTGTTTGCCTAAGTAGAAACAGTTTTAACCGATGCAACGCTCAAATAAATGCATTTATGGTACAAAACCAGAACTGACAGGTATTTCAGACATGTTCTACTCTGAGGACCAGAGAGATCATCTATAGTGTTACTTTTGTTCTGGGATGAAAATAGTCATCATCTTATCCTTGATTGCATTAAAAAAGTAAAACACAACCCAAGTCTAAGGAGTTAATCTCTCATTTTCCATTTAGCTTACCATTGCAAAGGACTTCTCTTAAAAGTGACAAATGTCTATTCTAACTAAGCCATAATTAATTTTTAAGTTTTCCTATGTAATAATTCCCACCTTCATGAAACTAAAAATATTTAAATTATTTCAGTGAAGTCATTTTCTATATACTAAAAAATTTCTGCAATTAAACGAGAAATTTTCTGAAAAATTGCAAATTTACCCTCAGAGCTGTTTCTTAGGGCCTTTTTGTACGTGAATTATGTGAGGTTTATTTTCCTCACTACTACAAGTGGGGGGCAATGTTTTCATGCACTATGACTATAGGAATACAATGTCAAGACCACTAGATTTCTTATTAAAGGAGAAGCTGAATCTGAAAGTCTCTCTGACCTGCCAGCTCTCAGAATGACTTTTGTGCTTGGCAACATTTCCTCTCTAAAGAACTGACACTTAATGATACTATTGCAGCCTGGCTTCCTTTCTGTAATCTCATTAAAGAAAGACAACTCAAGGAATTTGAATTTCTTTTCTTCTAATGGTTAAGTTTTATAATTAAAAGTTGGAGGACAGTTTCGCCTAACAATGGAACCTTTGGGTGAGCAGATTCTCGGAAGGAAAGATTACAGATGGTTTCCTTATTCCAACATTTCTTAGAAATAACTGCAACTGTATTCATTGGAACAGAGCCAGAATGCCAGAGCCAGCAAAAAGATTTTTATGACAGCAAATTCAGCATACTCTTTTCATTGGGCAACTTTTTGAGGACAGAGTTAAAAATATTACATTAAAATTAAATTTTTGTAGGTAATGATCTGGGGAAGTTTCATGTTTGTGATTTGACTTTTGATATTTCTGAACCCCTATGAAACTGTATTTTAATGGGGTCCTAATATGTATGTATTCTTTATATTTCATCTGTTTAAATGAAACCAAAATATGCTGATATTTGGGTGTTTGCTGTCAAACAAGCAAACCATTCTGGTAATGGTGGCATTACTTTTGAACTACCTACAGAATGTAACCAACTAGCTTTGGAGGGAGGGAAAGGATGACTGAAGCATATCCTTAATACTATGATCCTATTTGAAGTTAACACATTTACTGGCATTATTAGAAATATTTTTCTCTTACATAAGGTACTTATAAAGACATGATTTTATTAAGGAACCCAGTCACTCTCAAGAGTGAAACACTTGCAAAAACATGTAATAACCAAGTCTTTTAAAGTTTCTTTTTTTTCCCCTCTGTACACGATTCATTCTCATCACAGCTGCTAAAAAGCACTGTTGCTGTTGTTCAGTCATTTTCAGCCGTATCCTACTCTTTACGACCCCATTTGGAGTTTCTTGGCCAAGTTCCTAGAGTGGTTTGCAATTTGCCATTTCCTTCTCCAATTCATTTTACTGAGGCAAACAGGATCAACTGACTTGTGCACAAGCTAATAAATATCTGAGGCTTGGTTGGAGCTCAGGAAGATGAATCTTCCTGAACCCATGGCCAGTACTCTCTCCATAGCAGGGCCACCTAGCTGCCCTCAGAAAGACACCGTCTAGAACGAAAAGAAAGTTTGGACATCATGCTGGGTGATTGTGTTTTATCTCTTGGGGTGACTACTAGAAGGGGCTTATGAAGTTTGTGTGTATTACTAAGCACTCAAAATGAGAATAAGTCCAAAGAATCCATTTTTTTGAGAATGATTTGAGCTATCACAGCAGACTTCCTAGAACCTATTACCAATCCCTTAAATTATCTAGTCTCATCCTCTTCCTTGTTCCATATAATGGCACCTGAGTTTTCAGCAAGATGAGGATTTGTGATATAGTTTCTTAATATAGTGGTGACACATGTCATAATTCTTTCCAGCACAACATGGCATGAAATAAAATATGCTTTTCTGTACCATGGTGAGGGAAATGGAGGTCAACAGTCCCATCAAAAGTAATGGAGTCAGAAAATCATAATAATAAAAAAGAATCCAGTAGTTAGTCTCTGTACATTTATAAGGGAAATGAAGTTTCTTAGAGAAGGAATCATTCTGCTGATATCTTTACACAAGAAAAGTGTGGGGTAAGCTAAATCTACTTGAACTTTGTACTGTATAAGCTTCAAAATAGAAAAAAGGATATACCTTTTAATATCTAGTTCCCTATGATAAAGATTTTTAGAATTGTACAAAAAACACATTAACATAAGAGTCATAAATAGGGAATAACTACCAATTAAAAAAAATTAATAGTTTGTTTTTTATTTGGAGAAGCAGAAGATAATTATTTATTACCCCCAAGTAATAGGATAGGTCTAAGAACCATCATTCTGTGAAAATAAGTGACTGAGCTCGACCTCTAGATGAAAATTTTAAAGTACAATTTCTACTTTTTAGTTATTCGGTGCATTTGGGAACTCTGTGATGCAGCTATTCCTTACATTAGTACAGTCATTCATATCTTCTAATCCTATAAAGAATATATTCATTTTTCCCATATATTCACCACAGAGAATCCACCTCATACACTGGAGGTCATATTTGAGCTCTTATAACACTTGGTGTGTACCAGTGACACCTTTAATTCCTCACCTTTGCCAAATGACTGGATCAGTTCACCTGTTTTCCTGATATCAATCTTCCTCTATGATATCTCTTCTGCCACTTCATAAACATAGTTCAAAAATGGAAACGTGTTACACCTCTCACCTATAATGCATCTTTCACTGATCTTCTCTAACTCTGATCACATGGAAATTATTGTATTTCTTTTCGTTGTGGTTGTTGAAATTATTGTATGTCAAAGCTGGGATCCAGCCATACAAAAGTACTGGGATGACATTTATGTTTAAAAGATGGCTATTTGTGCTGGGGCATCCCTTGAGATTGTTAACCATATCATATGATTTCCCCATATGTAATCTAACCCGCAGCTTCTTTTTTGAATTAAAGCTTTTTATTTTCAAACCTATGCATGGATGATTTTTCAACATTAGCCCTTGCAAAACCTTGTGTTCCAATTCCACCCCCCCCTTTTCCCCATGCCCTCCGCTACATGGCAAGTAATCCAATATATTTTACTAATGGTAGAAATATATGTTAAATCCAATATACGCATACATATTTATACAGTTATCTTGTTGCATAAGAAAAATCAAATAAAACAGGAAAAAATGAGAAAGAAATAAAATGCAAGCAAACAATAAGAGTGAAAAGGCTATGTTGTGAACTACACTCAGTTCCCACAATCCTGTCTCTGTAACCCCCAGCTTCTTAAAATGTGGTCTGTAACCCCATATGGGGTGTCATAATTAAATGGATTTCAAAATTATGATTTACAGTCAAAAATGTTTGATTTGAATATTATATACCTATACTCAGAGTTTCATAAAAATTTCTCACTTTCTAGCATCTATTCAATTCTGGGCCCAACTCACTGGCCAGCTGCAATGCCTATCCCAGATATACATATCAAAGCATTAATTGAATTCAACTTCATGTCACAGTCTTGAGAGCACAGATTTTTCATCTATCTGGTTTTTTCCATATGGATTATTAAGCCATTTTCATTTGAATGTTTATGGACCTCACTGAGATAGTCCTCGAATGTTTGGGAGCTAGATAGCCTCACTACAATGTTATAAACCAATAGGAACATCTTATCTTCTATAGTGAATCTTTTCTTTTTGTATCTTAAACCCGACATCCTCTATGACACCTCTGGAAATTTACATCTCTGTTTTCTATCTTACTTGTTAATAATCAAGTCATTTAATAAAATTCTCTGAGGCTGGGATCACCACTGAATCTTTTAGAATCTTAATGTATACAAGAGACTCCACTAGAGAAGAGCCTTTAAGATTATTGTGCTCTGTTGAATTAAATGCCCTCTTCCTCCTTTTTTTTTTTTTTTTTGGTAATTCAGGAACAATGATCACAATTGACTCTTGGCATTTTTGTTCCTTTTAATCAGTTGTGCAATTATATATGTGTAATACAGTGGGAAAAAATTACTAAGTGCCTGTTCATAGGCTTGATTGCTATGGAGATCATTCACGATAAGATTTTTAAAATTATGAAAAAGAAGGCAAAGACAGGTGGTACTTTGCTATATCTTTGGAATTCCCTCCTCATACTTAAAAAAAAAACTCAAGAAAAGGAATTTTATTAATGATTCACAAAAATGACCAAGGATCTGAGAAGATCTCAGTTAGAATAGAGATGACTCAGGACAAGTATTAAATTTGCTAATTGTCATTCCCCATTTACTGTCATTAACTAGGAGTTCTTGGCCAACATGAGAATGAATAGACATGTGAAAACATACTAGAAATGAGGATCCAGCAGGCAATAAGACCAATCGGATTAGTAGAGGTTACAGAACTAGGCATAACAGGAACAACATTCATTTGGAGAAACAAAAGCTCTAAAATTTCAAAGGAAATAACGGAAATATTAGAAACAAAGGAGGAATGGCATTTCCAGACCCCACACTATAATATGAAGTGATAGCTGATAAAAACCATTTGGTTTGGGTTAGAAAAATAGATTATTAGAACAGACTAAATGTAATGGGCCAGAATTCTGGAGAAATTTTACAACAAGGTGCTAAGTCAGTGGAATTGATAAGACAATGGTTATCTAGTTTAGCCTGTTGATTAACAATTCTCTAGTTCAGCACATGTACTTAGTACTTAATATGGTTCTAGAAGATTCACACCTACTATGCTGTAATTACAATAGAGTATATAAGCTGGGACAAACTCAGCCAGAGACATTCATTCCGTCTCCCACTTTTGTGGTGGCTGGCTTGTCCTCCTGCTTCTCCCACTGAGACCAAGGCCCGTCTGAAGGGCCTCCAGAAAGCTAGCCGAGCCCCAGGCAAGGAGACAGACTGTGAAGGAGACAATAAAGACTTTTGGACTTTTACACCTGGCTATTCTCATGGTGATTACTCTGCTGAAAAGAAGGCTGGTCCAAAGACCTCCAGAAAGCAAACCAGAACACTACAATTACACAAAAAAAATGAACACAATAAGTCAGTACTTGATAAAACAAGAAAGTGTACTACATAAAGGTTTTTTGTTTAAAAAGAAGTACAAGGAAATATGGAAAGCAGTTTGCTCCAAAACAGGTTAATTCCAGCCATCTTAAATGCTGTACCTCATTGACTTCCAAAGAGATACATCACCTAATTATAAAAGAGCAATCACTGAATAAACAATCATTAAGTGCTTACTATGTGAGGCACTATGATAAGTGTTAGAGATACAAAGAAAAGAAAAAACAAAATCATTCCCTGCTTACAAGGAGTTACCATTCCAATGGGGGAAGAACACACACACACACACACACACACACACACACACACACACACATCCATTAGTACAAGGCAAATAGAGTAGATGGAAAATAACTTTAGAAGGAAAGGTACTAGCAACCGAGAGAACTGAAAAGGTAAACTCTCCTGATAGTAGAAGTGCTTGAGCTGAGTCTTTTTTTTTTTTAAAAGAAATTATTAGCATTTATTTTGCTTAATTACATGCCATTAAAACATGAGATGAACAAGCACTTACAAAACCACAAAACATGCAGATTAGCATAATAAGAAATAGAGAATTTAAATAACCCAATCTCAAAAAAAGAAATCAATCAAACAAACGTAAAAGAAACTCTCCAAGAAAAATTATAACAACGCAGAGATGAGATTACTTACATTAAATCAAACATTAAAGTAAAATTAGCTTCTGCTGACTTCTAGTCTTACATTTCCAATTGTCTCCTAGACATCTTGAACTGGATATCCCACAAACATTCTAAATTGAATTGAGTCTTAAAAGATATAGATTCTAAGAGATGGAAGTGAGGGAGAAGAACACCCAGAGTATTCAGGACAACCAGTTCAAAGCTTTGGAGGCAAGAGGTACAGTGCCGCGTGTGAGAAGTAGCACAGTACGGATAGAACATAAATAGTGTGAAGGGAAAGAGAATGCCACAATAGTAACAGGTAACATTTATATAGCTTTTATTACGTGCCAGGCACTGCTAAAAGCCTTTTAGCTATAAGGTCATTTAGTCCTTACAATAACCCTGGGAGGTAGGTGCTATTATATTTTCATTTTACAGATGAGAAAACTGAGGCAAGTAGAAGTTTAGGGTTATATATCTAGCAAGCATCTGAGGTCACAGTTGAACTCAGGTCTTCCTGATTCCAGGTCAGATATTCTATCTGTTGGGCCACCTAGCTGGACAAACTGAAAAGGTTTTAGAAAAGTGCCCAAGTTAGAGAGAGCTTTGATGGATAAAGGACTCAATATCTGATTCTTTGAGATAAAAGAAAGCCTCTGGTATTTACTTAGAAGATTACATTAAGAAAAATAATAAAATGGAAGAAAGTATTTCTTGCTACTATGGCTATGGGAAAAAATTCTTAACAAACATTAGAGGTGATCCTATAAAATAAAATAGATGACTTTTATTACAAGAAATTGAAACGCCTTGCACAAACAAAATCAATGCTGCTAAGATACAAAGGGAAATTGTCAAATGGGAAAAAATCCGTGCATCAAAAAACTGACAAAAATAGGACACAAAATATGGAGAGAATTGACACAAATTCAAGAACAGGAGCCATCTGATAGCTGCAATGTTTCTTTGTTTTTGTATTTCTCTTTCCCCCATTTATTGTTGCCTTTACAAACATAATTTTTTATCTTTTTTTAAAGGTCTTTTGCCTATATGGAACCCACTGGGTCAAAAGATAAAAAGAAATCGTTTCTCAAAAGAAGAAAACCTATTAACAGCCATTTACTGGCTCTTCCCTGATTCCTACAAACAATTCTAGGGCCTTCCAGTTATAACAATTCTTCCCTTGACCTAATCAACCACTTTGGTTGTCATGCTATATCTTTCTTCCTTTTCAAAGCCAAACCCCTAGCAAAGAATCATCTATCTTCAGTGCCTATATTTTCTCTCCTCTCACCCCCTATATCCATTACAAGTTGCCTACTGGTCCCACCACCTGAAAGAAATTGCTCTCTCCAAGGGTGCTAATGATTTGTTAATCTGATGGCATTTTCTCAATCTTCATCCTTCTTGAAATTTCAGTGGCATGTAACATTGTGGATGAGCTCCTCTTACCTAGGTTTTTAGGACTATGATTGGTCCTGGTTGCTACTTCTCAACACTGCTGAATTATCCTCCAAACTGTCTCCTAACTTAGGGTGTGTCCCAAGGCTCTATCCTGGGCCTTCTCTTTTCTTCATCTTACCTATTCTCATGGATTCAGAGGTAAAATTAAAACCCAGGTATCAGGACTTAAAATCCAGGATTCCTTCACCTATAACAGAGCTTCCAATCTTGCTCCATTATAAAGTAAAATTCTATAAATCAAGAGTTTCAAGGGACTATTTCCCCACAATCTGAAAGCAACTTATCTTTTATTTTATCTTATCTAGAATAGTATACATGAAGAATGTGAATAGGATAGGATTAAGTACAGGTTTACAACAAAAAGAAAATGAAAAAAGGCTTTTCAGAAACTAGGAAATAAAAACCATGATGAGTTCTTTCAGCATGGTTTTGCATTTAATATATTTCATTTTTCTTCTCAAAAAGGAAGGGAAGAAATGGAAATTACCTAGTCAACTAAGATTATATAGACAAAAGCAAATGAAACAAATTCCCCAAACCCCACTGACCCAATCATGTATTTCAAGCCTAAAAATCCTAGAATAAAGATCATCAGTTCCTTCTAATCATTAAATGCAGCAAATGATTTCTTTAATTTCTCTGTACTTGATTAGCATATCTATGTTCTCTAAAACCAAAAGGAGATCATCAAATGTACCCACACCATCATAAGTAATATATTATATATTATCTGGACTGCCAGGACTTTATAGTGTGTGTTTATGGCTATAAAAGGCATAAAAATATCACTTTTCAATTTTTTATAGTTTCTAAGACAATATCATCTTTTCTCTTTTCCTTCTTTCCTTGGAACATACTTCACTCTTATGGCATATTCAGTTATGCTTTATCTGGATTTGCCTGAAGTTATTTAGTTTCGGATTCTTAAGACAGGGAGTTATTCTCAATTCAGAATACAAGGAATCCAGTCATTACAAGTCCAGTCTGTATTTATAATCTAAACCCAGCAGAAGCATGATTCCGCATTCCCCTACCTTGAACAATTTTCTTTTCGAAGAGAGATGAGGACACATGCCCAACAAATGTGAATCTCAAGTCAGGCGATAAATAGCTCTGAGCCCACTTTGCGGGAAGCTCAAAAAGCATGGCAAAACAATCAATTACAGTTAGTGAAGTGGAGGGAGATATCCTGAGAGCAAAACTTCACAGGAAGCTATTTTTGACTCATGGCTGTTTCCCTTTCTGTTTGTGATGCCTCTTTGGCTATCTAGCATGGGCATTTTTTGACCAGCCCATTTAAGTTTACCCGTTTCCATCAAGGAATGGCTCCTCTAAATAGCTGAGAAAATACGTACCATATTCTATATTGTAGCCCTATCATTGAAATCTGACTGTTCTCTTAAGCGTGACATGGATTCCAAATAGGAAATGATTCTTACCATGAACAGTATCCCAAAGTCTTCCATTAAATGCGCCATCCATAGTTTCTTATATTTGCCAGGCTTTTTCCCCTCTGATCAGAGCTGACAGCTTCCAATTTATAATATTCATTTTTATATTCTCAACACAGCAATCAAATTTCAGACCTTGAGGATAAGAAGGAAATTAAGGCCATTAACATGTTAGAGGATTGTTTGATTTACTCATTATAAATGATTCTGAATCTGAAATGCTCATAAGAAATGCCTGCAGGGATGGAGAGTTTTGATTGGCAGTGTCAAGAGAGTCAAGGACAAAGAAGAATTTCTTTATAATTTTAAAATGTCATTACTATATGGTGAATTCTAATTGGACAAAAGCAGTTCCAAATCATGGAGCGATGTCAAGGCATTTTTACATAGAATGGACCACATAATAAAATAGAGCTGAAAAAGCTTGGATTCAGTCTGATTTAGAATCATTTATTGGATTTGCATCTTTGGTGTAAAAATGCAGGAGAATGTGTCAGTGTGAGAGTGAATGCTAGAACAATGGGAGTGGGGGTCTGGAATTTTCTTTTATTATGGTATCTAATTGTCTTCACTTTAAACTAAATGTATCCTCTGGGCTAATTAATACAAGTAAACTCATTGGGAGGGGCTCCAGAGCTACTCTGAGCCTCTGGTGTGGCTTCACAAGCCTGTGGCTCTACCTTGTAGTGACTCATGAGAACTGTTCATTAAATAAATGAACATTTAAACTTTGCAACTCAGGCAACACTATAAGTCAGGGCTCCATTGATTATTTTTTAGATTGTCCATACTTAAGAAAGTAATGGAGGAAATGTGAAGTATAAAGACTAATCTTAAAAATATGCTGGTGTGCATTTTTTCCCTGAAGAGCCTACTTAAACACTGGCCAGCCCATCACTGACTGACTTATAGAGGAAATAAAATGTCACTTTCCAGAATCCTACAGGTAACGGTAGGAGGCTATATTTTATAGGGGAGACAGGTAGAGTAGGGGAGATGAAGGAAAATTAAAATAACTCAATAGTAAAATAACTCATCCTGCTTCAATTCATGATAACACCATGTTCAAGGAACTTGAATCATCATGAACACAGGTACAAGAACAGCAAGCATGGCCGGGCATTGTCGTAATTTCAGATAGTGGGAAAAGTGAGATCTACCTACCTAATTCATTCTGAAATTCAGAAAGCCACTCATTGGCTCCATAAATGATTTATTTTGATATATCTGTGATCTCTTTGACATAGGTAGTCACGATGATGGAGATTGCAATCCATCTGTTCCTTGCCATCCTATGTAACTCCTGTCTCAGTCTTCTTATAAATGCTCCACAAGGCGTGGAGTGGTCTTATGACACTGTACAGATACCAAGAGAATATGTGGGCTGTCCATAACTTCTTCATTTTTATAGCAGAGATATCTCTAATGACATTTTCTACATTTGCTTTCCCAAATGTATATATGTGTAGATACACACACTGGCATGTCTATAGGCATGAATGTGCACATATAGACATATACATATGTGTATCAATCTAAATCTCCCATTTGTAATGTTTTGTAGCTTGCTCGTGCAAAACCTGTCTACTGCGGTTGGTGAACTGGTGACTCCAATGACTATGGGAGTCCTTACTGAAAAGATGATGGCAAATAAGAATATGTAACCTGAAGAATATGGATAGAGAAAAGTTTGAGGGTCACAAAAGGTGTTGCTTACTCCCCCCCCCCCCACCAAGCAATCTTACTTACTCTCCTGTTCCTTGTCAGTACGGAGCTTTGGTCATTTTTCTATCAAGAGTTTAGACTAGTTTTAGCTCAAGACTCAAAACTGATGTTCAACTGGCTGATACATGGGGGAAGAGGGAAGGATGGAAGAGAACATACAACTCTATAGCATACCTGGAAGCAAGCAGTGTGATTCTTCTACTGAAACATTTCCTTCTGCATCAGAATTCTAAGAGAAAAAAATCCCAACAAAGTTTCTGAATTTGGAAGTCATTTATGCAACCCTATTTGCTTCTTATCAAATGCCTACAAATCAGACAGGGCACATTATTTTCTACTTTTACAAAAAACTTTGGTTATTATTCTACTAAACACATATTAGGAAACAGTTAAAAATCTCTAAGTATAAGTTGTGCAACACTAATTCTAAATGTTCAAATAACAGGTCTCTGAATAAAAAAGTTCTCAATATGGCATCTTACCCTGAGGATGTGACTATTGTTCCTGAAAGCCAATTGTGCACTAACCCCAATGTGCACTTAATAGAATGAGGAATTTCTCCTAATAGGATACACCAAAAGACATCTCACATACTCCAAAGACTGCATCTTACTGATTAGTTTTAGAAGACAAGTTTTTAGAAAACAAGACCTTCACTACTTAATTTACTTGCATGGCATTTTGCATACACTGTGTGCAGTCGAGTACTAAATAACTGCTATTTAATGATTATGGTAATTGATTGTGTTGTATGGATTTGTTAAAAGTATTTCATCTAGCATCAACTAGAATCATAAAGCTTAGAAACATATGATGCTAAATGTTCTTTAAATCCTACTTCTTAAGGGGATTGAATCAGCATCTTCGGATTAATTCTTCAAGCAAAAACCCCTCCGGAGCCCAAGACGCATCTTCTTGTCATTTCTTTTTATACCATTCACCATGAACATCAGCTTATCCTACTCTCTGCATAAAATGATTTGTACCAACTGAAGTGGTGTCATTTTGCATGGATGACATAAGGATTTATAGCAAGTATGGGTTTTTTTGGTTTGTTTCTTTTGAAACTACTTTGACTAAACAAGGACAACTTACAGTAAAACTTGGTGACCTTAGTGACAGATGTAATGGGTGTGAGAAGTTAGCCAATTTACCATAGATCATCAAAGGGTCATAAAGGGTATAGTGGAGCTAATTGTAACCCTTAACTCAACCGATGATTTTCCTGGGAAACTGTCAATGACCGGTGTGAACATAAGGAACATAATTTTGACTGTGAGTCAGAGAAGCTATGCTGAAATTCTACACTGGCCACTTTTTGACCATGTGACCTTAAGTAAAGTCCTTTGATCTTGCTGGGCTTAGATTTCTATATTCCTACGATCCTACAAGGTATCCCCCCCCAAATCTTAGTTTTAAGCTGTGGTAGCTAAAACATTATGTATAATGGCAATTCCTAATTTATTTTTTAAGAAAGTGAGCTTTGTTTCTATGATATTACTATTTTGGATTTTGCGGTCTTCTTACTTCAGGTAAGGAATTCTCTCCAACTCCTCCTCAATGCAGATCAGTAATTCGCTTCTAATCTATAATCTTGTAGGACCTTCATGGGCAGTGACAAGTAAAATTATTTGCAGCCAGTGTCATAACCAAGCAGAAGTGGGACTGGAATCCAGCATGAAGAGGCTTCTGCAGGAAAGGTATTCTTTTGGTTTTGCTTGTATCTCTAGCTTCTAGCCTATAGGAAGCATGTAAACGTTGGTCAGATAGAATTGGACTTCTGACTCCAATCTCTATGCCCTGCCACCCCTCATGATGTTGTTTAGAAGACACCACATCGCTATACAGCCACAAAATATTAGATCAACTTCCACATTTTCCTACCATCCTAGCCAATTAGCAATCTGCTCTGAAAACAGCCTCTCTTTCCTTAAAAAAGTGACAATCATCAATCTCTTCTGTATTCATGCAAGCCTTTGGATTTGTCATCATCAAAGACCCAAACCATGGTGGTAGAGACTCCTTCAAAAGAACAGCAATAGCCTTTGAAATGAGAAGATGTTGCTGTTCATCAACATAGTTTCACAGGGAACTGTGTCTACGCTTTTTTTTTTTTTAATAATTTGACCTTGTCTTGTGCTCTTCAAGCACGTTGGCAACAGGATAAAAATCAAAAAGCTTTTAGTAAAGGATTTTCCTTTTGTTAAAAATCTGTCAGCAGACATTTAATCAACATTTTTTTTGTTGTCTTTGATGAACTGAATACATTTATTATTAATTAGTAGGTGAAGTCCAGGCTCCTTTGAGATTCAAAGATCCTAGGATTTATTAATACTAAGTAATTTAAGAGGTCTCCAAGCAGAAAGGACCCCATAGGTCCAGATTAGTGCAAATAACAAATCCCCCTGAAGTTATAGCATTATCCACATTTACACAGAATATTTCCACTGGGCTGGAACCGATGACCATATGTTGTGTAATTATAAGCTCAAATAGTGTGATTGCAAGTAAGTGTGAGGAGTCATTATCCATACTAATTGGGACCTCGCTACGTGTGTTGGTACTGGCCATAACGACACAAACAAAATCACTCAAGTAAGCTTCCCTGAATTCACTGTCTTTGATACCACAAAAGTACCCCCTCTTCTTCTCCGCCTTTGTGAAACCTCTTTCTTTAAGGCTCAGTTCCAAGGAAAGCTTAAAGCTAATAGTGTAAAGCTGCACCTCTCTGGGAAACCTTCCTTGATACAACTAACCCCAATTGTACTCTCCTTATTCAAAGTACCTTAAAAAGCCCTTTGTCGGATCTCTCCTTAAAGATACCCCCTCCTCACAACTCTTTTTCTTGCCCACATCTATGTAAATGCCTTAAGATACCTAAGACTATATAAGCTCCAGGAAAGCAGGAACTGGGTCATTTGTTGTCTCTATGGTGTTTGATATGGAGTAGACACTTAGATTTGCTGGATTGAAGGAGAATGAGGTAAGTGTGTGGGGTAAGTTTCTAATTGGGGTAGTTTTTTTTTTACCTTAGATCACTGAGATTAAATTGTCTTTGTTTAGTTCTCCCCGAGATTTGCTAATATTGTATTGGATGACGTAGGACTCACCAAAGCTGAGAAACAGCATGCTGCACTGAGTGGAGAAAGGGGTGACCTTTCACTTGTGAACCCTCAGATTCAAATCCTGCCTTGGCACAAGTTCCACTCAGTGCCATGTTGTTGTTGTTCAGTCATTTCACTCATTTGGGGTTTTCTTGACAAAGACACTGGAATGATTTGCCATTTCCTTCTCCAGCTCCTGTCACAGAGGAGGAAACTGAGGCAGACGGGGTAAAATGATTTGCTCAGGGCCACACAGCTAGGAAGTGTCCGGAGGCCACATTTGGCCTCAGGAAGAGGAGACTTCCTGCCTCCAGGCCCAGTGCTCTATCCACCAAGTCACCAACTTTGTTCTACTAAGAGCCACAGGCGACTCTAAAAGACTATAAGGTACAAAAAAATTGTGTATTTGCATTTGAAGTGTTTCCATATGAGGAGTATCATAGACATATCCCCCCTCCTTAAAAAAAATAAGGGATGTTACAGGAAAACAGTCAGGAGGCCAAGATTTTAGTCACATATCAACCACTAACCAACTGTGAACCTTTGAGCAAGTCACTTAATTTTTAAGACCATAATTTTCCCATTGGTAAAATGGGTATAAGCATATCTGTTTTCTTCTCTGCTGCCCTCTCAGGATGCCATAAGAATAAAATGAGATATATCAGGCCTTACCGCATTTTGGAAAAATGAAAGGAGCTATGCAAATGTAAGGTATTACTATTTCTCAATTAAATTTAACATATATGCTTCATGCAGCGCTGTGGATCATTAAAGCTAAAGCAATTATTTGCTGAATATTCAATTCTATTCAATCTTTTCTTGGAGTTTAAACATGTCAAACAATTTTTATAAATCATTTTTCATAAAAATATCTATTATGCTGGGGATTCAAATATAAAATATCATTCTTATTATCACAGGAATTCACATCTTAAAGACCTCACATATGACAATCACATAAACCACTGGAAGGGCCATCAGAGTAGTATAAAAAAAGGGGCTAGTGGGGTTTGGATGGGGAGGGATGACCTGTAGTTGAGGAAAACCTAGAAGGGTTCAAGGAAAAGAGAACATGTAACCTGAGCTTTGAATCATGGGTAGAATTCTGACAAGTCAAGGTATTTCTCTCTTAATTGTAGGCCTTTTTTGTCTTGTTTTGTTTTAGCCCGAATCATTGCAATGTTATGGGACCCCCCTTAAAGTAGGCAGTAACAGTAATATTAACAAGCACTTTGAAGTTTGCAAAGCATCTCTGAATCTCATGATAATGTTATGGTATTGATGCTATTACTATACCCATCTTACAGATGAAGAAAATGAAGCTGAATGACTTGTCTAGGTTGCACCCTATTAACTGTCCGAGACAGGATTTATAATCAGGTTTTCCTGACTCCAAATCCCATAGTCTCTTCAGCATGCCTCCTAGCCACCCACTTACCCAACGATTCGTCTCATAGGCCTTACGATAAGCGTGGAGAAATCCTTTGAACAATGATGACGTTGCCCAAGAATCATGCTCCTATCATCTGAGAAAACCTGGCCATGACTGAGAGATCATTTGTAAATAATTGAGTGAGCTAAGAAGGTCAGGCATCAATTTGGGAACAAGGATACCTCTCTCACACTCTTCAAAGGAAGAGAGACAGAGAAGAAAGATCTTGAGGAGAGTCACTGGTTCTGCGGTTATCCCACAGCAGAAGAGAGGCCAAAAGAAGCACCAAGAGAAGGTTGGCTCCTTCCTCAACTTCCCCTCCTACACCTGTGAATCCAAAGGCACTATAATATAATCTGCTCTGTGGATACACAGATGTTTGCAGTATACCAAACTCAATTCTGGGCTGGGTATCTGTAAAGGTTTCACGCAGCTTCTAATCTCTGAACCTCATTTACTGAAATGAGGATAAAGAATATTTCTTCTAGGAAAACCCAAGACACAGAAAGACAACAATACATACTCAAACTCAAATTCATTTTCATCTACTCGCTTCTATAGGACACTTGGTTTTATTTCTGCCTAACTAAGCCCTGTCCCCACCTCAGATGCCTTCTCATCCAGGACGATCCCTCAGCCACTGAGGCCATCTCCCACAGAACATTTCTCTATTCCTTCATTGGTGAATCTCCCTTTGGAGTAAAGGGTCTGGTCTAAGGATCTTTTATTCCTCTCTCAACACTGCTTCCACCTCCTCCTTCCATTCCCTTCCCCTATGCTTTGCTTCCTTCAGTGTTTTCCCTAGTTATTAGAATGGAAACAAGGACTGTCTTTTTTTTTTTTTTTTTGCTGCAGTTGTTGATATTTTTATTCCTAATATTTTCCATACTGCTTAGCATACATTAAATGTTCAATAAATGCTTGGTGACTTCAAACTTACTTGATTAACTTTGTGTTCAAGCAAGGTGTTTTCTACTCTTTAAAAATGTATTCCAGTTTCTCCAAAGCATTCTGGCAATTTCAGTGAGTGATAGCTAAAACTTCTTTCTAAACTTGTGATTACGAACTCTTTATCTAATTGCCCACGATGCTCTGCTCTGGCATTTAATTTCACAAAGCAAATCAGTTAAGAGAATTTGCAATGCATTTTTCTTTTCCTCCTTCTTCATATTTCAAACAGCTATAATGTGTTAACAAAAGCCAGATGCCAAAGCAAAATCAGAGGAGTAAATTGCATTTCATAATTAATGGAGATTCACCCAAAAAATAATTTTTGAAATTTCCAATAACTTCAAATGTCATGGAAATTAAACTCCCATTTGACATATTTTCCTATCCAAGCAATGACTTTCCTCCTTGTGCTACATAATGATCTTTTCCATGCAGTGTTATAATAAGTTTTCAAAGGAGAAAGCTAGAGTAATTGGAAAGAATGCTGGTGACCTTACTCTGTTCGAAAATGTTGTCTCCCAGTCACTTTCAATCATCTTGAAGCCAGATAATTGGTTCATCTGAAAGTATCTGTTTGGGCATATTAAAAAGAAAAGACAAGTTATTGGAAGGAAATTTCTATAGCAAATGTTTTATTTTCTTTGAGAAGTATTTTAGCACACTGGTATGTAACTTTGATATGCAGGTAAAATGTGACAAGAATTTTCTAAGTACGACCAGTTTGCATGGTAAAAATGCCTTCTGGGTACTGCACTAGGCAAATTAATTGAGATTACAAATGAATATAAATTTCAGCCTTTCTCATCCTCCCTTGGTCTTCCTCACCTTGCCCCAGCTCTGTTGCTCAAACATCTACACTGTGCCACTTCACTGCTATAAATCAAGATCAATGGTAAATCAATGGCAGCAAAGATAATGCAACGTTATGAAAATATGTTACGGAGACTTTTGGTGAATTTGTACTTTAAAAAGGCAGCCATAATGGCTTAAAAACAGCCATAAGTCTTTAAAAAAAATTTTTTTAATTGACCGAAACTAAGGAAGAATCAATACTGTTTTCTAAAGGCCTATGTGACTTAAAGCCTCAAAGTCAATACTCCATCTCCATCATGTTGTTAATTAAGTGACATGTATCAACCCCCCCTGAAAACAAAAGGGCCAGAACATATCTAGCTACCAGGATCTCTGGATGAGACAATCCCAGTGAAGACACTCAATCCACCAATAAATACTGGCCACTGCTCTGCAACTGACAGTCTGCCAGCGTTTTCTGGGAAAATGAGCGATTAAATGACTTACCCAGAGTCACACAGCCAGCCTGCAACTTGGGGACATCTAGGGAGTACAGTGCATAGCACGGTGAGCCTGAAGTCAGGAAGACACAAGTTCAAATCTGGCTCAGACATTTACTAATTGTGTGACTCTGGATAAGTCATATAACTTTTACTTGCCTCAGTTTCCCAACTGTCAAATGGGAATAATAATAGCATCTACATCACAGGGTTATTGTGAGGATTAAACGAGATACTATTTATAAAGTATTCAGCAGAGAATCTCATGTGTAGGAGGAGCTATACAAATGCTTATACCCACTGAGTCTAATTCTTCAGGGGGAAAAAGAATATTTAATGAAATAGAAAACTTTGAAGAATTCCCTATGAAAAGGCCATGAGAAAATAAAAGAGAATAGACAACCGGATACAAACAAAATGTGAAATTTGGACCAAAAAAGCTCAAGAGAAGCACAACAAGGTAAAAGTTAAAAAGAAATCATAAGGAGCTTAATAAGATTAAAATATTTATATTCTTACATGGGAAAATGATACCTGTAGCTCCTAAGAACTTTATCATTATTAGGGAAGTTAGAAGGAGTCTACATAGCAGGCAAGGATGGGAGTCAGTTATGTCAGAGAGATCTCAAAAAACAAAACAAAACACTAAAGGGTTGAGAAAAAGGGATGCACTGGAAGAAGGGGAGAGAGAAAGAATAGGGAAATTTATCTTGTATAAAAGAAGCAAGGAAAAGCTTACATTGGAAAAGAAAATGAGGGGGGTGGTAGGCGATGCTTGAATCTCAGCCTCATGTGAACTGGTCAGAGAAAAGAAAACATATACACACTCAGACACTGAAATCCATCTTACCCAATGGGGACGTATGAGAAGAAGGGCATAAGGGAAAGGGAGAAAGGGAGGGACAAAAAGGGAAGTGGTTTAAGGGAGGCAGTCATCAGAAGCAAAATAGACTTTTGAGAAGTGGCAGGATAAAAAAAGAAAGAAGGATAAAGAGAAGAACATAGGAAGGACAGAATACCCAGTAATAATAATTGTGAATGGGATGAACTCATAGATAAAATGGAAGCAGATAGCAGAATGGATTGAAAGGAAACTGAACAATCCACAAATGAACTCTTAAAGAAAAAAACCCCAAAGACCAGATGAATTAACAAGTGATTTCTACTGAATATCTAAAGAACAATGAGTTCTAATAGCACATAAACTACTGGAAGAATAAATTTAAAAAGGAGTCCCGTCAAGTTCCTTCTGTGGCACAAATATGGTCTGGATACCTAAGACAACTAAAGGTCAATTTCCCAATAAATAATGATGCAAACATTTTAGTGCAAGACCAACAAGGAGACTCCAGCGATGTATTACAAAGATTGTACACTATAACCTGGTGGGATTCATACCAGGAACACAGGTCTAGTTAAATATTAGGAAAACTGACCCTATTAATAAAAACAAAACAAAACAATCATATGATTATGTAAACAGATA
Organism: Sarcophilus harrisii; assembly: GCF_902635505.1. NCBI lineage: Eukaryota > Metazoa > Chordata > Mammalia > Dasyuromorphia > Dasyuridae > Sarcophilus > Sarcophilus harrisii. The sequence goes on from NC_045432.1 coordinate 63,309,364, forward strand.
CAGGAAAAGCTTTTTGACAAAATGCAAAATACATCGCTACTGAAAAGAGCAAAAAGCACAGGAATAAATAGAGCTTTTCTTGAAATAAATAGTATCGAAAACCAAGAGCAAGCACTATATGTAATGGGGATAAATCTGAAGTCTTCCCCATAAGACCAGAGATGAAACACGGATGTCCATTATCACCACTGTTATCCAGTATTGTCCTACAGATGCTAGTTTTAGTAGTAAGACAGGAAAAAGAAATTGAAGGAATAAGAATAGACAATGGGGAAATAAAACTTTTACTCTCTACACATGGCAAGATGGTATAATTAAAGAACCTAAAGAATCAATTCAAAAACTAACAATGGACAACTTAAGCAAAGTTTCAGGATATAAAATGAACTCAGACAGATTATTAGTATTTGTATATATTACCAACAGAACATCAGCAAGAGATTAAAAGAGAAATTGCATTTAAAATAACATTACATGGTCAAAGGATATAATTTTCACATGAAGAAATTAAAGCCATTTCTAGTCAAATAAAAATATACACTAAATCACTACTGATTAGACAAGTGCCTCTTCACACCTCTCAGACTGGCTAAGAAGAGAGGAGAAGATAATAATGAATGCTGGAAGGATCATGAGAAAACTGGGACACTAATGCATTGTTGGTGGACTTGTGAAATGATGCAACTATTCTGGAGAACAATTTGGGACTATCCCCAAAGGGTAGTCAAACTGAGCATACCCTTCAATCCAGCAGTGCCCCTACTGAGTCTGTATGCCAAAGAGATCATAAGAAAGGGAAAAGGACCCAAATGTGCAAAAATGTTTGTAGCAGCCTTTTTTGGTAGTGGCATGGAGCTGGAAAATGAGTGGATGCCCCCCAGTTGGGCTGAATATGTTATAGTACATGTAATGGAATACTGTTGTTCTATAAGAAATGATGAGCATGTTGATTTCCTGGAAAGACTTAAATGAACTTATGCTGAATGAAGTAAACAGAACCAAGAGAACATTGTACAGCAAGTGATTCAAAGCAATTCCAACAGACTTGTAATGGAGAGAGCCATCTGCATCCAGAGACAGGACTGTGAGGACTGAATGTGGATCACAACATAATACTTTCACCATTTTTTGTTGTTGTCGTTTGTTTGCTTAGTTTTTCTCCCTTTCTTGTGTTTTTTCCCTTTTTGATCTGATTTTTTTTGGCTCAGAAAGATGAATATGGAAATATGTTTAGAAGGATTGCATATGTTTAACCTATATGAGATTTCTTGCTGTCTTGAAGAAGAGGGAGGGGAAAGAGAGGAAAAATATTGTAATACACAATTCTGCCAGGGTGAATATTAAAAACTATCTTTGCATGTATTTGGAAAAATAAAATACTATTGATAATAAAATAATATTATACAGATATAAATTATTTGGGAGTCTATGTACCAAGACACAGCCACTATCTATATCAACACAATTACAAAAAAGCTTTTACCCAAAGAAAGACAGATCTAAAAACCTGGAGAATTATTAATTGCTTATGGGCAGGCCAAGACAATATCATAAAAATGACAATTCTGCCTAAGTTAATTTACTTCATCAGTGCCATCCCAATCAAATTACCATCGAATTATTTAATTAATCTAGAAAAAGTCATAATAAAATTCATCTGGAAGAGAAGGTGGTCTAGTAGTACTTGATTTCAAACTATGTAACAAAGTGGTAATGAACAAAACAATCTGGAACCGGCTAAGAAATAGAGCAGTGGATCAGTGGAATAGATTGGGTATATGATACACAGTAGTAAATGACCACAGTGATCTAGTGTTTGATAAGCCCAAAGATCCAGGCTTTTGGGACACGAACTCAGTATCTGACAAAACTTTCTGAGAAAGCTGGAAAGCAGTTTGGCAAAAAGTAGGCAAAGATTCATATCTCAGATCATATACCAAGATAAGATCAAAATGCATCTATGATTTAGACATAAAGGGTGATAGAATAAGAAAATCTGGGGAGCACAGACAATTTTTGCCAGAACTAAGGATAAGGGAAGAGTTTATGATCAAAGGAGACAAAAAGGATCAAGGGAAATATACTGGAAATTTTTGATAACATGCAATTCAAGTATTTGCACAAATGAAACACAAACACCAGAAAGAAAGCAGGAAATTGGAAAAAAAACTGTACCAAGTTTCTCTTATAAATTCATTTCTTAAATATATAGAGAACATAGTCAACTTTATAATATAAGTCATTGCCCTATTCTATAATATGACACACCTTCTGCTGCAGATGTGTAATAAAACAGACTTTCAACTTCACCCCTTCTGGAGCCCACAATTTATTTCTCACATCCTCCAAATGAAAAATGTTCAAAGGATATGAAGACACAGTTTTCAAAAGAAAAACATCAACGCTTTCTTCAGGCATATGGGAAAATGCCATAAATCACAATGATCAGAGAAAGGAAAACAAAAACAACGCTGAGGTATCACTTGCAACCTATTGTATTGGCTAACAATGCAGGAAATGAAAATGACAAAGGCTGCAGGGGATGTAGAAAAATAGGGACATGAATGCATTGTTGGTGGAATTGTGAACTTGTCCAACCATTCTGGAGAACACTTTAGAACTATGCTCAAAGGATTGTAAAACTGTGCATGTCCTTTTGACGGCCTAAACACTGAAACTATCCCCCTTGACTTTTGGGGGAAGCAATGGGGGTGAACTCTGAAACTCTCCTCTGACAGAGACCCACCCTTCAGGGCGGTTAAGTGGTTTCATTCTGTTGGAAATCTTGGCAGGCATTAGCTGTAACCTCTATTGAGTTGAAGATTAGCCCAGGATACTCCCAGTACCTCGAACTTAAGTGATCTCATTCAGTTGGATATCTGGGCCTGATATTCCTATGGAATGGCTTGAAACTCCAAGATAAGTACTCTTTTCAACTGGAAATCTGGGCCTGGAGGCACTGAATAGAAGCCCCAGCCTCAGACTTCTTATAAAAAGACAATTTTGAACTCCAAATCTCTGCAGAAGTCTGAAGTAGGATAATGCTTGTGAAAACAAGAAACTCTTCTCAGTGTTAACCTTTGCCATTTTCCCTGACAGGACCTTCTGCCACTGAGGAGTCTGTCTTCCTAGCAAAGCTGGCTTCTCAGCACCAATAAAAATCTCTTTTGCCATTCAGACTTTTGGGTTCGGGAATTCTTTCATGTTGGACCTGTGCCGAATCAGAGGGGATTCTTACACCTCAATTCTCCACCACTAGACCCGCATCACTTTGACCCAGAAATACCACTACTAGGCCTACATTCCAAAGAGATCAAAGAAAAAGGAACTAGATGAACAAAAAATATTTATAGGAGCTCTTTTTGTGGTGGCAAAGAAGTAGAAATCGAAGGGATGCCCATCAACTGGGGAATGCTTGTATAAGTTGTGGTATATGAGTATGATGGAATGAACAAGAACCTGGGAAGACCTTTATGAATTAATGCACAGTGAAGTGAGAAGAACCAGGATATCATTGTTCACAATAAGAACAATATTATAAAGAACATCTATAAAATACTTAGCAACTCTGATCAACAGAATGATTCAAGAAGATTCCAAAAGACTTATGATAAAAGTGCTATCTACCTTCAGACACACACACGTGAATAAATCCAAGTACAAACTGAGGTATAGTTGTTTTACTTTATTTTTCTTGCTTTTATTTTACACATGGCTAATATGGAAAGGTGTTTAAGCATGATTTCACATATATAATTGTTATCACACTCTTTGTCTTCTGAATAAATGGAATTTGGAGGTTTGGAAAAAGAGAAAGAATCTGGAACCCTAAATTGAAATAAAAAGTTTCAAATAAATAATAAACATTTAAAATTATTATTTCCTTCCCCTTCCCCTGTATTAAAGAAAAAACTTGAACCAGTTCTTCCTGAATCTGAGGCTGCTTGTCTTTATCTGATATACTCTGCTGCCTCTCCAGATATGACATCATGTGCCATTAATGGCCATTAAACTTACCATGTGATTTGAATGCCCCCCAATTATTTTTCAATGCTATTAATGTGAACATTTGTCTTGGGAGTCTGAGTTTTCTATATTCGGCTACTTTGTAGAAGTTTGGCTTGGGTACACTGGGCTTCCTTCAGCCTCACTACCATGTAGAACAAATTCAGGACAAGGGGTGAATGTCTGAACCAACTATCACCACCTTAGCATTCTCAGTCCAAAACACTCTGTAGAACAGTTTGAACTCTTTGGTTTTTCTTACATCCAAGTAGACTTTTTTAGAAAATCTTTCTGTCTATGAATAACCTGAGGTTTGATCAGTAAAATATAAGCTTTTTAGGACACAGAGTTTGATTTATATCTTTTTTACCCTAGGCACCATGACAGAGGCTGCTTGCACACAACATGCATATAATTAATACTTGTTTAAATGGACCTCCCAAGAGCACTTTCAATCCATACCCCAAAGACAAGAGCTCTTTTGAAGAATAAGCCTCTTCACACCCTGGGCCCCTCTTCTCTTTGCAGAAGTCTTACAGAAACCTCCTCTCCCCTCCATATATTCTCCAGGAAAGTCCCACATAACTCTCAATCTCCACCTCCATGACTTTGCTCCTGCCCTTTCACCTCACCTTGTTTCCTTCTAAAGTCAGTTCAAGCATCACCTGCTCTAAGAAACCTTGGCTCACCCTGCCGCTTCCTAGCATTCTCCTCCAAAATGACAGAACCTGACATGGATGTGGTAGATCTTCTGCACACACCGGCATAGGTACCTGATGTCAGCTGACATGCAAATGTAAGGACCTTGAGTACAGGGCTCCTCACAGCTTCCTTCTGTGTCTTCTACTTTGTAATTGTGAGCAGCATACAGGAAATATGGTCAAAAGACTTTTTGATGGATCAGTAAATGGACGCTGTTTTCTCCTGGGCACTTCTCAGTCTACGTTGAGACGTGGCAAAATGTGGAGTCATTAATGCAAATAACATGGAGTCAAAAGACCTAGTTTTGAGTGAGCTGTGTGTGCCTTTATCTTCTGTGGGCCTCAGTATGCCAAAAGAGGTTTGCTGTTGTTGAGTTGTTTTTCAGTCTTATCTAATTTGATACAGGTTTAACATATACAGTTCTTCTAAACATATTTCCATATTCTTCATCCTGAGCAAAAAAAAAAATCAGATAAAAAGGAGAAAAAACACAAAAAAGAAGAAAAATCACAAGCAAACAACACCAAAAAAGGGTAAAAATGCTATGCTGTGATCCAAATTTAGCCTTCATGGTTGTCTCTCTGGATGCAGATGGCTCTCTTCATGACTAGTCTATTGCAACTGCTTTGAGTCACAACTTTGTGGAACATACAATCTCAGTTGCTCATTGTATAACCTTGTTGTTGCCATGTACAATGATCTCCTGTTCTGCTCATTTCACTCAGCATCAGTTCTTGTAAATCTTTCCAGGCCTTTCTAAAATCAGCTTGTTCATCATTTCTTACAGAACAGTAATATTCCATACCATTCATATACCACAACTTATTCAGCCATTCTCCAATTGATGGGTAGCCACTCAGTTTCCAGTTTCTGGCCACTACAAAAAGGGCTGCCACAAACATTTTTGCCCATGTAGGTTCCTTTCCCTCTTTTAAGATCTCTTTGGGGTACAAGCCCAGTAGAAACACTGCTGGGTCAAAGGGGATGCACAGTTTGGGCACACCTCCAAATTGTTCTCCAGAATGGTATCCAACCATTCAAACTCCACCCACAATGCATTAGTGTCCCAGTTTTTCCATCCATTGCAATATTCATCATTAGAAAAAAAGTCCTCTTAATTCTATGGCTGGTACTATATGCACTGTACCATGTAGCTGTCCATGAAAAAAGAGGGAGAGGCAGTAATGCCACTGAAAGTCATATCTGGGGAAATTTTAGATAATGTGAGTTGAGAACAGCAATATAATTATGACAAACTCACATTTAAATAGTATCTAAAAGTTTATGAAGTACTTTACGCATATTAGAGAGGCAATATAGTGCAGTGGATAATACACTAGACTTGTAGCTATGATAGATCCAGGTTCAAGTCTCTCCTCGGACACCTCGGTAGTTGGGTAAAGATAGGCAAGTCACTCTGGGCCTCAGTTTCCTCATCTAAAAATGGAGTTAGACTTGATGAATCTAATGTTTCCCTTGTACCTTGAAATCTGCAATCTTGCATTGTTATATCTCATTCAATTCTCACAATTCTGTGAGACAGGTGCTATTATTCTCCCTGCTTTGTGGTTGGGAAACAGAGGTTGGTTTGACAATATCACCTTTAAAAAAAGTCTGACTGGCTTCTTTGGGCTCATGTGTGACTCTTCTTTTTCTGCATATAGGTTTTTTCCAAGATCACTTAGAGGCGATCAGTGTGCAGTAACTTGGCAATCGTTTCCCTTCTAGTTATCACAGAGGAGCAAGATCTCTCCTAAGATGAATGCCTTTTTGCTTTGTGAAGTTGTCCAGTTTGGCAGCTATTCTGAGCTGATTTTTCACAAACATGGTGCCTTTTATTCTTGGGTAGACCTCAAATTCTTCTTACCTGCTGACAGTTCTTTGGATTCAGAATCCATTCCAGATGACCTCTGGCCAGAGGCTACGGGGTTGAACCTGACATGGCCCTAACTAGAATAAAAGTACCAGATGTTATCATATATTAAGTAGCCGGCTTCGATTGTGCACCTAGCACAAACCAAAGTCATACAACAAACAGAGTTGGTGTGTACAGTGGATGGAGTGTGAGATTCTGAAAAACCGTTTTGTTTTTTTTTTTTGTCACTGGGGGTCAGACCGTGTCCTGGCATTCCAGGCAACTCCCACAAAGGACAAATTACTAAGAATTATTTATTTGCTTTGGTGCAAGAAGCTTCGAAAGTGCATTTTCCTTGAGAAGAATTAAACCACAGGTCTAGCTTTTGCTTCTGTATTTTGGGGGTTTTTGTCGTTCAGTAACGTCCAACTCTTTGTGATCCCATGGACCCATAGCATGCCAATACTGTTCACAGAGTTTTCTTAGCAAAGAGAGGAGAGTGGTTTGCCATTTTCTTCTCTGCTGGGTTAAGGCAAACTGAGATTAAACATTCTGTCCAAAGTCACACAGTTATTAAGTGTCTGAGGCGAGTTGAACTGAGGACTTCCTAACTCCGGACCCAGTACTTGATCCACTGATTCATGTAGCTGCCTAGGTTTCACTTTACTAGATGGTACACACACACACACACACACACACACACACACTAAACATACTCATACTATATCTATGAAAAGTGCAGCATGTCCCCATTGCTTTAAGGACTCTAGATACACGGGTTGTGGCCCACATAAACCAAGTCTCCACATAACCTATTCTCTAAGGACCCAAGTCTTTCTGATGTCAAAATAAAGCTGCCATGGCATTTTCTAAACAAGCATCTGGTTGGATCAATAATTTGAAATTGAACAGAACAGTGTCTCGTGGTGCTTTATAGAATTTTCAAAAGGTGTGAACCACATAAACCAATTTTTCAAGCTCTACCACTGGAATTTATCATCTTTTTTTCCTTCAGAAAGAAAGAAAAAAATCAGAGAACTTTCTCCCACACTAAAACACTAGTAATACTTGTAAAAATTGGAACAATACAATAATTACAATGACAATGATGAGAATAATAATCATTTCAAAGTCCAAACCATTAGCCATAGGAATTAGACTGAGGAGAGGAAGTCCAAAGTCAAGGATGCCAGCTAGGTTGGTGTGGACCAGAGACCTCTATACCCTGACACTGCCATGGTAACCGTGAAGGCCTACCAAGAAGCCTGAAAAACTGAGCTGCTGTTCATTTGGGTCAGCTGTCTAGCCAATGTGAGGAAAGTAGGCCGTGAAGTAGAGGAAGCAGTCCAGGATGACAGGCTGGTCCTAATCCAAAGCACCATGAGGACGCATCAGATGATGAGAGGAGACCGTGTGGCATTCTTTCATGTTCTGAGACCACAAGAAGGTAAGACACACCACGACAGATCAGACATCATTGCAGATGGCGGTGCCCACTAAAATGAGCAAACCACAAACTTGGAATGAAATAAAGCCATGAATAATTCCATTATGTGCTAGTACTATATCACAGCCAAATGGAAAGAGACCTCACCAGTTATAGGCAACGATTTCATACCACTTTAGCTCTACGGCACACAGCCACACAGAGGCAGCTAGGCAGCCCGGCAGATAGGGTGCTGCACCTGAAGTCAGGAAGCCCCGAGGTCAAACACAACCTGCCACACTTACTGTGTGATTGTGAGTCACTTAACTTAGTCTTAGGTTCTTCACTTGTAAAACTGGGATAATAATAGTACCTTTCCCTAATGTTGTTGAGTTCAAAATGAGATGGTATCTGTAAAACACTTTCCAAATATTATTTTCAAAATGTTATTACTACATTTACGTTACTATGCTATCATTATATTGCTAAATAGAGCAAAGCAGTAACAAATTCATCAGTGAGCCTAAACTGGACAAATTAAGTATAGAAGTAGAAGAGATAAAATATGAACGGGGAAAAATTGAAGACCTTGAGATCATCGTAAATCTTCATTTAATGCAAACTCTGGACCCCATTTGGGTTTTTCTTAGCAAAAATATTGGATTGGTTTGCCATTTCCTTCTCCAGTTCATTTTACAGTTGAAGAAATAGAGACAAATACAATGAAGTGACTTACTCAGAATCACAGTTAGGCCATGTCTGAGGTTGTATTTGAATTCAGGTAGATGACCAACAACCCAAAGAACTAAGCCTGTGGCCCAAAATACCAGATCTAGCAAAATTATCTAAAACATTGAATGAGAAAAATGGACAGTCAATGAACTTGCATATTTTCAGGACTTTCTATCAACCAAACCCAACCTTAATAGAAAATTTAACATATAAGAGTCAATAGCAAAGATCGATTTCAGCACCACCAATCTCACAAATGGGTTTGAAAGAGGTAATGGGCATGCTTCTCCTAGTATTTTCAGAGAACCACTTTTGAGCTTGATGTAAGGAATTCAAATCCCAGCTAAATTATAGACAGAAAGAAGAAATGTGAAACTCTCAAAAAAATATCCCTAAGGGCAGGCATGAAACTATCAGGGTAGAACCAACTCCAGAGAGCTCCTGAAGATTCTAGGAAAAGGTTAGGAAGATCAGAGAATTATTCAGCTGGTACACTTGGTAAAAGAGCAGTGTGGCTAATACCAATGACTCAAAGGCGTAAACACGCAGAAAGGCCTCTGAACAAAAGCAGATCCCCAAATCTAGATTCCCCGAGTTTGCATCTGCAAGCAAAAGCCAAAAGGCAAAGGGGAATCAGAGGAGAAGCAAATGAACAATTAAAGACCCAACCAAAACAGTTACTAGAGAGCTTTAAGAAATCAGAGGTCAGAAAAGCCCAGAGGAGAAAAACGTGGGCTGTGTCTGGTGTGTCTACAGTTAATACGTCTATACATTTAATACCTTGCAGGTCTGAAACACCTCCCCAAGGCCCCTCTAGAACTGGAACTTGACTAAAGCCAAGTTTTTCATTGTCTGTGCATCTATCCTGGGAATTGTTGGTCTCCCCATCTGTTAGCTTGGGGGGAGGGAGAGAAAACACTGAATACAAGCATGAAGGGATGGCCCTCAGGGGATTTGTATTTCATAAATTATGCCAGGACCTTCCAGTTCTGGGGTGGGAAGTGAAAATACCTCTCTGGGGGCCATCAAACTGCATTTAACTTTTACAAATGGTCCTCTAACTCTCTCTCCCAAGCAAAACCCTCCAACTTGATTCAGGGTTCACTTCTATTTCTCCTAAAAGAACGAGTTGGGTGGTTTTCTGGCACTTTGTCTAAGTTGTTCTTGTGAAGCGAATATATCAGGCTATAAAGAGTGCTTTTGGCCCCACCCTTACGTCTGGATTGGAAAAATGCCAAGAGAATAATTGGCTATCTGTGGTCCACACAGAAATCTATTCTCTATTTAAAACACTCCGTGACAACATTATCAGGTCAAGAACAACGGATGTAAAATGTGACTTTTTGGGGAGAGACAGTTTACGTCCACTAAAGTTCTTCCTATTCTTAAATCCATAACCATGTCTCCTATATAGAACTAAGATCAAATAAGAGATTAGTCAAGTGTTTCACACAGTGCCTGGCACAATAGTAGGTGCTACATAAATGTTTATTTCCTTCTATCTTTTCCCCGAGACAAATGCTTCCTTGCCAAAAAAAAAGAGCTGCATCTGTCCCTCCCTAAAGAATAACTTGTTAGGAAGATCATAAGCGATAGTTCTTCTGGTACAAGTTGGACACTATGGGCTCCAAGGGCCTTTCCAACGGTGAGATGCTGTAATTCATGCCTTAAAGTACTGCTATTATGTACGAAAAAGGGAGCAGCAAATCAGAGTATCGTATTTTTTCACGATTTTGCAGACAGCTACACTGCACAGTGGAAAGAGGAGAGGGCCTAGAGGCAAGAAAAACCTGAGTTCTAATCTGTCCTCAGATGCTTAATTACCCTGTGACCCTATGCAAGTCTCTTAACTGGACTGCCTTACATTTCTCCACTATAAAATGGGGATCACAACAGCACCTATCCCACAGATTCATTGTGGCGGTCAAATAGGATAATATTTATAAGGTACTGAGCACTTTATAAAAGCTTGTCCCCTGTCCTGTATCTAGCACAGTGGCTTCTTCAAGGAGGTGCTTACCATGTTTAAAATTAATTTTCTAAATAAATGCACATATCCATATTCTTATTCATAATTGGAAAAAAAGATTTAGGGATGAAAGATACCCTGGAGGTCATTTAGTCCAAACCCTTCATTTTGTAGACGTAGAAACTGAGGCACAAAGAGGTTATAAACTTCCCCAGACTCATAGAAGGTTAAGGTGCAGAGTCAGGATGGGAAACTCATGTTCTCTGACTTCAAATCAAATGCTCTTTCCACTGAACCACTTTGTATGATGTCTACACAAATAGATGTTTACCTACAAGTTCGTAGCTTGATGTAATAATTATCCCCAAAGTGACCAATCAACATGAAAATTAGAAGGGGAAAAAGATAATGCAAAGAGTAAAGCAGCATAAAGCATCTGACTTTGTCAACATCAAAAATCGTATTTTTAATTTCCTGTGAAGCAAATTACATCTATGTCTTTCACTGAGGGTTTATTACTTTTACATGGTAATAAAATATACTTTCATCCATATATGTAGCTTTTTAAAAATAAATATATTCTGAGTAGAAAAAAATGAAATCGATTTTTTTTCAAAGAAATAAACCGAAGGCTGTTTCTCCCTCTTTCCTTATTCTATTTTCAGAAATTATACTACCGTGGAATACGAATCTGCTCTGACTTTCATAAAAGAACTGGTGGGGTTTCTCTCCATTGATGGTGGCAACGCCAACCGCAGCTTCAATCAGCATCGCTCTGCAGATGACTCAAAAATCCACATGCCCAGCCTGGATTTCTCTCCTGGGTTCTAAACCCATTTCACCCAATCACCTAGCTGACATTTCAAACCAGATGACCCAAAGTCATTTCAAACTCAATATGCCCCAAACAGTTCATTTTCCTTCTCCTGAAACTCTCCCCTTTTCCCACCTTTCCTCTTATTATTGAGGGCAGCGGGCCACACAGTGGGTCATTGAGGTTTGCAATTTCATCTTGTCTATGACTTCTCACACCTACTCATCCCACAGAGTTAATCTCTTGCTAGATCTTGTTTAAACCTTCCTGACAGCTGTCTTATACACCCCCCCCTTTCCCTACTTTCACAGCCACCACCCTCAAGTGGATACTTAGGATCTCTGGGCAGGATTAATGCAATTGTTTTTTGCTTAGTCTCCCTGTCTCAGGTCTCTATCCAAATCAATCCATTTTCCATAAAGCTGCCAAAGTGATTTCCCTAAAGCATAAGTCTGACCATGTAATGCCTTTACCTGCCAACTAAATAAATGTCAGTAACTCCCTATTACCTTCAGGATCAAATATAAAACTCTTGCCAGGCCAAAAAAAAAAAAATAACCAAAGCAAAACAAAACAAAGTAAAAAAAACAAAAAAAAAAAAAAAAAACAACCCAAACTCTGAGATCGCAACCCACTGCTATCTTTCCAGTCTTCTTCCACCCCTCCAATCCCAATAGGTTCCTATTGGGAACCATGTCTCTGCCCAAGCTATTCCCAAATAATACCTTCTATGTATACTGTCTATATTTTTCAGTATCTAATGATTTAGGAATTGCTTTTCCATTACAATATGAGGTTCTTGTGAGCAGTTTATGTTTCTGCTTTTCTTGGTAGCTCCATCAAATAATACAGGCCTCTCTTCTTCCTAAATACTTGTTGAATAAGTTAGCATATCTCATGTCACATTGCAAAATTGCCTTATACTTGTGTGTGTGTGTGTGTGTGAGTGCGTATTTTGGGACAGAGAAATATGCACACACACACACATTTCTATGGATCCACATAGCTTCCTTGTGCTCAAATATAACTTCCCTGTTGGACTTCTGACTTTCTAGTACAGAATCCAGTATAGTAGAAGGTACCTTGTGGGCACTAAAAAATACTGACTGAGTGGATTCCTAGGATCTTGGCAGTGTTAGTGATTATCTTAAGACACTGCCCACTAGCATTGTTTCAGAGTTAGCATCTGGCACTAAGAAAGGAGCTCATTGATTTTCATTAGCAAAAGATGGCCATGCTTTGAATTCAATTCTAAATAGTGATTAAGCCTCATTGCTGCAAATCCAATGTGTATAAGATGCAAGAGACAAGCCTGATGGCGAAGTTCAAACACAAAATCCAATAATCTACACCCAGGATTTAGCCTTTCTCACACTTACCAGTCACCGGTCTCCTGGCCAAGTCGGGATCCTGAAATGCATCACCTCATTTCTTGGAGGTTTGGACTAACGGATTCTGCCTTTCACCTTCTCTCGGTCTGAATGATGACACTGCCCTCTCTTGAGGAAGAGCAACAGACACCTCAAGCGAGAAGCTGTCATCTCAGGACGGAGCAATACTCTGTGCTTGTGGACGAGACCGAAGAGGGAAATGACTGAAGTAACAGAGGAGCTACATTTTGCAAGCCGACACGTAAGGTAAACCTGTGACCGGATTGTTATATGAGCAACTTGTTGGGAACAATTCCTAGATCAGATTACTCCCTTCAATCTCCTCACCTGTGTTGCTTCCAAAAACCTCCCTCCCAGACCCAAGCCTAATGGTGTCTAATTCTTCATATCTGTTTAGCTGGGCTCCAAATATTTTGAACTCAAAATGTTTTCTCTCTAGTCACGACACCAGACCTCAGCTATGCAAACATAGCGTTTTCTTGGCGTCTATTTTGTCTTAAATGTCTCCGAGGTAATTGTGCATTTTATGAAAGCTATATACAAATTAGTCATCAGGAAACATAAGAAGCTGCAAACTTTTTAAGTTTACAAAGTTTAATAAGTCAGCCTGCAATCCAGCAATGACAAGTCAAGCATAAAGGGTGAGTGGGAGAGGTACCGCAAAATCATGAAATCAGAGAAGTGGAAAGAACTTCATCTGTCAAGTACTCCAACCACACGGGAAAGGAATCCTGCCTCTAAAATGCCCAACAATTGGTCACCCAACCTTCGATTGAAGATCTCCAAGGGAATGGAAGCTGCTGGCCCTCAGGGCAGCTAATTCTACTTTGGACAGCTCTCCCAGTTCCCAGAAGTTCAAATAATGGCCTTGCAAGACCAGGAACCGCCCAGATCTTTTTCAGAAAATGTGCTGTGTATCCAAGTCTCCTTTCTCTAATACCTCACTATTCGATTTTCTTCAACCATTGAAAAATCCACATATCAGGCACTTGTAAGTGCACGGTGAAGTGAAGTGCTGACAATTCTGGTCCTAGACAAAATCGCCAAGTATGTAAAACCTCTTGATATTGACAGTCTGCCTTTTCGTCTATACAGGTGTTTCCTATTTGGAAATAGATTAGATGACTCCTAAGGTCCCATCCAGCTCTAAAACTAGGGAGGTGAAATTTTAATTCTGTACCAGACATTCTCCATGACAGTGACAAATGATATCGGGGAACAGCCCCAACTCCCTGTCTCATACTCTGCTCGATATTAATAATCATACTGAACAAAATCTTCTCTGTTTGTTGTGTCTTTCTGACTGACCCCATCTCTAATTCCAACCTCGTGGTATTTAATTGAAAAAGGCCTGACAAGCAACCTGAAAGGGACCTGACCTAAACTCTCTTCATTTCACACAGGAGGAAAATGAGGACGGTTTTCTTTAAGATTCTTCCAGGAGGCTGCAAAACTCGGCCTGTGACATCAACCTCATTACTCTTCTCATCAAACCATATAATCTTAATCACCTGTGAGCAGTGAATTTCCTATTGCTGTTCAGGTGTTTTTGGCAGTTGTATCCAACTCTCTGTGATACCATTTGGGTTTTCTTGGCAAAGATACTGCAATGGTTTGTCATCTTCCCTAGATCATTTTACAGAGGAGGAAACTGGGGCAAATGGGATCATGTAGATAGCCTAGATTTGAACAAAAGAAGAGTCTTCCCAATTCAGGTCCGGCACTCTGTTCACTGCAACGCCACCTGGTGGCCCCTACTTAATTTCCAAGGTTCCATTGTAATTGTTCTGCTATGCAGAGCAGTGCAACTTGTGGTTGAGTGATTGTATATTTTGGGGTAATTATATATAGAACTGGTTAGGTGAAAATTCCTCCCACTAATCTTCACTGATGCAAATCTACAACTAAGTGATAACTGAATCCTTGGAAGGAGCTCGGGGGTAAAGAGTATGAAGCGACTTGCCCACAGTCACGTGAAGAGTAAGTGGCAGAGGCAAAGTTTTCTGAGTCTAAAAGCAGCTTGATAAAACTTAGCTGTCACCGTGCAGAGGTGCCTCGAACCCAAGAGACGAGGAGCTTTATAAAAGCCTTCGCCCAATCGTACGCAAGTAGGCTTGCGTATGGTTTGCACAACATGTTTTTAAGGCTGTTTAAGCCTCTATTCACTTAAACATAGGAAAGATAAATTCAACACGGCCAAGAGTGAAATGCAGTTTTTTTTAACGTGTCAGTCTTGAATAGAAGGTATTTAGACTTTCACGAGATGTTTCAAGAAATCTCCAGTTAAATGTTAATATCATAATAAGAGGCAGCGCCTTGCTAATGGCCAATTGGTAGAACCAAAAACATTCATTTGTGATTCATCACTGGTGCATCCGTCAAAAACGGAGGGAAATGTTCAAAGGCCAAGATTTGTGGTGCTAGAAACTGGTTTTATTGAAAGCTACAGAGACATTATGCTTTCAAATAAAGCTTAGCCATACCCCACAGTCATTAAGAGGATGAGGATCATGGTATCCAAATGTATACTGTCCAAACTAATGTCTCAGGAGAGGGAGAAAGTAAATATTGTGGAAATTCGAATGAGAGAGAAAAAAATTCAAATGAGAACAGAAGAAAAAGCTACGAGGTGAGAAGACATACTGAAAAGTTCTGAAATGCACTTGCTCCTCAATTCTCCTTTGGAAACACTGTCACAGGGGCAGACAGCCCAGGAGTTGTTTTACTCACATCCATGCAGGCAACACACTTAGTGCATCTTCACAATACCACGGGGCACTGCTTACACACTTTTCACAAATGGGCAGCATTTTGAGATGATGCTTAGCAAAGAACAACAACTTCAGAACTTAACAACTGAGTTCTGATGTCCCAGAACTCTATGCAAACAAATAACCTTATTTGAGCATCTCATTTTACAGAAGTAAAAATGGAGTTCAGAGTTCACTAATTTGCCTAAAGCAATACAGACTGGAAGAAAGTAGTCAAATCTAGATTTTAACCCAGATCCTTTGACCTCAAACCCACTGTTTCCCACTATGCCATATTATCTTCTCCCCTTCACGTGGAGATTTTTTTTTGACGAAAGTGATGAGGTTTAACCTAGAGACGACATATTTTGAATTCACATTCAGAAAACTGAAGCAGCTAGTTGGCACAGTACATGTTGTTGGGTCTGGGGTCAGGATGAGAACCTGAACATGAGTTGAACTCCTTTCTTAGACACTTACTAGCTGTGTGACCCTGGGAGAGTTACTCAGTTTTCTTGTCCGTAAAATGGTGATAACAATAGCCCTTTCTTCCCAGGACTGTTGTAAGAATCAAAGCGGATGATATAAGTAAAAGTTTTCTCAAACCTAAAGCATTATGTAAATGCCAGCGTCTGTTGTGACTAAAGTAAAACTGGATCCATCTGTGTTATCCCCAGAGTAGGGACAACTCTTCACTTATAAAGCAGCTCACTGCTGTAATTCCCTTATGAAATTTCTTAACATTGGGCAAAACCATGTATTCTCCAATCCAAAACAAGTATGAAATAGTAAATAGTCCTGAGAGAGGGAGCACCGTCAATTTAAAGTTACATTACAGTACAAATAAATGACTAAGATCAGTTCCTTTCCAGAGACTGGACATTGAGAGAGTTTAAGATAACAAAGGAAGCCAACAGTAGAGCCAGGATCACAAAACTCATCTCCTACACTCCCAGTGAGAATCTGATGTTCTTCCCCTCTTTACAATGACCTTCGTTACCAAGCCCTGATACAGCTTGAAAAATGCAAACTTCTCATTATCATTGTAAACCTTTATGCCCACCAGATCTCAGCTCTGAGAAGACATCACGTAACCACATCCAGCAAAGTCCAGACATCAGCTCTGATGCCTATCTCAAATGGCCCAAAGTCTAGCAGCCGACACCCTCCGTTCTCCTTCTTGATGACACCAGTAAGATTCCGGGGAAATGGAGTAAAACACCCAGCAGGGAGAATTTCCATGGAACAGATCTGCTGGCAGGAAGATGGAGGAGTTAAAGGGAAACAATAATTAAGAAAGAGCTACAGGATAAGCTTCATCACAGGGTGGGTATAGGGTTAGGCGCCTCTCTCCCATGAGTTCAGGCCTATTCTGACACAATGGCCCAAGACGAAAGCAAACGATATCCTGGACAAACTGCAAATGAACCTGTTCTTTATTACTCTAGCTTACTTTCAAATCTGGAGATTAGAATGGGAGGATTAAGGGTTAAAGGAGAAATTCAGGCCAGGAGCAAATGTTGGGGCCTTCGTTCTTTGTACCAGCTCTGATCTACCTCTGCAGGGCAGATTTTCTCAAAGTCTAGCCAAGGATTGGTAGAACAGAGATCTCTGTTAACAGGAAACTAGGCCTAAAGTTAGCCGCATCATAAATTAGATTCTCTTCCATCTTTCCCTTCCCCCTCTATCTCATTAACCCATTCTAATACTTGAAGATTCCAAAGTACAATTTTGGAAGCAGTGATAAAAGACAACACCTTGCTCCCCCATTAGTTAATGCCTTAGGACTCCTCAGAAGCAAGAAAACCTCCTTAACACACATAATACAAGGGACCGTTCTTTTACAAAAAAGGGAAATTGGTAAGCTCTCTTTGCTTAGTGACCCTCATATTCCCCTCCTTTCATCTTAACCCAAGATTTATGTTGGATGAAGACTTAAGAGATTTGTATCATCACCCCACCCTCATCACCAGCTCTAATGTACAGACGAACATGTGATAAATCTATTTTGCTTATGTGCATTTTGTGAGTAAGTGGGTTTTTCCCATTTCCTTTTCTGGCATGAAAACTGATTTACCATAGAGTCGTTCATCTGGAGAGTCACCTAGTGCCATATGCAGGATTTAAATGGGAAAGAGAATCTGATCAATTCTCCTGTACACATTTTTTTTAAATGCTGCATACAAAGAAAGAACATTCATGCTGATTGGTGTCCCTTTTGTAGGCCTAATTAACCACACACAATTAAAATAGGCATGGACAGTGATCCAAATGCACTTAGCACAGGGAAGTTTGGGAATCTTTGGTTTCATTAGGGGAGTGGCGAAAGGACATCACAGCAATGTCCCATGGTGATACAGCATCAGAGGATCAAAGGTCAAGACTCTGTAGTTATCCAGTCGTTTATGAGTTGTGTCTGATTCTTTGTGACCCTGTCTTGGCAAAGATTCTGAAATGGTCAGCCATTTTCTTCTCCAGCTCATTTTACAGATGAGGGTCTTTGAGATCAACTGATCTTGTTCAACGTCGTAAAGATTGGAAGCAAGGAAAGTGAGATTGGACCACAAGTCTGACTATGAATCTGATGCTTGTGCCCCAATTCCTTCAATAGCAGAGCTTCCAAGTATTGATCTATGACGTCTTGCTCCTAGCAGTCTATCCTGTTGATAGCATCAAGCCTGAGACAACTTTGGGGCCTCTTAATGAGATGCATAATCACACCAGATAGTTTGTCCTAACTATCCTCACAGGAACAAACAAGGAGATAAAGAACTTCTCTTGCAGGTCAATGGACAATCCATAGAGTTATTTCATCAGTATCTAAATCTTGGATCGATACTAGATATGGACAGTGAGCTGGGCCTCGGATGGAATGGTTGGATGAGACTAGATTGGATTTAATGGGCAAATTATGTAGTTCTTTGGCCCCAAACTTCTCCCTTACCAAAAATAAAAAGCCCATTTTTTTTCAAGAGTATTCTTCCA
This sequence comes from Sarcophilus harrisii, assembly GCF_902635505.1. Taxonomy (NCBI): domain Eukaryota; kingdom Metazoa; phylum Chordata; class Mammalia; order Dasyuromorphia; family Dasyuridae; genus Sarcophilus; species Sarcophilus harrisii. The sequence continues at coordinate 63,327,993 of NC_045432.1, forward strand.
ATGAATAACAGCAAGTCACAGTGCTATAAAGGGCCCTCCTCAAAGCCAGGAAGACCTTGATTTACAAATCCTCTATCATATATAGGCTGTGTTGCCCTGAGCAGATCTATTAACCTTAGTGCCTTAGATCCTAGCTTCTTAAATTGTAGGTTGTGAGCCCAGATGGGGTTGCATAATTGAATGGGAAATTACAGGAAATTATGATTTATTATCAGTAAATATGTGATTTGCATACATATATACCCAGAGTCACATACAAACTTCTCAGGCAAAAAAGGAGTAGGGAAGGGAAAAAAATTTAAGAAGCCCTGCTTTAAATGACTTCCTAAGACTCTAAGGTGCATAGAATGTAGCTATCTACATTAGTACCCAAGAGCTTTCTTTATTCAGCAAATATCAAGGATACTCCCCCTTCCCTTTCTTCCAGTGATACTGTATGACTGCAATCATTATCATCCTCCAAAGAGTCAAGGGGGCAATGGAGAAGTACACAGTAGGCATTACTAGGCCGCAAGCAATCAAAAAGCAAGCATTTATTAAATGCCTACTGTGCCTGACATTGTGCCAGATGCTGGAGTTATATAAAAATGAAAAAAATAAAATGACAAAAAGATAAAAATGAAACCGTTCCTGCCATCGAGAACTTATGTTCAACTGAGGTAGAAAACATGCATGTATATAAGCACAGTGATAGACAAGACTGATAACGTGAAATTTAAGAGAGGGGGAGTAGAGATGGTGGGGCTGAGTGGATAGGATGGGCTTTGTGTATGGCACACCGAGTTGCATTTTCCAGGAAAAAATGCATTCTAAGAAGAGACAGAGAGGAGGGGTACATTCCAGGCATGGAAGAAACAGGCCAAAGGCAAGGAGAAGGTAAAAAGGGTACCTTGGGTAAGGAACAGTAAGAAGCCCAATCGGGCTAAATCTCGTTGCATGAGAAGAGGAATAGAGTAGGATGAGGCTGGGAAGGTAGATTGGATCTAGATTTTGAATGGCTACAAAAGCCAAAGGGAAGAGCACACAGGCGACTCTAAAAACAATAGGGAACCACTGGAGTTTGTCGAGTAGGGAAGTAACCTGGTCAGACTCATGCTTTAGACTCTGTCCTTCCAACAACTATAAACAGTGTCATTATTATCCCCGTTGAAGAGACTGAGGCAGAGATGAAGTGACTTGCCTGGGGTAGTAGAGCCAGTAAGTATCAGAGGTCACATTTGAAGTCAGGTCTTTACCTCCAGGTCCAATGCTCTGAGGAAGTGAGAGACACTATTCACATAGAAATGGCAGCATGTGGCAACAGCTTGGGTAAAGGGAATATGGTAAGGAATCAAGCTGAATTCTAAGGCTGTGAAATGAGGCAATCGACACAAATACGGAAGTTTGGCAGACAAGGAGATTTAGGAGGCGAAACAATGAGGCTTGTTTTGAACAGATCATAAATGAAAATAGCACAGGAAAACTGGTACAAAAGATCATAGAAATTGAGGCTATTTGAGCTGGAAGAAACTATGGAAGTCAGCTAGCCCAAATTTTCCTTCTGTGAATGAACAAGGTTTGAGTAAAGCGACTCATGCCCAGAGAAAGAAAAGGACTTGCTCAAGATCATACAGATAGAAAATGGTAGAATGAGAACTTTAACCCAGCACCTCTGACTCCAACTCTTCTGTCTTTTACTTCTGCTCTGCAATGTAACCAGAAAGATGGGGGATCAGAAAGGATGGTGCGTCGGAGGGAATACTGATGTACTTTCTTCGTTGACATCTTTGTAACGACATCAAGACTAAGAGCTTGGTCAGCTATGGAAGATGCCAAGGTCATCCAGTGCATCAGGGAGCCATCGCCAGTCTTCTGGGCTTTCGCCCTGCCGCTGGACTTCAATGTGACCGGAAGAGGGAGCGAGGCTGACGACTCGGTGCAACTCTGCCTCGCTGAAATCTATTTCAAGCAAAAGTCACTCTGTGATGTCACTGGCCCTCTTTAAAAAGGAAGGACAAACAACAACTGGGCAAGTTAAGTAGATGGACTCCCTCCCGTGAAAACTGTGCAGAAGAGCGTGGACAAGAGATGCACAGAGGAGAAGGCATAAATGGAGAAACAGTCCTAATTGGCACCCATAGTGAGAGTATCCATGTCAAAGAAAGATGTGTGTAGAAAGTTGACTTTGAAAATGCTGGCCCTCATTTTGTCATTATTAGTTCAAATGAATTGGAGCTAATCATAAACACTTAGAATATATCATTAAGTCTGTGGAATGGATTATTTTAGCTACTAACAAAAAGAAAGGAAGAGAAATGGTTCTGTTTATCATCAAAACTTGTTAAGGAGAAATTATTAGTACTGGTTCTGTCTAAAACCAAGTTCCATTAAGAGGTTCATACGTCCTTCTGGGGCAATCAAGGAACAAAAGCAAATGAAAACTCCCAGAGTGAAGGAGGAGGTCAGAAGTATTTCTCTCCAAGAGGGCAGAGAGATATGGTGTTGTCCCCATGAGAGAAGCAAACTGAGACTTTGCTTTAGCAGCGAATAACCCCAGAAGCCAGTACTTTATTGGGGGTGAAAAAATCAGAAAACTGGAGAAGGGAATGGAAAATCTTCATATGGATTCCCCTCAATGCAAATCTGTATGTACAGTTCCCTTGGAGCCTCAGATTTCTAATCTGCACATTAATGATACCTATAGGAGCTGCCCAGCAGGCCTGTTGAGGCTCAAAAGAGAAGATGCCAGCATTTTGCAAATTTAAAATGCTATGAAGAATAGCTTTTATTGAAAAAGCAGCTAAAGGTTTGTATAGCACTGTCACATAATCTTCACAATTCTGGGGATAGACACTATTTTCTTCATTTGACTTGTCCAGAGTCTCCCAGCTCCTAATTGTCTGAGGGAGGATTTCAGCACTCTACTCACTGAGTCACCTTGCTCCCTCTAGTAGTTAGTAGACATATCACCTATTACTCTATGGCCTATTAAAATATTAATACTGTTTCATAATTGAAAAAACACAAGTGCTTAGGATGAAGAGAACACCGGGTAGACAGATTTCGTATCCTGGTACTGTAACAACAGGAGGCAGCACTTATATTGCACAGTACCTTATGATCATCTTCTCATTTGATAATTAAATACAATTTTTAAAGGGCAGGTGATGAGGGGGTAGGAAGTGGGGGATGATGAAGACTGAATCAGACCTAGGGAGAAGTCAAGGGGCAAGGCAAACAAGGCTCAGTGTGCTGGGTGGGGACCCAGGAAATAAAGACAAGAGACAGCATTTGTACTGAGGTCTTTGTAACTCCAAGCCTAAGATGGTAATCTAGCAGGCTTGGGCAAATGGTGTTCCACGCTTAGCAACACCCCTCCTGAGGCCCATGGGGGATATTGGATCGATCACATAGGTTGACAGATTGGTAGGAAGGCAGACACAGACAAACAGATGAGCAGAAAGACAAATGACAGAGATGTTGGAGATAACGTAGCTAGATACAGATAAATGCTAGATGCTACAGAGACAGATGAGAGCTAGATATAAGTGGTACATATAGAGAGATGATAGACAGACACTTGACAAAATATAAAGGTCAGCCCAGCTGGTTCTGCCTCCTGTCTTCTGAAAACCTTTTTTTCCTTTCCTGTTCTGGAAGACTGTTGTTTTATTTCAGAGCTCCTAAGCCTTAAATCAGTCTCCCTGCAACGGAACAAAAGAAAATCTATAGCTCAGGAAACATGTGAATGTTAGAGAATGGAAACTGAGAAGGCAGAGATAGAATGAAAAGGATCCAAAGGCCCACGGAAAAGGTGGTTAAGCTGAAGCAGAGGGATGGCAGATCTCTTCCCTCTTCCCTTCAACTCTGACTTGGGATGATCGGGAAGAGGATTCTGGTCAATTATTTTGAGGGGTCAAAGTGGCCCAAGCGGGGCCTACTCCTACTCCCTACGACAGTTCCCTTGCACAATGTAGTGCACACTGGGCAAGCCAGCTGTTAATGGGAACATGCTCCACTAATCTGTGATTCTCCAACATCTGTTGATTAAATACCAGCCAGGAGAATAAGATAACACCCTACCTAGAGAACAAAGTGGAGACCAAGGAATGAGGATGGCCTTGATCCTAACTAACAGTATTTCCAGCCTGTACGCTTAGTGTACTGCGTTGTAGTGTGCTAAGAGATTTTGGTGTAGTCATAATAAAAGGGGGGGCGTGTGAAAAGACCCGGGTTCAAATACTGATGATACGTATTGGTTGTGTGACCCTGGGCAAGTCACTTCTCTCCAAGATTCAGTTTTCTTTCCTATAAAAATATGGGCAATAACATTTACACTAAAGCACCTCTAAAACCCCTCGCTGAGCACCAGGGCAAGTGCTCAGTCATTCTGTAGTCTTAGGCACTTGCATAGGTTTTGCAGGAGGAAGTGAGAGCTAAACCTTTTAGATAGTTATTTACTGTCCTGGGAACCCACCAGCTTCACAGAGCTCCATCGTGGGCAGCCACTCAACTGCCCCTAAGGAGGCAGGCTTTGTTTCAGGAGCTGGTCTCTTCACTGGGCCGGAGAAGTGCTTCGGACTCTAACATCAGGCACCGGGTTATCGCCCATATTCCTTTTTCCAGAGGTTTAAGCTTGGAGATGAGAGCATTTTCTCTCCATTCTGACAGAGGGGGGCCATGCACAACTGGGATGATGACCCCCATTCCCGTTTCCAGAAAAAAGCCAAGCAAAGAGGCCTTTCGCAACTTGTTGATTCCCACAGATACCGTTTCAGTCTCCATTTTAATAAGCAGTCATCTTTCACAGAAGTGTCTAAACAGAAACATAAAATGTCTGCTCTGCGGACTGCAGAGCCTGCAAGCTTTCGGCCAGCAGGTGGCACTAGAAGGCCACGATCCGCTCCCCACTGGACCAACGGGTACAATGGAGGATTAAGCTAGGAGATTGTTTATTTTTGTGACATTCGTGTTCTATGGGGGAAATGATTAAAAATTCTTCGGGAGAAAAAGTCTGACTTTCTCTAATTTGAGATACTTCTTTTTACCTTTTGCTTCCAAACTGATTGCAGCGAATGGATTAGAATGAAAGTCTTATTTAAGCATAAAAGAGATCGGAATGAAATGATTTGGAAAAAAAAATTAAGCTTCCCCCAGTGGATAAATCTATGGACTTTATTTATAAAACGGCAATCAGCATAATATCAAGGTTACTTTCACATGCAAGCCGCACTCTTTTAAATATTACCAAAGGAAAGAAACACTTCTTAAACTTGAATTTTCAAGGTGATTTATCTAGGATTTGATCCTCAAGGCACATGATATGATCTAGTTTAGATTTTAATTCTTCAGGCCATATCTGACAGAAGCCATGTGTAATTTTAATTATAATTTTCAAGTCTTAAGATGGAAATGAACTTTTCTTTTCTCCCCCAATTGTATTTATCTCTTCTAATGAGGCACAGAATCACTGTGATCCAGCTCCCCTGAGTGTGTTTTTGCCTTTTAATATTTTTTTAATGCCTCTTCTGTCTTCTCTTCCCATCTCTACATCATGGAGTCTAAACAAAGTAGGTGCTGGGTAAATGTTTGTCGAATTGAACTGGAATCGAGCCTTTGCTTTGAATTATTCAAGCATTATGCTCTTCTAGGGAAATGGCTGGAGTTCAAAGCACACTGTATTCTGACTTCTGAAATGGGCAGCACGGCCAGTCCTTAACGCAAGGCACAAAGGAAGACAGAAATGAGAAGGGACTGGAGGAGTCACCAAGCCAGACCCCTACATTTTACAGATGAGGAAACTGAGGTGGCCACTGAGAAACCTTTCAGTTGATGTCTGCCAACTGATTTAGAAGCAGGGAATCAGTCTGCAGAACCTTTCTAGTCACATAGGTCTTCCTCTCCGGCACCCCATTTGGGGTTTTCTTGGCAGAAATACTGGAGCGTTTTGCCATTTCCTTCTCTAGGTCATTTTAGAGATGAGGAAATTGATGCAAACAGGATTAACTGACTTGCCCAGGGTCACGCAGCTAGTAAATGCCTGAGGGTGGCTGTCCAGTTAGGTCTTTCTGTCTCCAGGCCAGGGACTCTATCTGCCGTCCCACCCAGCTGACAATGGACCTACTCCCAGTCCTAAGAGCCACAGTGAGCCATTTCAAGACACCTTAGACTCCTGATCTTACCCACCCCACTACCAATTCTCCATTAATACGGGCCCAGAATGCTATTGGATGTCTCTATCGAGAATCAGGTAGACTTGCCCACTGGAGTCTTCCACTCTGCTGTTCACTTATTCTTCATTTCTCACTCATGAACTCAAAGTCTAGACATTGAAAAGATCTCTGAAGTCACTGCTGCTGCCTTGTGGAATGCATACCCTCTAGAGAACCCCTGGCTAAACATCATCAAATTTCCCCTAAATGAGGAACACATCACTTTATGAGATACCCTGTGATCATCCCAAACTTTGATCAAGAAGAGATCTTTTAGGGGCAGCTAGGTGGCGCAGTGGATAGAGCACCAGCCCAGAAGTCAGGAGGACCCAAAGTCAAATCTGGTCTCAGACACTTGACACTTCCTAGCTGTGTGACCCTGGGCAAGTCACTGAAACCCAATTGCCTCAGGGGAAGAAAAAAATTAAAAAGACAGATCTTTTATCAGTTTTCAATAAACTTAATTCACAATGCTCTCACTTCCAAGTTCACCTCTGAATTAGTTTCTTCCTTTGATCCCTTCTCTCTTTGGAAACCTTCTCTTTTCTAATTTATGTCATGGTGCTTTTTACCTCCACACCTCCCCTAGTGCCGTCCCCTCCAACTCCCAGTCTTAAGATGGAAATGAACTTTTCTTTTCTCCCCCAATTGTATTTATCTCTTCTAATGAGGCACAGAATCACTGTGATCCAGCTCCCCTGAGTGTGTTTTTGCCTTTTAATATTTTTTTAATGCCTCTTCTGTCTTCTCTTCCCATCTCTACATCATGGAGTCTAAACAAGTATTGGCATCACATCTTTCCATTTCTTGTTCTCTCTAGTTGCTTCATTATGGATCACAGCCCCAGGAGGAACAACTAGGAGCCATGATTCGAACCCAAAGGACAGATTCAAACTTGATAGAAGAAAAACCACCACCATGAAAACAAGAATGAGAGGAATCGTTCCTAAGAAAGAGACCTATCTCAAAGGATAACCATGAGAAATAATGTTTCCCCTTACTGGATGTATTCAAGCAGAGGATCAATGAACATCTGTTGAGTATTTTGTGGCAAAGAGTCAGGTACTGGGCCAAGTTGGTGTCAAGGGCTCCTAGGGTTTCAGGGTCTGTGAATCTGTACCCTCCTATGAGGCTGCTTTCCTTGGTTATATAACTATCTTAAGATTTTACCTTTACATTTTTAAAGAGATAATTTTAAAAAATCTGTGTGAAGGCAGTTTTTCCTCTTGACCATGAAAAGGAAATGGGGAGCTAGCAGCATCACAGAATCATAGATTTTGCCTAAGAGATCCTTTTTTCTCCCCTCATTTTAATGAAGAGGAAATGAGGCACAGTGACTTAACTGGTTTTACCCAGCTTGAATTTTACTGGTAACATAACAGATAGTCAGCCTAGGAAAATGCTAATTGCTGGCTAAGAGAGGGCTTTGGATTGTTATATATTAACATGGTATACATATCTAATAATATGATAGAAACGTCATATCTGCAGATGAGTGCTGTTGAATTAGATGAGACTAAAACACCCTTTGTCTGATTCGCCCCGGCTCCGCTCTACCACTAAGAGGTCTGCAGGGACTAGGAAACGGGGAAATAGCAGTCTCCTTGTTGATGCAGGCCGTCTTTAAAAAAGGTTCTTTGTCCCCCAATTAAAGATGCTCCTCTCTATGCACTTTTTTACATGCAGGATACATCAGTAGAAATGGCATTTTTGATGCCATAAAACAACACAATCTTTGTTTAATAGATTTACAAACTCCTATCACATACCATTTTAGCCATATATTCTTCCTAATAGGCTAGTTTCTTTTCTATTCCTGTTGAGTTAGCTGACAGTGCCTCTAAGTCAGAGCTCAGAAAATCTGAAGAAAACATGCCTCTACGCAACACACAATCCACGATCCACCTATTTGGTCCTTGATTGGATTTTGATTAGCCTCCTATGCACACAGGAGCCTCCTGACCTTCTTTATCATTTGCAATAGCACGAGCCAAAGCTATACATTCTCTTGCTATAAAATATTTATTCTTGAGATGCATAGCTGAGCTGGTGCCACACATGGAATCAGTCTGTTCTCTGGAGCCCCGGGGCCCAAATTCCTCATCTGACATCACCCCCAGCTCTGAGACCTTTGCAGAGGCAACACTGGCGGCAAAGCTGTCTTCCATCTTGAGATTCACCCAGGTGGCATTTCCCCAGTCCTACTTATTGTACATTCGTACCTCCTGCTTTCTTTATCTAGGTAGTTTTAGGGTGCTTCACACTGGAGCCAGGAAGATCTCAGTTCAAATCCTGTCCCAGACACATGATGGTTCTATGACTAAGTCAAACTGCTCTAGTTTCCTCATTTGTAAAATGGGAAAAATGAAAGGACCCAAATTGTAGGGTTCTTACGAGGATCAAATGAGATAATCAAGAATTTTGCAAATTTTAAAACTCAGTATAAATGCTGCTTTCTTTCTCTTCTTTTTCTCTCTTCCTCCTATCTAGCTTGAGATGTAATGTCCTTTTCAATGGACCAAGTCTCGGGTAAGAAAATGGAAGAGGGAAGCAATTTTTTTCTTCATCTCCCTCTCAAGAAACCACAAAATGTTCTGAAAATGTTTTGACACAATTCATAGCTGGAAAGAAAAACAGAAGCAGAGAGCCCAGGTAACTCTTATTCATATCCCCATTGCATCGATGTGCTCTTCCATTTTCACAACCGATCAGGGGGTTCTTAATCACTGCATAGCAAAAGGCCTTTAGCTTTGGGTGTCAGAAAAAAAAAGAAGAGGCAATGGTCATTGACTCAGCATGGTCAAACAGATGACATCAACCTTATTACATTATTACCGCTGCTGCTGGTGGGAGTATTACTGATTCTTGATGACACCATGCTGACTCTAACTGACCACTGCTTGCCTTTTCAATTTCCTTTTTATTTTATGCATTTATTTATTTGATTTGACTAACATATGTTCAATAACTTTTCAAGCAAATTTCCTTCAACAAACATTTATTCAGTGCCTACAAGTATTATTTGGAAGGCAATGTGCTGCTTAATTTCACCAATTTGCAGAAGTAGAAGATTCTACCCTACTGATACTAAGAACAAACCAAAACCAAAACAGGGACGACATTTGTAGGTATCTGGTTCCATGGCCCCTTCCAGATTTTCCAAGATTTTGCTAGCAGGTCAAACAATCACATCTAATTCCTTAGGTATTGTGACATGGAGACTGTGGAACTGATGACCCAAAGGTGTTGATATTTATTGGCTGATATCTTATCACCTCCCTGTTTACCATCTCTTCGCTTAAACCTGAGCCACAACCAACCCTAACATCAAACATTATTTGTTCCATCCGAGTCCAAAGAACATTTTTCTTGACAGAGGAAAGACAGAAATAAAATCAGAGTATAACGGTCATAACTTCTCTCAACAGTTCACTAATATGTCGACTAACTCCAGAAACTGGCCTTCTCCTTCTCTCAACTTCCTCCTGCCACACACATTTACTGAAAAGTCCTTTTTTTGTTGCCCTTAAAATTCGTTGCCAGTCTCAGTTCATTTGAGCTTTAACACTCTTCATACTTAATCTTTTTTTAAAAAAGTAGATGTTATTGATATCTGTTATCTTTATAACACCTACATTTCCTAACTCTAATCCTCTTTTCCTTCCCAGAGAGCAATCCCTTAAAACAAAGATTTGTTTTTAAAGGAAAAAAAAGTTCATCAAAATAGATTGATATGTAGGGAAAGTCTGACACTATATGCCATGGATCACACCCCTGGCTCCTTGCATCTACAAAAGAGCAGGGGAAGCATCATCTCATAGCTCTTCTTGGGTCTCCGATTGGCTCATTATACTTTGATAGTATTCAGTTATCTACTGTTTTGCTGCAATTATTTTTTGTTCGTCTACACTGTTATAATCAGTTGTGTGTATCGTTCTGCTCATTCTGTTTGCTGCACTTTGCATTCATTTATACAAGTCTCGTCTTGGTTCTCTGCATTTATCACATTCATCATTTCTTATGTCAACAAGAATAAGTAACAGGTCCACTACATTTAGCTGCCTCAATTTGTTTATTTACCCTATCATCAATGGACTTCGATTTGGTTCCAGTTTTCGGCTATCACCGAAGGTGCTATTATAAATATTTAGGTACATATGAGGTCACTGACCTCGTCGGGACATATGTCCTGCAGTGAAATCTCTTAGTCAAGGAGCACAGATATTTTAATCACTTCCTCTGCGAATTTCCAATTGCTTGGTAGAATTATGGCACCGATTCTCATCTCTAGCAACAGGAACACTAATGTTCTGTTGATGGGGCTGGGAATTAGTACAACCATCCTGATGCTATTCTAAGAGACCACACTTTTGTATTCATCTTCAGTTATCTTTGTGAAATTTCATACACACCCACACATATATGTATGCATTTATGGATATCCTCAAAAAAATCTGTTGGTTAAACAGCAGTTTGTTTTCTTCCTCATCATGGTTGTGTTATTAGAATTTCATTCTTGAGACTTCTCATCTCTCTCAAGCTGATTTTACTTATAGAATTTGAGTCAATGGAGCCTTATCCCTCCTTTGTCTTAACACTTCAAAATATGTTTTCTTAAAATTTGGGATGGCTGTCTGTCAAACTGGGTATGGCTTTTGTCTTGTTAATCTCAGAATTCAATATGAAGAGATTATTTAAAAATTCTTATTTTTATTTTAGCATTCAATTGGTTCTGCCTCAATGGTCAGAATTTGGTATGAGATAGCAGTTTCACTGGTTCTTTTCTTCACAGAATGGTATGGAAAGTAAGGCAGGTAAAGAATTTATCCCCAGTTTTGATTTTGGGGTAGGGGGAAAGGAAACAGGAGGAGAGGGAGAGGTGAAGGAAGAGAGGGAGGGAATGAGGGGGAGGGGCAGAGGGAAAGAAGAGGAGAAGGGAAGGACAGAGTGAAAGAAAAGGATGGAGTGGGGGAGAGAGGGGGAAAAGGGAGTGGGGAAAACAGGGAAAGGAATATATATTCAGATGTATAAAGCCTATCATTACTATATCTTGCCTCTGTGACACACTGTGATCTATTTCCACAATCCACAGCATATTCTTTCTGTTCAGATTTTCTTCCACAACCACTATGATTCTTGCTTGGATCCCCAATCAAAATGTCTTCTTATAATATAACAGTCCTATCCTGCCCTCTCTGCCTTTTCCATTCATTTTCAACATACTCACTTCTAGGGTACAAAAATGAAGCCCAGACCACCAAATGATACATATAAAAAGTCCAATTTCTCTCCTTACTATATTTTTTCACTTTAAAAAATATTTGTATGAAATAACCTGCAGTGCCGAGTTTCACTTTATGATTTCTTAATTGTCTTTCATGAATTATTTATGCTTAGAGAAGAATATATATTTAAACTAGAAAAGACCTTTTAACTCAGAGTCTGACTTTCTCCTTTCAGGGTTGGGGAAACTGAGGCTTCTAGGGGTTAAATGACAAGATCACCCAGTGGCAGATCCCAACTTGTATTCTAACTTCTCTTTCACTAAACTGAAGTGGTTCTGACAGTTCTAATAATGAATCTCCTCGGACAGAGGCCAGCACAGACTCCTTTTCCGGGCCACATTAGCTAGTACATTTGTGGGAAGTTCCAGAATATTATTTTCTGGTAGACTTTAAGCCCCACGAAAGCAGGGATTGTTCTGGTTTTGATTTTTGTATCCTTAGTCCCTAGCCTAGAGCCTTGCAGAGGGTGGGTGCTGACCTCATTTGTTAAACTTCAGTGTGACATTCAAAAAGCAATATATCTTTTTCCTCCCTAATAAGTCAGAGTGCCTACTAAAAATAGAATAATAATTATCTCTAAGTATCCTACAAAGGTAAAAAAAAGCTAGCACTTCAGATGCCATCAATAATGCTTTGATTTCACAGCTTTCAATCAACTCAGAATGACTACAATTCCTTCTTCCTTCCCCACCTCATAAAGTTATTTCATTTGAAAATGGAATCCATGGTAACACAGCTCAAAACTTAGGAACTGAATAAGTGAACTGTGAAAAAGAAACCTTCTTGGTATGGTTTGCATATCATCAGACCCATTAAGTCTGTTGATTTTCATTACTAAACTGCAGAAAACTGAATATCACAAGGCATACATGATGAAGTGCAGCTTCTATTACTGAACTAATAAAAATTTTCTCTGGGTGCTTTAATTTAACATTAAAAATCCAGGCATTCTATTAAAAATGTCAAAAAAGAACAGGGAAAAGCTAAGAGTAATGCTTAGGGAAGTAGGTACAAATCAATGCTATCTACTTCCTAATAATAAGTGAAATAATAGATTAAAATTTTTCCCAAAGAAAATATTTGCCCAGTACCTAGGATTTTTTTCCCCTTCAAAATGTTAGTTAGTAGAGTGTCTTTTTAACACCTGACAAATCACTAATATAAAGTGCCACATGGATTGGCTCTAATACCTTTGGGATCAACAGCAGGTAAAAGCAGTAGGTTCCTCCAATGTTCTAAGTAATATAATGGAAGGCAGAGATGCTCAGCCTGGGCTTGTCTGCAGGTGGTCTAAAAGATAAGTGTCACACAAAACACAAGATGTTCTCACTTTATTTTAAAGCTCAAATCTCTCACTGCAGACCCGACTGCCCCGCTTCTGTAACTTGCACAGTCCTCCTCCAAATCTAATGCCTTGTTTTAGTCAAGAAATAATAAGCACAGTGGGATTCTGAATTTCCTTCATCTTTTCAGGTAATAATAAGATTATAAAACTGCAGTCTTCGGTAGATTATCATTTGCTAAAATCTGTTCCCTTCTGAGGCCTTCATCAAGGATATCTCCAAAATATATGTAGCTTTTTCTCAAAGAATATTTTAAAGAAATGGAAAAAAGGTATATGGATTTGTAGACAAAGACTTGACTTTAAGTCCCACCTTTGACATATACTAACACTATACATTGCACATAAGATACCAAACTGTCCAGGTAGAGGGGCTTTCCTCATGATTTTTTTTTAGTAATGTTAAGGCATATGATTTCTCTTTCAAATGTCCTGAGAATCAAGCCCTAACCACCCTCCCAAAGAAGTGGTCTATAGCTTAGGCTGTCTTTGAGTAAAGTTGGTAAGGTCTAGTTGTTGGGGCAGCTATCAAATGCAGTATCATTTAGACTTTCTCATGGAGTCTATCTGGGATTGGGAATTACAGGAATCTCCATGTGGTACTGACAATTATCAAATTCAACATAGAAATATTCATAGATTTTTTTTTTACATTTTAGTGTTTTCATGGTTTCTTTCAGTTTCATCATTAATTGCTCTTCAGGCAATCTGGCTCAGTTGGGTCTCCTGCCAAACTTTCTGTAGGCATATCTTTCCCTAGATACCAAACAGAAAGTTTAATATTTGATCTTGAAGGTAATGGAGAGCCAGTAGAGTTTACTAAATAAGAGATGAGGGCCACAGTAAGACACAATTAAAAAAAATTTTGTCACTGAGCAGAGAATGGTTTTGAGGTGGGGAGAGACTTTGAGGCAGAGACAACAGAGAAGTTTATGGCAATAATTCAGTTATGAGATGATGACGCTCAGTATGAGGGTGAAAAGGAGATGTCCCAGTAGCATTCCTCTCTCCCAGTTATTTTACTGATTCTCTCTCTAATTCTTCCTTCTATCACCTTATTTCTAACACGTACTTCCAAATCTCTATTCAACCCAGCTGTCTTCTGAACTCCTGTTCCTCAGGGCTGGAAAACTCCAAAGAGATACCACAGACTGGGCTCAGTGACAAGAATTCAAATCCTCCTTCTCATACTTATTAGTTATATATCCCCTGGAAAAGCACTTAAACTTAAGGTGCTTCAGGTAACTTCCTAGGATTTTTATCTACTAACTCAAAGAAAGATTTCTACCTGCCCTGGCTCCCACACTAGGAGTTAAGCCTCAAAGAAAAATTAAGACTAGACATGAGACTAACAAGAATTCTTAAAAGTATTAAAAAGGAGATTAAAAAAGATTTTTAAAAGCAAATAGAAGCTATGAAAGAAAGTTATGAAAAGAGAAAGAAAAGATAGGTGCAAAAACTTACAGAAGAAAATAAGTTCTCCAAAATTTGTATTGGCCAAATAGAAACTACCAAACCTGTGAGAACATCAACATATAATAAAACAAAGTAAAATGAGGGGAAAAAGTGAAATATAAGGAAAATAACGGATATTGAAAATAGATCAAGGAGAGATAATTTAAGAACCATTGGGCTACCTGAAATCCAAGAACCGCAACCACAACAAAAAAGAACCTAGACATAACTTTTCAAGAAATTATGAAGGAAATTATTCATGAAATTATGAAGGAAAAAGTCATTTCCTGAAAGAAGCCTCAAAATGAAATTCCTAGGAATGTTACAGTTAAAATTCAGAGTCCCATAATTAATGAGAAATTCCAGCTGTAGCCAGAAAGAAAAAAAAATTCAGGATTGAGAGCTATAGTCAGGATCACACAAGATTTAAAAGCAACCACTATTAAAGGAAGACTGAATATGGCATTCAAGAAGTCAAAAGATACAGAATTACAACTAAGAATAAACCACCGAGAAAATCAAATATAATCCTATAGGAGGAAAATTGGCATTTAATGAAACAGAGGACTTTCATATATATCTGATGAAAAGAGCAGAGCTGAGTAGAAAATATGACATTTTAAACACACCTCAAGGGAAGTATAAAAAAGGCAAATGTGAATGAGAAATCAAAAGGGACCAAACAAGACTATACCTTTTACATTCTTACATGGGGAGAGGATACATGTGAGTCCTGAGAACTTCATCATTACCAAGGGTTTTAGAGGGAAAAGGTCTGTGATTCCAATGATGAGATTATCTCAGAAGAACAAAAAGATAGGAAGAAGAATGCACCGAAATGGGGTGGGGGGGGGGGGAAGAATGGGGAAATTATCTCTCATAAATAAATGGAGCATGCAAAGAAAAACAGCCTACTTCTATTCGTGTGGTAACAAACTGCAAAAATTTGGCATTTTCATATAGCTTGGCAAACGTTGAATATTCCCTTGGTCCTCCTTCCACTGGTGACAGTGATGGGGGAAAGTGGCTGCGTCAGTTAAACGAAGACATAGCTTCCAGTTGGCTCTTTCTTCCATTAACCCTTAAGGTGGTATCATATATCACTGAAACTTCCATAGAGGGGTGGGAACAGTTGGCCCTTTTCTTCCTTGGCATGCTGGTGACCTCAATCCTTTATAGCAGCTATTTTGGGGAAGACTCTACTAGGTCAGATTGCAATAGTACCCTGCTGTCCCTTTTTAGCTCTGTGCTTTCTTTCTCAAGGACATCATTGAATATAATCTTCAGGTTAGAGATGTTCAAGTATCAACTTCCTAAATTCAAAAAGTCTGGACATTCTGGGTCCAGCAAGCAAAGCATGGCGTCAGGAGCAAAGCATGGCGTCAGGAGCAAAGCATGGCATCAGGAGCAAAGCATGGCGTCAGGGGAAACTTTCCCATAAGACAGGATGACCACCAAAAAGAAGAGTCATCTAAACCTGGCCCTTTTGTGATCATATGTATATCAGCAATTGTTTGGATACTGTAGAACTGAGGCAAAATGTAAATTTTTTAAGTAGCAGTCTTGAAATCTATTCTCTGATATGATAAGGTTTAAGTATTAGCCTTCCAGGATATTCTAACAGTTATTAGGTTTTCAGACTATTCTAAATTTAAAAACATATATATATATATATATATATATGTTTTAAATATATATATATATTTTATATATATATGTTTTTAAATTTAGAATATTTATATTATTACATACTTTCATAATTATATAATATTATTACATAATTATGTACATAATACATAAGAAAATTACATAATATATATAAATATATATAAAATGTACGTCATATTTAAAAACATAAAGATATGCTGATGAGTATTCTGTGTATAGCATCCCTTGGGCATGAGGAATAAATATCTGTCCCATACCTGATAAATAATTCCCTATGACTTTGATATTAGACCTGTATCAGAGAAATGTATTTCAAATATTTTTCCAAGATAATTTTTATGCTTCTAATTTTAAAGTAACAAGTTGGCTTGTCCAAAGTTTTAAAATTTGATATAATCAAAATAGTTGATTTTCTCCTTTATGATCATCTCTGTCCTTTGTGCAGTAAGCAAACTCCCTCAATCTGTGCTATTATGAGGACCCTTTAAGTCAGGGTGATATTGACATCGGGCCCTCTTGTGACATACAGTTTGAGATGTTGCCCTAAACTTAATTCCTGACATTGCTTTTCAGGTTTGGAGATCAATTTATGTTGAATTTTGAGTTCTGATTCTTAATAATTGGTTTCCTTGGGTTTACTAAACAATATTCTGCTGTGTACAATTACTTCTGAGTCTTAGGTATCTTAATCTATAAAACCGATCAATATTTCTAGATTTTTAGAATTTTCAGAATAATTTTGATGATTGCTTGCTCTGTAGTATAGATTGAGATTTAGCATTTCTACAGACTCTTGCCACTTTTGTATTGTTTCTCTCAAGATTCTCCAAGTTTTGTTCCTCCAAATGAATTGTGTTTTTCTCTCTTGTTATGTAAAGTAACTCTTTCACATTGTGATTGGTATAGAAATGAACAAATAATGATATGAACCAACCTAGAGACTATAGGCCAGGATGCTAGTGGAACTCAAAAGGTATACATTAACCTGCCTTGTTATGTATGATAATACCAGTTAAGAACTACTCTAAGGTGAACATATACAAGTAGTATGAGTCAATCAATCCTTGAGGTAGACAATGTAGATACATATGTGGGCCCTTCGGGCAAAAAGAGTATTTTTTAAAAAGGCTTTTGGGACACTGGTGAAGAGCTGCTTAATCAAACATGGGCACATGACCAGGATGGTGAGTAATATGGAACTCTCTAATTTTTTAAATCCTCCTTCATTTATATAAGGAAGATTTTATAATGGCGAACATGTAACTGCTGTGCATAGGTGGATTCCCAGAATAATTACAGCATTCTGTTGGAATTTATACTTCAATCCTTTTATACAGTTCAATGGTAATGTGAGGAAAGAATAATTAATTAACTTTTTTGTCTGTCACTACTTTACAAAATTTGATAATCATTTCCATTAATTTTAGATAATTCTCTAGGATTTTAAAAGTAAATTATCATATTATTGACAAAGGGTAAAAATGTTCTTTCATTTTTGCCTATGTTTCAACTTCTTCTTTTTATCTCTATAACCAGAATTTCTAGAACTCTATCAAATTATTATGATGACAATGGACATCCTTGCTTTATGCCTAATGTTACTGGAAAGGCCTCAAGTATTTCTCCATTATTGATAAAGCTAACTCTTGGTTTTAGATAGATAATGTTTACCATGTAAAGGAAAAGTTAATTTATTCCCATATTGTTTAATACCTGCAAGAGATCTGTGAATTTACTTAAAGGGAAAAATAAAGGATTATCAAATATAATGAATATCAATATAATATATGGATGAGTATAATTGAATGAATATAATCAAATATAACCAGGTTATCAAATATAATGAATATTTCCTTTAAGAGAAACCCTAAAAGTAGTGGAAACTACTATGCAAAAAAAAAAAAAAAGAAGAAGAAGAAGAAGACCTGAAGATGCAGAAGAAAATTCTGAGTCTTTCACATGGAGAATGAGAAAAGGCCACTAAATGTTTAAGGAGAAATAACAGCTTTGAATCCTTTCCTGAAAGAGGAGTATCTGAACATTTAGAGGAAGAACCAGCTTTTTATTTTTCCAAGGAATAATGGGTGATTTGGATCCATACTTGTTTTCAGACATAATAATCCAGATATGCTGAGAGGAAAAAGAAATGGTTGTTGGCATCTCCCCACTGAGAGTAAATGAAACAGCTGTTTGGTGATTGTAACAAGAGAGTTGCTATATGGAAAGCTTGAATTCGGATTCTGGAATCAAAAAGCCTCCTTTTCCTGAGTTCAAATCTGGCATCAGACATTTACAAGTTGTGTGACCCTGGACAAATCATCTATCCCTATTTGCTTCAGTTTTCTCATCTGTAAATGAGCTGGAAAAGCTAATGGTGAACCACTTCAGGATTTTTGTCAAAATTCCGAATGAGGATCATAAAGAGTCAGACACAACTGAAAATGACTGAACAATAACTGGAGAGGCATGAAAGAATATTATACTATTATGTTAATAACCCATTATTAATTGTGATCTACCCTTTTTCCTTCTTTTTCTGTGAAGGCCCAACTCCTGTTAAAAGTCAATCAGTCTCTGAAAGGGACAGCTAATTGGAGAGATTGCTCCTAGTCCTCAAGGAAGAAGCTCTCTCTAACTGGGAGACCAAACTTGTTTACAGTATGAAACAAAATCCAGTCTGGATGAGCTCTCAATGAGGGAAGAAACCCTGCCCTGGGTTCTCTTTCATTCAAGTTTAGGGTGACCCAGCTTATGAAAGGGAAAACTAGCCATAGAGGTGTGAGTGGAGATTATTTCCCCCTTCTCAGGAGGCTTTTGAATCTCAGCAGGAGAAGCTGAAGACTTTTAGCTTACTTATTCACTAAATGTCCACCAATCAAGGTTGATTTTCACATGTCATGAGAATTCCCTTTCTAAAAATATTTAGGGCATTTCATAATCTCCCTTGGTGTCTTTGATTACCAAGAGAAACCACTATCAGTTTACTGACTGCTGGCTAGCCTAATTAATAAATTGATTAGTTACCAAGAAACCCTGTCTCTTGGGGTATTCATTCATAATAAACATATATCCAAGATATGATAAGTAACTCACCACAGATAGAGCAAGCCTAATGAGTGCTACCCATTTCTGGAAATTCATTTGGTTTAAAGGAGCGGGTAAAAAGAATATAGAAAGCATTAATGAAGATTATATAACCACTGACAATAAACCAAAGACTTCAGGGACATAAGTGTTTTCTTCATTGTCATTGCTGCCGATCAACAATAAAGACCACAGATATGGGAAGCAGATTTTGAAGAGCAAATGATTGATTAAGAAATGGTATTAGAGAAAAGTACTTGGATTTCTGCAACATGGACCAAAATTTATATGTGAACCAGCAAATCAATCACGTCACTCTACCTTACCTGTAAAATAAATGATAATATTCTACACCCTAAAATCTTACTCAGGTGAGAACATATCTCAATCAATCAGCCAAAGTACATAAGTCCCTGAAAGTCATAGAATAAACTGGAACAATGTAGACAGGAAGCCTCTCCCAAATGATTGAGAGACTTGGTCATACTTGAATACAATCAAGCATCCAGAGTTAGAAAGGACAGTGCCCTAATCTTAGTCTACCCACATCTCTAGCCCTCCCCACCATCTCGCCCAGAAAAAGACCAAGATATTTAATTGGATTTTGGAGGTTTCAAAAATTTTGACTTCCCCTATTCCCATGCTGTGTTCAAGCAGCATCCCTGGAACAGCTGATGACAACATCTGGGATGGAGTCAAGGACAGACAGGACGACAGGAGGAAAGGAGATGGAAGGCCACACACCAAGGACCCAGCAGGGGAAAAACTATTGTACCTAAGGGGAACATCTTGAGGACCTCAGCAAAAGGACTTCAAAGAACTGTGGATTGCACTCTTGACCAATTTACCACACTGCCACATAGGCTTTAAACTTGAGATACCATTCCGCTGGACTTTTTATAGATCAGTTGGGGATGGATATTTTAGGATACCAGATTCGTGAAAACCCCTTTCTAAAACCTAAGTAAGTCTGACTAACTGACATCAACTAATAATCATAGGAGAAAGCACGCTGATGGGGTTTCACAAGTTATAAAGTATTAGAAAACGACCTCTAACCCTTGTGGGTTATACCCAGAATCCTTAGGGGAGAAGTATCCAGCTTTTCTCTGGGGACTCAGCCTGCCAATTCAAATAAGGTACTAGAGCATGGAGTACAGATTCTGGGTCTGTACCACATATAAATGATGTATTCCAGAACAGGAATGGAAGGCCTAAATAAAAGATGTTAAGAATGTATTTGCTTGGAACATAGCAACTGAAATGACAAAAGGATTTAACCTATAATGTAAGAAATAGAGAAAACTGATGGATCAGTTGATAGATATAAATGAAAAATTAACGAGAACCATAGTGTTGGAAGATCAGTAACAGAAAAGCATAGGAATTAATGGGAGACAAAATCCAAGAAAGTAAACATGACTAAATGTTTATATATAAATATTCAAATTATGTGTAACAATGAAGTTAAAGTAGAGAAATTCAAGCCAGCAGTTAAATATGACCTTATAAGTATTGCAGAGACTTTAGGCAGATCAGACCCACATATGCAACTATATGTGTATGTGTGTGTGTATGTGTGTGTGTGTGTGTGTGTGAGAGAGAGAGACAGACAGACAGACACAGACACACATACAGAGACAGAAAGAGACAGCAACAGGGACAGAGACAGAGGTGGGGAGGGGAAAAGTGAGTGCTTTATAATAAGAAGATATATTCAGATGATGAAAGCAAAGAAGAAGAAGGGGGACAAGTAGAGGTGATCACTTAGGTGAGAACTCATGGAGAAAGAAACAACAGTGACAGTGAGAAATATACAGAAAAATATGAAAAAGTAGAGATGGAGGCCTTTAGGAATAGAGGTCTACTAAAGCTATAAACACATATGGATTTCTGTCTCTGTCTCTGATTCTCTCTTCCTCCAAATCACAATAAGTTTTTTTTTTACTGATATCAATATTAGCTTTTTACACTATACATACAATAATAGTTAATAAAATTTTGAAGACACAAAAGGAAACAACTCTGGTTGGAAGGAAAAGGTAGTGGTGTATAAGGAAATTGATAAGGCTACATACTGTTAAATTTATCTAAAAAACACTTGTAAAAGATGAAAAATGGTAAGGAAAAAGACAGAAACAAAAGACAAAAAACAGAAACAGAAACAAAAGACAGAATCAGTCCAGTAACAATAATGACAGACATGATAATAATCAGAAATAACTAAGGCTGAACAGGAATGACAATGAGAAAAATTTGTTCTTTTAATTGCTATATTGGGGGACAGAGGAAGATCAAAGAATGATGGGGAAGTCCTACACCTAGGTTCACAAAACCATTGATGAAGTTTAAGTTGGAGACACCAGAGATAGACATTAGTCCATCTGGAAAAAAACAACACCCAGAAACCAGGAAGAGTCAAAACAGAGAAAGAAAATTATAGAACTCTCCCTAATGAATATTGATGCAAAAATTTTAAGCAAAATATTGGCAAAAAATGCAACAACTTATCAGCAGGATAATACACTATGACCACGTGGGATTTGAACCAGGAATACAGGGCTGGTTCAATATAAGGAAACTACTGACATAATTCACTATATCAATAATGAAACTAACAGAAATCATATGATAATCTCAATAGACATAGAAAAAGCTTTTGATAAAAAACAGCACCCATTCCTATTAAAAAAACACAAGAGAGCATAAGAATAAAGGAAGTTTTCCTTAAAATGATAAGCAGCATCTATCTCAAACCATCAGGAAGCATTATATATAATAGGGAAAAGTTAAACTCATTCCCAAGATTGGGGTGAAAAAAAGGATGCCGGTTATCACTACTATTGTACTAGAAATGTTGGCTTTAGTAATAAGAAAAAGAAAATGAAGAAATTAGAGTAGACAATGAAGAAACAAAACTAACACTCTTTGCAGATGATTATGATGGTGTATTTAGGGAATCCTGGAGAATCAACCAAAAACTACTGCAAACAATCTTTAGCAAAGTTGCAGGATTTAAATAACCCCCCATAAATCATCAGTAGTTCTACATGTTACAAAGTCCAACAGCAAAAAAAAAAAAAAAAGAAAAAAGAAAAGAAAAGAAAAGAAAGAGAAATTCCATTAGAAACTGTAGAAAAATAAAATATTTGGTGTGTGTGTGGGGTCCACCTGCCATGACAAATCTTGGAATTATATGAACAGAAATAAAAAACACTTTTGACACAAATAAAGTCATACTTAAACAATTGGAAAACTATCAAGCGCTGAGGGGTAGACTGAGTTAATGTGATAAAAAATGATAATTCTACTTAAATCAGTCTACTGCCCAAAATTATTTTATAGAGGTAGAAAAAGATAACAAAATTCATGTGGGAAAAGTATATCAAGGAAATTAATGAAAAAAATGCAATGGATGGTAGTCTGGCAGTACTGGACCTAAAATTCTAATATAAAGCAGCAGTCATCAAAACTATCTGGAACTAGCTAAGAAATAGAGGGGTACATTAGTGGAATAAGTACACAAGCCACAATGATCAACAACTATAGGAATCTACTATTTGATAAAAACCAATTCACTGTTTTACAAAAATTCCTGGAAACTGAAAAATAGTATGTCACAAACTCCTCATAGACATACATTTCATATTTACAATACAAAAATAAAGTAAAAATGGGTACAAGATTTAGGTGTAAAGAGTGATACGATAAACAAATAGGAGAGCAAGGGACAGTTTACTTATCAAATCTTTGGAGAAGGGAGGAATTTATGGCAAAATAAAAACGAGAACATTATGAGAAGTAAAATGGATAATTTTGATTACAAAGTTTTTGCACAAATGAAACAATGCAGTCAAGATTAGAGGGGAAGCAGAAAGTTGTGTGTGGGGGGGAAATTTTACAGCTACAATTTTTGATAAAGGCCTCATTTCTAAAATACACAGAAAACTGAGTTCAATTTAAAAGAATACAAATCATTCTCCAGTTGATAAAAGGTCAAATGATATGAACAAGCAGTTTTCTAATGAAGAAATTAAAGGCATCGCTAGTCACATTAAAAAAAAAAAAAGATCTAAATCACCACTGATTACAGAAATGCTAATTAAAACTCTGAGGTACCACCTATCAGATTGGTTAAGATGATGGAAAAAGATAATGATAGATGTTGGAAGGGATGTGAGAAAACAGGGACATTAATGCATTTTTGATGGAATTGTGTACCAATTCAACCAATTGGGAGAGCAATTTGGAACTTTGTCCAAAGGACTATAAAACAGCATATGTCCTTTGATTCAGCAGTATCACTACTACATCTGTATCACAAAGAGATCATAAAAGAGGGAAAGGGAAAGTTAGGGTATATGAAAGTAGTAAAATATTATTGTTCTATAAAAATGACCAAGAGACTGATTTTAGAAAAGCTTGGAAAGATTTTCATGAATTGATGCTAAAGGAATCAATACATTGTACCAGGAATACATTGTACACAGCAACAAGATTGTGTGATGATCAACTGTGACAGACTTGGCTCTTTTCAACAGTGGGGTGATCTAAGACAATCCTAATAAACTTCTGATGGAAAATGCTATCTGCAATCAGAGAGATACCTATGGAGAGTGAATGTAGATCAACACACGTTATTTCATCTTTTTTATTCTCCTTTCTCATGGTTTTTCCCTTTTGTTTTGATTTTTTTTCCAATCTGACTCATATGAAAATACATAAAAAATGAATGCACATACACCCTTTGATCCAGCAGGGTCTCTATTGGGTCTGTATCCCAAAGAGATTATAAAGGAGGGGAAGGGACCCACACATGCAAAAATGTCTGTGGCAGCCCTTTTTGTATTGACAAAAAACTGGAAATTGAATGGATGCTCATCTGTTGGGAAATGGCTGAATAAGTTTTGGTCTATGAATGTTATGGAATATTATTGTTCTATAAGAAACAATCAGCAGGATGAATTCAGAGAGGCCTGGAGAGACTTACAGGAACTGATGCTAAGTGAAGTGAGCAGAACCAGGAGATCATTGTACATGGCACCAACAAGATTATATGATGATCTTATATACTTCAACAACAATACTATATGATGATCAATTCTGATGGATGTGGCCCTCTTCAGCAATGAGATGAACCAAATCAGTTCCAATAGAGCAATTCATTACTGAACCAGCTACACCCGGTGCAAAAACTCTGGGAGCTGACTATTAACCACTACATAGAATTCCCAATCCTTCTCTTTTTGTCCCCCTGCATTTTTGATTTCCTTCACAGGCTAATTGTACACTATTTCAAAGTCCGACTCTTTTTCTACAGCAAATTAACGGTTTGGACATGTATACATATATTGTATTTAACTTCTACTTTAACATATTTAACATGTATTGATCAACCTGTCATCTTGGGGAAGAGGTAGGGGGAAGGAGAGGAAAAATTGGAACAAAAGGTTTGGCAATTGTCAATGCTGAAAAATTACCCATGCATATAACTGGTAAATAAAAAGCTATAATAAAAAGAAAAAGAAAAGATTATCTGATGATCAACTGGGATGGACGTGGCTCTTTCCAACAATGAGGTAGGTGATTCAGGCCAGCTCCAATGGTCTTGTGATAGAGCCATCTGCACCCAAAGAGAGGACTGTGGGAACTGACTGTGGATCACAACATAGACTTTTCACTCCTTTTGCTATTGCTTAGTTGCATTTTGTTTTCTTTCTCATTTTTTTCCTTTATGATATGATTTTTCTTGTGCAGCACAATAAATGTGGAAATATATATAGGAATACTGCATATGTTTAATATATTGGATTATTTGCCATCTAGGGGAGTGGATGGGGTTGGTAATGGAGGGGAAAATTTTGGAAAACAAGGTTTTGCAAGGGTGAATGCTGAAAATTATGCATATGTTTTATGAATAAAGTTTTAATAAAAATGAATATACAAATATGTAACCTAAAAGAGTGAAACTAAATTAAAATTTGAAAAATCCTAAGGGTTTTAATGAACACTACTGGTACGGGATAATAAACAAAATTAATGGGAAATCTGGGTGTTCAGACAAGTAGAACAACCAGTACGGAGAGGAAATAGAATGATGTACTTTGCTTAGACTGCCTTGTCTACAAGGCAAAGATATTCCCTTAACTGGAACATCATGTTCTGTTCTGGAAACCATACTGAAAGATACTGATAAGTTATAGCTAAAAAGTCTCTACAGAAAGGCAACTCAGATAAAATAGATGACTTGTACAATGTTACAAAGGAGCTAACAGCAGATTCAGCATCTGAATCCAGATCTTCTGATTCTAAGTTGAGACTTTCCACTGTAACCAATGCACTATGATGCATTCTTTGTTTTTAATGTGTGCAGATTGTTGAGGTTATGGTATTAATTCCACTTAAGTGGCTAATAGATTAGCATGAATTAATTTTGCTTATTAAGTCATTGCCATACGGTAGGAAAAAAGAGTCTGGAGGAATTCATGAAAATGTTTTGATTAAGGGAGAAAAATCTAAGGCTACAAGGGAAGGGAACAAATCAGAGTAAACTTTCTACTTCAAAAAATGTAGGGTTCTATTCTATGGTTCCATAGTTGATATGGTAAAGAAACGGATTTTATCTTCATGTAAGAAAAAAAACCTCCTGATTACTGGAAACATCAAAAAGTAGACTGGGCTGCCATGGTAGGCAACAGCTTTCCTGTCGTTGGAGGTCTTCAAACAAACCTGGGTAGCCAGGTCCAGAGTGTGCTATAAAAGAATTTCTTTATCAGATTCTGGTTAGACCAGATGAACTCTGAGATCCTTGTCAAATCTGAGAATCGGTACTCATCAAAGCTCTATGTCTACCTTCAAGAAACACGAGGGATTATCAGTGCTTATAATACACAATACAAGTTAGTGTAGTTAATGGGCAAAGCCTTGCAGAGATGGCAATCTAAATTTAGTATCTAAGCTACTCTCCTTACCAAGGTGGATTCTATAGACATTTAATACCAGCAATATTATACTTCTGTTGATTTGTAGACAAGGCATTCGATTTTTGTGGCTCTTATAAATGATGGTGAACTAAGTTTAAAAAAATTAAAAGGGGATTATTTACCATCCATCCCCAGCCCATTTAAAAATATGCCCATTCTGAGAAAAATGCTTCCCAAATTATACTACAATTATAAATCATGCTCTAAAGCAAACATCATCAAAACTATTTGGATGATCAAAAATACCAATTCACACTGGAGGAAAAGACTAAATATTATTTTAATTATTATATAATTATTATATAATACAGTAGTAGGCTATTATATAATGTAATACAGTAATCTATTATTTGCTGGAAGCACAAATAATCACTTGGGGGACAAATGTTGGGAAAATTGGAAATAGTTTGGCAAAAATTAAGTTTTGGACACCATTTCATAGCACATACCGCTATAAGTTCATAGTGCCTATAAAACCTGAATATTAAAAATCAGAACATCCAAACAAATTTAGAAGAGAACACCATCTGGTTTCATTTACAGGTATGGCTAGGGGGAAATTATTAACCAAGGAACAGAGGTAATCACAAAAGATAAAATAGATCATTTGAATTACATGAAAAAAAATTATAGCTTTCATAAGCAACTGATATCCAAATCAAGTAAGCCCAAGAACCATTCCACAATAGACAAAGGGTCAATGAATAGGAAGAAAGTGTTCTTAAAAAGAATCACAAAGTATGAACAACTATACAAAAGGTTATCCCAAATCACTGTTACTAACAACAAAAGAAAAGCAAATAAAAACAATTCTGAGAATTCACATGTGTGAGGAAATTGGCCAATATGACAAAAGACAGACAGCACTGATGATCCTTTTGCTAGGGGTCATGGGTATTGGAGGTGGCCTGGTCCTGAGGCTCCCAAGGTTGATATGTCCTAGGCAACAGGGCCTCCATCCACCATAAAGGATGTCAGGAAAAGAAAATGTCACTCGAATTTGTGAATATTATGACAAGAGACAAAGCCACTAAAGCTCTGTATTTTGTTAACTAGAATTACATTAGTAACTGGCATTCCATTGATGAATACATTCATTAGCAAGAATTCCAGAAGGCCATGAACCAGAATATAGGTGATATTTCAGGCACTCTCTAACCAGGTGGAGAGCTCATTAAGAGTATGACCTTTCTGAAAAGACTTAAGAAAATAATGATAGCAATCCTTCAAGTGGAAGTTGAAAAGTCTTAGTTGAGGTTAAAGATGCAGAAAACAGAAAATAAAAACAACTTATATTATACAGAAAGAGTGAACTTTAGTACCCCAAAGTAGTACCTGACCAATGTTACTTATTTTACAAGAAGTCCAAAGTTACTCTTTAGAGAAGGTTAAATAAATGCATATGGTACTGCTGTTTTGTGTATTAAATAAAAGAATGAATTTCATTTCAGCCTTACACTTCTCAACATAGTTGACTTCCATTTCCATTCTCTTTGACATCCTAATCAATGGAGGATTGGTATAAAATTGTCTATTGCCTTGGCCCTTTCCTGACACCTTCTTCACTGACCTCTGGTACAGGTGCATAGTTATGGATGCTCAAAGTACTCCAGAACCTGGAGCCCTTCACCTATAACTAAACTGGGTAACTGTTGATGTTATTTCCAATTATTTAAAAGCCCCAGAGACACAGTTAGCTGTTCTGGTGATTCCACCAATTTTTTCTTCCTTGACTTAAAAAAAAAAACAACCTTGTCTTAGATTAATTATGACCCAATATGGTCATATTTATATGACCCAAAATAGACGCAATTATGGTAGGTCTATCACCTCCCCCGCCTTTAACCTTGGGCAAGAGAAAAACCTTTGCTATTAAGGAATGGCTGTTTTTTAAAGGTCATGAATGTAGTAATTAAAATAAGAAGTTCAAATTCATGAGAAACTTAGTTACTAAATTTCAGAAGGATAATCTATAACACAGGCAACTGGAAACTGGAGAAAGAATGCCTGGTTGTGTCAGACGTGATATGCATCTTTCTGGATATAGATATAGTCATCTGGTTTCATTATCGGTAACTCATCTTTTTTAATTGGCATAAGAAATTAATTATCAGCTAGATTATGTGAAAGGCAAACATTTTAAAATCACAAAAAATGATCTTATGAAAGTCTGAAGCTTAGAATTTGATTTTTTTTATGAGACCATGATTCATTCCAACAGCTCAACTTGCTAGAAGTTCCTGTATTTTTAAAAATAGCTAGGCAGGCATAATTTAATGGTGAAAAAGGCAACAAATCGAATGCTTTCTCAAAAACAGCCTGAAAGAACAAAATAAGTTGTCAATCAGTGTGCAATCTGAGGACCAAATATTACTTCCTTGCATTACATCCTGGGTCTCATTTTAACAGCTGCCTCCTCCAGACACAGATGGCTCTTAAATAAATTACAATATTATTAGCCATAGCAGGGGAAAAGAAACCTTTTCGGAATAACAAAGGCGAAGATGACATTGGAGAGTTTTCAGTGAGTGGAGGTAGGGTTTGCCTGGCACGGTCTCACTGGACTCATCTTGAAACAACAAGGCATTTCAAAGGGAAGCCTATATGCACAATCCCCCTCACATTCACTAGGTAGGCTACTGGATAAGTTTGACAATTTTTGATCAAAACTAATTAAAAGTAAAACTACTGAAGCACATATTTTGGAGCAACTTTCCCTGGATTAGGAGAGAACTGTTTGAAGAAACAGCTCATTAACTTTACGGCTGATCCCTTTGGGTACCAGAGAGAGACATTAAGACATGGCCATTACTCTCTCTCTTTGCTTCAAACTTCCCGAGATGTCCACTTACTCACTAGAAGCCTACAACCATCTCGGAAAGTGGTTTCTGATGTGATAGGCTAAGGAAGCAGATAACCTGAGGACTGTGAAGATTATAGAACACTGCCAAACAGAGTCTTCTGTTACTATGTTGTCTTTTGCAACCCTGGAGGGGCAGACCACAGGAAAAAGAGCTTCAGGTGTGTCATATCCCCCCATCAACAACTCTATAATGCACACACCTTATTCATAGTCTTCAAGAGTTGTTTTATACTCTGAGGGAGTGACTTGCCCATAGTCATACAACTAATGCAAAGGAAGAATGTCAAAGCAAAACTGCCATCTGGTGTGAGAATCCTTAGGTGACCGATGCTTTTATATGTATTCGCTGCCACGCCGGGTAAGCATTCTGTTAGACAGCAAGGACAACTGCGCTTTCATCACAGCTACAACATAATTAAACATTCATGTCTGATCAAAACCACCATTTTAAAACTTGTTATTTAAATAATACAAAATCGTCAACAGTCTCATTGGTGTGACACTGGGAGCAGTGGGAAACAACATGATAAGGTTGAGCCAACACTTAGCATTCAGGTTCCATTCCACATTTGTAACTATATGGCCACTTTAGGTTACAGTTGCACAGAGCATATGAATACATTTAGTAATGATCTGTTTAAAGTTTATATGTTGTTGCTGTTGCTGCTGTTCAGTCATTTCAGTCATGTATAACTCTTCATGAGCTCACTGAGGGGGTTGGTTCTTTGCAAAGGTACTATAGTGGTTGGCCATTTCTTTCTCCAGGTCATTTGACAGATGAGCAAACGGAGGCAAATACGGTGAAATGACTTGCCCAGGCCAGTAAGAATATGAGGTCACATTTGGACTCAAGATGAGCCTTTCTGACTCCAGGCTCAGCACTCCAGTCACCTAGTTGCCCAAAAGTTTATATATACAAAATTTCAAATTGGAGTTCTGATAGGCCAGTGACCAAGTTCAGCAAAACTAATCCAAAACATATTTACTAACCTTGTTTTGTGGGAAATGAATGTAGAGAAAAAACCAACCATCTGTTCTCAGGAAGTAGCAAAGAGGGTGAGATACAGGAGAGAAATGTGAGTGATATAAAAATATAAGCTATCGATAAAGTTTTATCATAAAAACACATTCAAATGGATTTCTGATACCATGGATATGGGGATTATTTCTAGGGATTCAGAACACAGCTCATCTAACATGACTCTTATGGATATTTTCTCTCAAATTCAACAATGGAAATAGATGCACCCAGCATTCTAGAGACTCTGCTCACTTTCTCTTGACATAGGAATGATTCAGGCTATCTACTGACTATCCTTCATTCTCAAAATTTGATTAACCCATCCTCATTTTTTCTCAGTCATTTCTGCGATTACATCTTTTAGATCAATGTTCCTTCATAATTCCTTGTTGGTAGTGTGGTACAGCCTTCTCATAGTGTCTCTTCACCTCTCCAGTGGCCTCTGGGTGATACTCATATTTGTTTTTTTTTTAAAATGAACATAATTAAAACATAAGAAGGCTTAATGAAAGTGAAACATAAGCAGGCCACTCAGCTTACGTGTGTCCAAAAGCAGCAGTGGAATGTTAATTGTCGGTTGCGAATTGTGTATAGACAGTCCTTGTTGGTGAGGAGGGTCAAAAACAGGCAACACATTGTAGAAAAAATGTTAATCATCTGGAGGTTGGGCTAATTGTTTCATCAGTGTGCAGAAGCTATCCTAAGCTACCAGGATTAAATACTACTCTAGCTAAATAGATTCCAGTAACTTTGCAGTCTATGAATATTCAGTTATGAAATCAACTAAAAAAGGACATCTCAATAGATTCGGAATTTGTTTTGTGGGGATACTTCATTGACTGTTGCAGATTATAACCCCTGTGACCTTCAGTAGAGAGTTTCATTATTAGCTGTGACCAAAAAAGCTTACCAGCTTCTGGCCAATCTTCTTGTAATGAAACTCATGGAACTTATTTAGGGCAGGTTTCCAGGAGATCACCAATTGGCCATTGCCACGTACATCCTGAAAACCTTTGTACTCTGGTAGGATTTGCGAGAGTATGTACTCGACTGGCACGGTCTAATGAACTTGAGGTCACTACCATGCCTAGATGAGGTATTACAGGAGCTCTCGAAGGGTGGACAAATACAAACACCTTAGAATTCTAATCAAGGATAATTACACTATCTAAATTAACCATCCAGTTCTAATATGCGATTCTGATGCTTCATGATGGTGGAGAAGATGAAGAGGCTGAATCAAGAGAACCCAAGCTCTACTTCATCAGGTTCCACCAAGCTAGGAAGGAACAGCCTAGAACCATAATGTGTTTCTATTGTTTGGGTAGAGAGGCCATATGAAAGCAAGCCATTAAAAGTTGAAATGTTCTGCCCACAAAAACTCATTGAAAACAGTGCCCAGAGGGAGAGATGACCCAGTGGATGAGTCTCTGGAAGCCTGAAGAGGGTAAAATCAACATATATGGAAAAGAAGTATTTTATTCTCAAATCAAATGCAGTCAGCTTTAGCCTTGTGTAGTTCCCCAAAAGCAAAGATTCACAAAGCATTTGGGTCCAGAAACACATTTCATTGACTCAAACAGAATCTTGGCCTTCCCCACTCACTTCTACAAAGGACTGTATTTGATCTAGAGAAAATGCCAAGCCAGCACAATTCTAAATATCCACAAGCTATTCATAAAAACCTACCCTGCACAAGTTACTAGAGATTCTACTCCTAGTGAAGCTGAATAGTGAAGCCATGTTCATATACTTGAATAGTGATTGAAAATAACTTTCTCATTTAGCTTAATTTCTGCTAAATAGGCCAGATTGGATTACCTCACTGAGGCATTCTACACCAGAAATCCACTGGTACATTCTGAGTGGTACTGCAGTTAACAATGGTAACCTTTCGGTATCACTATTAGCCACCACTTCTTTTTTTCCCCTAGCCCTCTTTTTTTCCTTCTTTCATAACTATGGCTTCAGATTGATAATGGCTCTTGAGTCATTGTCAAAAAATTGATGTCACAAAATGAAGAGACTGGTCAACTCCTGCTCAGAGGAATGAAACTTGAAAATGTTTATTCCTCTATATACAAATCAATCTGACTTGTTGCAAGCTGGCCACCTGTATTTCCTAGAAAATCGCTCCCCCAGTTGGGGTCTGCTCCCTGTCAGGAGGGGACTGACGATATGAATTCTTCCCGATATGCTTCAGTAACTCAAGAGATCCCAAAATGGTCAACTGGCCAATGTCAACATTCATCTATAACTCTTCTTGTGCCATTTGCATTCACATCTTTCCATAAACTCTCCACTGAAAATCCACACAGAATCCTGGAGGCCACCTTCTAATTGTTTCAGTATCACAGAGTTACAATAAAACATTCAGCTAGATGTATCCATTATTTTCTCTCTTCCTTTATGTGACAGGACTACCTCTTATCTGGTCATGACCCTTCACACCTTCTCTCCTTTATATTTTAAGTCACATACAATATAGATCTGACTGATGATTCAAAACCCTACATCATCAGCAGAAAAACATTAATTTTAGCACAATTGGCTTCCATAGTACTAAGCAACCTGAGTGCTCCCTGTCAGAATGCACTAAGCAATCTGATGGCTCATTTAAGAAAAGATCCAAGGGTTTTAGCAAAATATAATTTCAACGTAAGTCACTGTGATATGGCACACAGAAGAGTACCCAAGAATAAGCATTTTCTTATTTTAGTACACTGTGCCCTGATCAGGCCACAACTGGAATATTATATTTAGGTCTGGACACCTCATTTCAGAAAGGAGACTGATCATTTCTTCCCCCAAATCCTGCTCCAATGCTTCTTCATACCATGGTGATGAGCCTATGTTCTCAAAGGCTAAGGCAATGGAGCATAAGGTCCATTGGGAGCTTTCCACAATCTTATCACCAATAGGACAGACACTAGGGAAGGAATTCTTTAGCCCTTGAAAGAAAAGAAAATATAAAGTGGTACATAGTTCTTTGTGACTCCTGTCTGCTTCCAGTGACAAACCGAATATACTGAAAAGACCACATAAGATCAGAGACCATATTGTTTTTTGATTAACTTTGAACATTTAACTTAGCAATTGGTACTCTAGATATTGTATCATATTTAATACAAGGAATATTATATCAGTTGACTAACATTTGAGAAATATGATGTCAAGTGCAATATTCCCACTGAAATGAAACTGAAAGACAAAAGGAAAGTTCTTTTTGGATAGGCAAATAAAGGAGTTTGTGCAGTTGGTTTTATTGTGTGTTCAAAAGCAATACAACACACTATTTCCTGAGACACGTGTTATCTCAAATTGCAGATTCCTGATAAGTATTTGCAAAAATAACTCAATGAAGTTAATTGCAGCTCATGTGCCAACATCTGCTACAGAGTATCAGGAGATAGCTAAATCTATGAAGTACTCAATAAGACTCTCCAAATTAAATCGACATTGAATACTCAATGATTTCAGTGCAAAATTGGCAAAGGAGAGGGCAGTTAAGACTATTTTGGAAAAACAAAGAGGTCATTATATTGAAATCTCGGACCTCAAGGAATGCTTTCTTTCAGGAAAAAGTGGGGAGGCTTGGGCCATGATGAGCCCAGAATAATGTCACAAATATGGAAGTGGATATCTTTTAAAAGATGGGAAATGACTAGCTACCACTAGTTGGAGAATTTGGAATAAGCTGTTGGCTTTGACTGAGATGCTTTATAAGAATCAAAATCATCAACATCAATGGTATTACATTCAAAGGAAAACAAGAATGAGATGACACGATACACAATTAAAAGTAGATTTGGCTTGATATATTTAAATGAGCTATTGATGCCAGAAAATGGAAAATGAATTACAATAACTGGAATCAACAGAGCCAATCACCATTTCTGAAGATAGATTAACCAGGTACATCAATCACCAAAATGAGGGCACCAAGTGAGGCTAGAAATCACCTTAGGCATTGAACATTTCACCTCCCTGTCAGGAAAAAGTCATGGGATTCAATTCTATTCTGATGGCACTGAAGGATTTATTTTCAGTATAGAAGACAGAGGGGAGGATACTAAACGCTAGGAGAGAATCATGGACATTATATTGCTGGAAAAGGCAGGGAGAAAACACCAATAACTGCCAACCATTATGCCTATGTTGCTAATCTATGTACACATCAAATGTATACCTTGCTCAAGCTTTGGGAAGGGACTAGGCCAATTTTCTCAAGTGATATAATTCAGCTGACAATATCCTTCCAACCACACAGTTAGCTGACGAGGGCCATCTTGTTCCCTGCATACTGTTTATTTAAAAAACCCAAGACATTTTATTTGGCAATGTAATTAGCTTCAAGGCTTCCCTCTGCACAAGCCATAATCAAAGATGATTACTTGAATGATAAAATAAAAAGATCGATTTATTCAGAGAAGGCTATGATAACTAAAAGCATTAGCCACTGTCATGGACAATGCACAGTGAAGAGACCAGAACAAAGAGGGAGTCCCTAAAGTTGTTAGGGTTCTCTCTTCCTCTTCTAAGACATAGGGATTACTCCATCCTGCTTCAGGATATTGGAAAATTTCCTAAATATGGCCCATGATTTCTGAAAAATCACCCATAGTCACTAGTTTGATTTAGGATTCACAATGCAAAAAAGAAAATGGAAGAAGAATGTCGATTATCCAAGCTATGATAGCCAGTCAGGTGGACAATTAAGAGATCTGCTTTATTGGTACATTTTAGAGAAAGTATAACTATGATTTTCATAATTATCAAGGTTATATTGTAATGAATATGCTAATAATTTAGATTTCTCAGAGCTGTTTTTTCCGGCTTGGGAGTCAGAGTCTTATAATGCAGATTGAAATGATTAATCAGTTCCTGACATGGCTTTTCTGTGTATATGAAGTGAAGTGGATCAGAGATTGCAGAACCTCTTCCCACCACACAACTCTGGTCTTGTTCCCCTGCCAAATAATGACTCTTGTAATTTGAAACAATCCTTTAAGAAACATTCCTATAGAACTGGGGAAAACCCCACATTGTTGTGCACTTATGGGCTTGTCATGGGGAACCACTCAGGCCCTGAAAATGATTGTACTGCAATCCCACCTTCACCTTCCCTTCCCACTTATGATTTCTGTATAAAATCTCTATTTTTCCTGCAACAAGAGGAGGTCTCCTGCCCAGGAGAACTTCTAGTTTGCAAACTATATTCCCCACTCTGAAAGTGATTAAATTACTACTTGATCTCTAAAACCCATGTCTAGACCTATTTTGTACAGCTCTAGCTACTTACAGTTTGGGACTAAAACATTAAAATTCTATTAATAACATATATCTTGTACAAACACGGAAGATGGATAATAAACTGGGTCTAAAATAGAGCTGAATGAGGACAAGAGGATGGCTAATATTGGGGTGCAATATGTAGAGGACTGCAGATAGTGGGGGAACTCTGGGAAAGGTCTACTTGAAGCAAGGATACTTATAGCAGAGTGTTTACTCAGTGTGATTGATGAGATTATGGTTCTCTAGTTCATGTACTTAGTGTGATATGATGATGTAATCACTCTAGTATGATATAATCACTCTAACTGGCATATACTTAGTGTGATGTAATGATGTAATCAGACTGAGGTATTTAAGGGGTGAGAGGACGACTTGGGACTGGAGCTCAAGCTCAAGCTGGAGCTCGATCTCAGACTCGGACTCGGACTCGGACCCGGACCCAGACCCAGAGGCGGACAAGGACTCAGACACAGAGGAGACAGAAGATGGAGACAGAGACAGAGATCTTCCTAGTGGCTCTCCTGCCTTCATCACTTCTCCACCTAAGATCAAGGCTCGTCCAGAGATACTCCAGAGAGCTAGTCCGGACATTACAGGAATGTACAAGGTTTTTAGAGAGCCTAAGCTTCTCCTTGAGATGAAATCCTAACTTTTTAACATTTTCTGGTGGTGCGATATGTAACCTCAAAGCACAGGATACATAGCATCTGAAAAATTAATGTTGGACACTAGCATATGGACAATGGAGAGATATACTGTAGGTATGATTAGGTCTATAACCAACAAGGTCTCTCTCTGCTGTTGTACGTGGGGAAATGCTATGCATTATGAGAACTGGTGCATCATTTGGTAGAATGAAGCACTGTGCTGGACATTTCAATCATGGAAAGTTCTAGATTGGGAAAGTCATAGAAAAGGGGTGTGATGGGATATCAACTAAGAGGAAAATGTATGTTCAGATCACAGGTAGCCAGCTGTTGTATTCAAGCCTTACATATCTCAGAGAGGCCTTCAAAACAAGTTTTTGGGATTTTTTTTAGACTACCATAGACTTGATCACAATAAGGAAGCCCCACTTTCTTTCAAGGGTCTATGTTATCAACACAAAGTCCTTTACAAAAGAGGAACATCTAGAAAATGTCATTATTGTCCTAAGAAGTTTCTTCTATTTCGAATCTATGTGGGATATTTTCTATGATATGGAGGATGGTATCCACGACACACTGGCTATGTGACCATGGGCAAGTCACAACTTGTTTGCTTCGGTTTTCTCGATTATAATAGTATCTGCCTCCCATTGTTGTGTTGAAGATCAAATAAGATATTTGTAAAGTATTTAGCTTAGGCTGGCACATAATAGGTACCATGTAAATGCTTCCTTCTACTGTTGCTGCTGCTGCTGCTTTGCACTGAGAAGGTCTAGTTGGATGTGATTCAGCCCTTCCACAAGTTTATCAACCCTCTGGACAAAGACTGCAAGATGAAAGTATTAACCATTAAATTACTCTTTGTGGGTAGTCTAAGAAACGTGTGATTCTACAAATCCTTTCTCAACTGATAAATGGTCAAAGGATACGGACAGACAATTTTCAGATGAAGAAATTAAAGCCATTTATAGTTATGTGAAAAAATGCTCTAAATCACTATTGATTAGAGAAATACAAATCAAAACAACTCTGAGGTATCACCTTACTCCCATCAGATTGGCTAAAATGACAGGAAAAGATAATGGAGGAGCTGTGGGAAAACTGGGACGCTAACACATTGCTGGAGGAGCTGTGAATTGATCCAATTATTCTGGAAAGCATTTGGAACTATACCCCAAGGGCTATGAAACTGTGCATACCCTTTGATCAAGCACCATCACTACTGGGTCTGTCTATATTCCTAAGAGATCATAAAAGAGGGGAAAAGGACCCACAGGTGCAAAAAATATATCGGCTCTTTTTGTGGAGGCAAAAAAACTGGAAAATGAGTGGATGCTCATCAATTGGGGAATGACTGAATAAGTTATGAAATATTAATATAATGAAATATTATTGCTTTATAAGAAAAGATGAACAGGCTTATTGTAGAAAAAGCCTGAACAGAATTACATAAACTTAGGGTGAATAAAACAATCAGAACCAGGAAAACATTGTACACAGCAACAACGATGATGACCTATGACAGACTTAGTTCTTCTCAGCAAGTAAGTGATGCAAGGCAATTTCAATAAACATTAGATGGAAAATGCCAATTGCATCTAGGAAAAGAGAACTATGGAGAGTGAATGCAAATCAAAGCATACTATTTTTTTCTTTTTTTGTCTTGTGATTTTTCCCTTTTGTTCTGATTTTTCTCTCCCAATATGACTCATATGAAAATAAATAAAAACTGAATTTACATGAATAACATAAAAAATAAAATATATAAGCACAAAAAATGAGTGATTCTTAAATCACTCTCTCCTCTTTTCTGCTACTTCATCTCCATCAATTGGGCATGATGAATAATCATTCATCTGAGGGACATCTTATTTTTTATGTATTTCCTTTGTCTCTGTGGTCAAAGAGTTTATTATCTGGGTTCAGTTCTGAACTTAGGATTGTCCTTGGCCAGCAGACTCTCTCCCATCAGGTTTTAGTTCAAGTCCTCCAAACTTGGGACAACACATTAGGGCTTGTGTTATGTCAATGTAGCCTTCAAGGGCTCAGGATCACTTCCCTTTTTCAGTATGGCATCAAATGGGGCTTTTGGGGGAGGCCAAAAAACAAACACTAAACTTTCCAAGTCTATAGATTCACAGGTGAAACCATAAGAAACTATGCTTGTTACTCTGTTACAGGCATGGCTATGATTTTGCAGTAAAAATATAAATAATTTGGATTAGAAGTTTATGCTTGAGGTTTTTTTTTTTGTACTTTAAAAAAAAAAAAAGTTCATTAAGAAAATCATTATTTAAATAGGATTGGAAGCCAGTCTCTTTCTCATTTTTTCCAATGCCCCCAATTCATTTTTTTCACTTCTTATTTCTTTGTGTCATTCATTTCCTTGCTTGATCATCACATGAACACACTTGCAGGTGGAGCAGAACTTCTTTTATGGTCCTAGAGAATCAGTAGGCAGCACAGCAATAAACCAGGGC